>NC_086449.1:151065481-151410481 GCF_028390025.1 Pseudophryne corroboree
TAAAGTTTCCGATAACAACATTATACAATTATTATTTATCTCTGAGGAACATTATACCATTATAATTTGTATTATTTTTTACACGATCAAGTCACATTATTATGACTACCTCATAGATTTGACGTTGGCAGCGTGTAGCCCATGAAGTACATCACATGTCGTGCGGTGGCTTGGTAGGTATATCAGGTGTGCGACAGGCCTTCTGCACACATATCACTCGACTCATTGCTGTCATGGGTAAAAGGGGCGATTTATCCGAGTTGCAAAAAGGGACGATTATCGGCTTTCAGGCCAAGGGTGTCAGTATTTCTGAAGCAGCGCAGTGTGTGAACTGTTCGCGTGCTGCTGTGATGAAGGTGTATCATGACTGGACATATGGCACCATTGCGAATAATTGACGTGAAAACTACGGAGCACCACGTGCCATTTACAGTATGTGAGAGGTGAACGTCCGCTATGAAGGTGTGTGAGGACCAACCGACACGCTACAGTGGAGCAGCTCACCATCAAAATGAACCTGGGTGGTACCAGTTGTGTCTCTAAAATGACAGTTCAGCCTGTCTACTGCTGTCTGTGCTGCGGTTACTCTGGCTATTAGCGGGTGGTCATAATAATGTGACTCGACCATGCATTTGTGTCATTTCAGTTAGCATTATTGCTCAAAATATACACGTTTTCCTAATGATCCCAAGTGATTATATGAGAACTCAGCAATTACTATGTATAACGTTAGAACGGGTGTAGTATGTTATGCCGGCAGTCGGGCTCCCGGCAGCCAGCATACCGGCGCCGGAATCCCGACCGCCGGCATACCGACAGCTGGGTGAGTGCAAATGAGCCCCTTGCGGGCTCGCTGCGGGCACGGTGGCGCTATCTTTTCTCCCTCCAGGGGGGTCGTGGACCCCCAAGAGGGAGAAAAGCTGTCAGTATGCCGGCGGTCGGGATTCCGGTGCCAATATGCTGGTCGTCGGGAGCCCGGCCGTCGGCAAACTGAAGACCACCCCTCAGAACTTGTCATTTGTATATAGATTATTTACATGAGCTCACACATATATTCGGATCACTTGTTTACTATTGTCACAAACACAGCAATGTAAATCTTAAAACAACAAATTCAGACAGAAATCTTTTGCATATTCATAAAACGTAAGGTTCTGCGTGTGATACAGAGCCAGCACTGTGGTGACCAGCCTGGGAACTGGTTTTCACTGTTTCCACCCCACTTGCACTGTTACAGGGGGAATCAGCCTCAGCTGTTTAGCCCTGGGGTTACTGTAGTTAAATAAGCGGAAGGGGGAATTGGTTGAATTTTGGGCATTTAAAAATCTCTTTAGTGGCCTATATATCTTTGATGGGGATGCGGTCAATTTACCTACAATCAAAATCCCGACGGTCAAAATCCCGACAACCGTTGACCGACGGTCAAAATCATGAAAAGGTCTAAATACCGACATTTAAAATGTCGACGGATCAAAAAGTCGACATGAGTTTTTCATGATTTTTTAATTGAAACCGACTTGTTCATACTTTACCATCCCAGTGGACCTGGAGGGGGAATATAATATTGTGCCTGAAGAATGGCGAGCGCAGCAGTATAAGATCTGCGTCTCTCATCTACACTCATTACTCGCTCCCACTCACGATTGCAGAACTTTCTTCGGGCTGCACCCACTCTGTGGAATGCCCTACCACGCACAATAAGACTCTCCTCTAGTCTCCAAACCTTCAAGCGTTCCCTGAAAACTCACCTCCTCAGGCAAGCGTATAAAATTCCAGAACCACCCACATAACTTTCATAAACCTTCCTATCAAACTGCATCCACTCTGCACAGTCCACACATATCCTCACATGTCTTCTCATCCTTCCTCTCGACCCCGGTTCATCATTGCTGTATGACCACATCATACAGCCCACCAAGGACCTTTGCAATCTGGTGGACAACTATGCAGTAGATAACACCTATCCTTGTGTATACATACCTACTGTGTTTCCCTATAGATTGTAAGCTTGCGAGCAGGGCCTTCCTACCTCTATGACTGTTTGTTATTACCCAATTATGTTGTATCATTGTTATTTCCAATTGTAAAGCGCAACGGAATTGTATATGTGGATGGCCCAGGGGGCGTGGTGGTGTGATTGTGTAACGGCGGGTCCAGTGACATATCTGTCAGTCATGTACCCAGCCTTATAAAAGGTTTTGTATTCAAATTAAACTTAATAGCGTATTCGTTTTTTGCTACCAAAACAAATGTTAACAAACATTTCTTGTACTTATGACCTGGATGGGTGTGAGTGTACTGGGGTGCATGTATGACTGACATAAGCCTGGCACATACTGTATATTACGGGCACAGTTCCATTCTTCCCATTGTAATATTACTTCAAGTTACTTTCCTCCAGAACCTTTGCTGTTATTACATGCTCTTCCCAATAGCTCTGTACATACGGACTTACAGCAGCTCAGAGCTCTTTCCCTTTGGTAGATCTATGGTGCCTGGGTGGATTACTGTGCTGTAGTCATGATATTTGATTACCTCTATTTTATTTTTTTCTAGACCTTTTGCTGTTTTTTTCCTTTTATATTATCTAACCATATTCCCAAACTCTGCAGCCTCAGTGCATTTGTTCTACTGAGCATTGATTATAGTGAATATAATGAGTCTGTGAATATAAGATTTCCTTGAAGAAGTCGATATTCTTGTTTTCAGTAGGCCAGTGCTGTCGTCATGTGTTGGGATTGCCCGCGCTGTGATAATCCAGATATCATCAGTCTGACTGCAGTGTCATCTTTCAGCGCACTCTCCTCTACTTTCCTGCAAATCCTAACCCCCCTACTAAATATAGACCCAGCTGCAGACAAGGCTTTGGTATACGCAGTACACTCAGGACCTGGACAGAGTTTCCTTTGTAAAATGACGCATTGTTAGGGGAGGCGTTCTTATTGGGGGATACCCTCTAAGTGTTTAACTCTTTCCTTACCGCATACCATGTCACTTAGGCAGTGTTTGCAGAGGAAGTTAGAATTGCACAGCAATCTGTTTCTGCTCTAGAACCTGCACAATGTAACCAGAGATGCTGACATGTTCCTAATGGAACTGAAATGTTATTAAGTGAGCCAGGTTTCTGGTATGGTGCAAAGTGTACCTTAAGATTCTGATCTAGGTTAGCTTTGGTTGTATAGCATACAGTTTGTTATGAAGTTAGGGGATGCTGTGTTAAAAGTGAAAGAGAGAAATGTCTAGTGCATTGGTTACCAAACTTAGTCCTAAAGGTTGCCAAACAGTCCAGGTTTTAAGGATATCTATGCTTAGGCAAAGATGACTTAATAGTCCCTCAGTCAGTTTGATTATGCCATCTGTGCACCAACATGGATATTCCTAAAACCTGGACTGTTGGGGTAGCTTGAGAACCGCGTTAAAGAGCCGCTGAACTAGTATGTGAGGCTGATCCCAATTCCAATGTTTTGCGTGTGTAAAGGAAGAATATTCCACACATCATAAATCGTTAATTGAAGCTGGACAAAGAAAAACTCCAGTGTAATAATAGGAAATTACAGGCAGCCAGCAATGCAGTAAAATATATAGTGGTGGTTTGTGGAATGACCTTTAACGAGCAGAATGCTTAGTGCAGGCATGTCCAAACTGCGGCCCTCCAGCTGTTGTGAAACTACATATCCCAGCATGCCCTGACACAGTTTTGCTGTCAAAAAATACTAAAGCTGTGTCAGGGCATGCTGGGATGTGTAGTTTCTCAACAGCTGGAGGGCCGCAGTTTGGACATGCCTGGCTTAGTGCATTAAGAATAACCTGGACCGATAGAGTTAAATTCCATTGTAAAAGAAAGACAATTAAACCAATCAAACAATAAAAAAACATTAATTAAACGATGTACCTTAATGGCTCTGGCAGTTAGTGTGTTGCATTGTTATGGTTTCATGGGGGTCATGCCCAGTTGGCAACATACTATAGCATATTTCCAACAAACGTCTTTTAAACTATTCAGGATCATGTTCAGTAATTAAGGTTGTTAAATGACCTGGATTAATTAATATTAAAACTTCAAAGGTGACATCTCTGATTTAATTATATCTTGGCTGTCAGTATCTGTACTGTCTTTATGTAATGAGCTCCTCTCCTGTGGCCATTGTTTAGCCTCTGAGTGTTGTGTGTAGGCTTCTTACTGTAAGTAGGGGGACAGAAAATGGGGAATACATTTACTATCCTCTGGCTGAATTGTAATAACCAGTGTAACATTAGCTCCCAGAAAGCATTGCACATTATGATATTTACTTACATGGATTGAAAACAATATACAGTATAACTCCATAATAAATAAATGAAAACACTGTTCACGGGCTGCACAGGAAATAATGATTTATCCCCATGAGGGGTAAGTTTAGTAATGCAAGCACTGAAGAGTGGGTGACCTCTCTTCTTCAGGTGTGCAGTTACCACCCCTGAAATATCTGAGCTTTGGTAAAATGGTGCAAGGTGAGTAGATTCAATAGGAGCAGGTTGTGCAATCAGCCCCTCCCCCTTGAGCCAAGAGCCTGTGTGCACCACACTCCATTATAGATACATCAGTGACCTGTGTGCAGCAGTTGGTGAATGTTTCCATGTATGATTTTAAGAGTAATTTGTCTAATAGCGTGTTCTTGACTAAGACAGAGGGGTCTATTTGCTAAGCCTTAGGGTGAGATGTATTTACATACATCGCCGCCACTCGCAGCGATGTTGATCGAATATGTACTAACATATGCGATCAACATCGCAATGCGGTGACGGAGGCCCCCCGCGATACCTGTGAGGTGGTGTGCGGGGTTCTCCATCACCTCCCTGGGCTCTCCCTCTCCTCAGCTGCCGGGAAGCAGGCAGCAGGCTGTCCTGGGCGCCTCCTCCTCCCACCTGCAGCCGGAAGGACCTCCGGCTGCGTTGCTGGGGGGATGAGGAGTTTACCTTCCGGGTCCAGGCACCGACGATAAGAAGCCCATAGGCTTCTATGGGCTATCGCTATCCAAAGATGGCAATACCCTCAGCAATGAAAACCCGGCGGCTGGGTCTTAGTACATATGAAAATGCGGTAAAATCCCAGAAAACGGGGGTTTTACCGCATTTTCTCTTTAGTACATCCCGCCCTTAGAGAGAGATAAAGTGGACGGACATAAAGTACCAGCCAATCAACTCCTAACTGCCACGTAACAGACTGTGGGCCAGATGTACTAAGCTTTGAAATGTTATAAATTGCACAGTGATAAAGGCTCTCATTCCGAGTTGTTCGCTCGCTAGCTGCTTTTAGCAGCCGTGCAAACGCTAAGCCGCCGCCCTCTGGGAGTGTATCTTAGCTTAGCAGACGTGCGAACGAAAGGATCGCAGCGCTGCTACAAAAAAAGATTGTGCAGTTTCAGAGTAGCTGCAGACCTACTCCTAGCTTGCGATCTTCCTGTTTTGACGTCACGAACACGCTCTGCGTTCGGCCAGCCACGCCTACGTTTCCCCAGCCACTCCTGCGTTTTTATCTGACACTCCTGCGTTTTTACACACACTCCCCGAAAACGGTCGGTTACCTCCCAGAAAACCCACTTCCTGTCAATCAATCTGCGGCCAGCAGTGCGACTGAAAAGCGTCACTAGCTCTTGTGTGAAACTGCATCGGCTTTTGTGAAAGTACGTCGCACGTGTGCATCAGGGACGTGCAGTCAGGGGAGGCAGGGGAGGCAGTGCCTCCCCTGTGATTAATTAGTAAAAGAGTAGATTAATTAGTAAAAGAATACATAGAAGATACTTATGACACATATTCTATGTCATAAGTATCTTCCTTATGTAATGGCATATTTTTTGGGGGGGTGAAATTACTTTGGGAGGCACTGTTAGCAGTGCCTCCCATACAGAATAGGAACGGGGAGAGAGCGGGGGGCGGAGCCTAGCATCGGGCTGTAAAAGCCCATTGAAATACAATGGCAAAGCGGCACTGAAAAAAGTGCCTCGCTGACAGGGACACCACCCCCATGTCAGCGAGGCAGCTGTGATTGGACTGCGGATCCAGCACTGGATCCGCTGTCCAATCACCAAGACGCGACGGGAGGCAGAAGTTGGGAGGGGAGCAGCAGCAGCGGTGGGTCTGCAGTGACTGCTGCTCTCCCCTGTTATGCTCCGCTGGCCCCGTCCCCCCCTCCCGCACATAGGCACCTGACAGCTGCCAGAGTCCGGCGGCTCCGTCCTCCCCTCCCGCTGACTGCTTGTACTGTGTGCGGCTCTCTCCGGGCGGCTGGTCCGTCCGCAGACAACAGCAGCAGGTATGTGTTTTCTCTCTCTCTCTCTCTCTCTCTCTCTCTCTCCTTTTCCCCCCCTCTGTAACTCCTTATTTTCATTCACTTTTACAGGTCCCACTGTTGGATTCTACTGGACGTGATTCTCGGCGTGGGATGTAGTTAAGTAATCTCTCATTTTTACAGGTCCGCTATAGGATTCTACTGGACAAGTGGACGTGATTCTCGGCGTGGGATGTAGGTAAGTATGTGTGAGTGTGTACGTGTGTTATAATAAAATTTTACTTTCACGGTGTGTGTGTTGTGTTTTTATTTGGGTATTTTTGTTGTTGTAGAACTACAAGTACCAGCGAGCCCGTTATTTCCCCGAATGCTGGTACTTGAGGTTCTCCAAGTACCAGCAAGCGGGGGAGGCTTTCTGGGCCTTGTAGTTCCACGACAAAAAACAATATTCTTTTTTTAACACTCATGACTATCAGCCTGGCACCCACCGCCCAGGGGTGCTGGGGACAGCCTCGGGCTTCACCCCTGGCCCTTGGGTGCCTGGAGGGGGGGGACCCCTCAGTGGCAAACGCAGGATTTGCATGGGGGGGTTTCCAGAACTGGGCGGAGCCAATCACGGGGGTGGGGACTGAGGTGACCCAGTATATGCTGGGTCCGTAAAACTAGTGTGTGTGTGTGTGTGTGTGTATATATATATACATATATATATATATATATATATATATATATATACACACAGGTTGAGTATCCCATATCCATATATTCCGAAATACGGAATATTCCGAAATACGGACTTTTTTGAGTGAGAGTGAGATAGTGAAATCTTTGTTTTTTAATGGCTCAATGTACACAAACTTTGTTTAATACACAAAGTTATTAATAATATTGTATTACATGACCTTCAGGCTGTGTGTATAAGGTGTATATGAAACATAATTGAATTGTGTGAATGTAGACACACTTTGTTTAATGCACAAAGTTATAAAAAATATTGGCAAAAATGACCTTCAGGCTGTGTGTATAAGGTGTATATGTAACATAAATGCATTCTGTGCTTAGATTTAGGTCCCATCACCATGATATCTCATTATGGTATCTAATTATTCCAAAATACGGAAAAATCCGTTATCCAAAATACCTCTGGTCCCAAGCGTTTTGGATAAGGGATACTCAACCTGTATATATATCTCTACACACACATACATATATATATATATATATATATATATATACACATACACATACACACACACATACATATACATGGGTGGTCTTCAGTATGCCGGCGGTTGGGCTCCCGGCGACCAGCATACCGGCGCCGGGAGCCTGACCGCCGGCATACCGACACTTATTCTCCCTCGTGGGGGTCCACGACCCCCCTGGAGGGAGAATAGAATAGTGTGGCGCGTGTAGCACACTGTTGGAAAGCCGGCGGTTGGAAAGCCGGTATCACGCAGGATGTCCCTTCCAAAAAACCCTCCCCAAACAGCACATGACGCAAAGAAAAAAAGAGGCGCAATGAGGTAGCTGTGTGAGTAAGATTAGCGACCCTAGTGGCCGACACAAACACCGGGCACATCTAGGAGTGGCACTGCAGTGTCACGCAGGATGTCCCTTCCAAAAAACCCTCCCCAAACAGCACATGACGCAAAGAAAAAAAGAGGCGCAATGAGGTAGCTGTGTGAGTAAGATTAGCGACCCTAGTGGCCGACACAAACACCGGGCCCATCTAGGAGTGGCACTGCAGTGTCACGCAGGATGTCCCTTCCAAAAAACCCTCCCCAATCAGCACATGATGCAAAGAAAAAGAAAAGAAAAAAGAGGTGCAAGATGGAATTATCCTTGGGCCCTCCCACCCACCCTTATGTTGTATAAACAAAACAGGACATGCACACTTTAACCAACCCATCATTTCAGTGACAGGGTCTGCCACACGACTGTGACTGATATGACGGGTTGGTTTGGACCCCCCCCAAAAAAGAAGCAATTAATCTCTCCTTGCACAAACTGGCTCTACAGAGGCAAGATGTCCACCTCATCTTCACCCTCCGATATATCACCGTGTACATCCCCCTCCTCACAGATTATCAATTCGTCCCCACTGGAATCCACCATCTCAGCTCCCTGTGTACTTTGTGGAGGCAATTGCTGCTGGTCAATGTCTCCGCGGAGGAATTGATTATAATTCATTTTAATGAACATCATCTTCTCCACATTTTCTGGATGTAACCTCGTACGCCGATTGCTGACAAGGTGAGCGGCGGCACTAAACACTCTTTCAGAGTACACACTTGTGGGAGGGCAACTTAGGTAGAATAAAGCCAGTTTGTGCAAGGGCCTCCAAATTGCCTCTTTTTCCTGCCAGTATAAGTACGGACTGTGTGACGTGCCTACTTGGATGCGGTCACTCATATAATCCTCCACCATTCTATCAATGTTGAGAGAATCATATGCAGTGACAGTAGACGACATGTCCGTAATCGTTGTCAGGTCCTTCAGTCCGGACCAGATGTCAGCATCAGCAGTCGCTCCAGACTGCCCTGCATCACCGCCAGCGGGTGGGCTCGGAATTCTGAGCCTTTTCCTCGCACCCCCAGTTGCGGGAGAATGTGAAGGAGGAGATGTTGACAGGTCGCGTTCCGCTTGACTTGACAATTTTGTCACCAGCAGGTCTTTCAACCCCAGCAGACCTGTGTCTGCCGGAAAGAGAGATCCAAGGTAGGCTTTAAATCTAGGATCGAGCACGGTGGCCAAAATGTAGTGCTCTGATTTCAACAGATTGACCACCCGTGAATCCTTGTTAAGCGAATTAAGGGCTGCATCCACAAGTCCCACATGCCTAGCGGAATCGCTCCGTGTTAGCTCCTTCTTCAATGCCTCCAGCTTCTTCTGCAAAAGCCTGATGAGGGGAATGACCTGACTCAGGCTGGCAGTGTCTGAACTGACTTCACGTGTGGCAAGTTCAAAGGGCATCAGAACCTTGCACAACGTTGAAATCATTCTCCACTGCACTTGAGACAGGTGCATTCCATCTCCTATATCGTGCTCAATTGTATAGGCTTGAATGGCCTTTTGCTGCTCCTCCAACCTCTGAAGCATATAGAGGGTTGAATTCCACCTCGTTACCACTTCTTGCTTCAGATGATGGCAGGGCAGGTTCAGTAGTTTTTGGTGGTGCTCCAGTCTTCTGTACGTGGTGCCTGTACGCCGAAAGTGTCCCGCAATTTTTCTGGCCACCGACAGCATCTCTTGCACGCCCCTGTCGTTTTTTAAAAAATTCTGCACCACCAAATTCAAGGTATGTGCAAAACATGGGACGTGCTGGAATTTGCCCATATTTAATGCACACACAATATTGCTGGCGTTGTCCGATGCCACAAATCCACAGGAGAGTCCAATTGGGGTAAGCCATTCCGCGATGATCTTCCTCAGTTGCCGTAAGAGGTTTTCAGCTGTGTGCGTATTCTGGAAAGCGGTGATACAAAGCGTAGCCTGCCTAGGAAAGAGTTGGCGTTTGCGAGATGCTGCTACTGGTGCCGCCGCTGCTGTTCTTGCGGCGGGAGTCCATACATCTACCCAGTGGGCTGTCACAGTCATATAGTCCTGACCCTGCCCTGCTCCACTTGTCCACATGTCCGTGGTTAAGTGGACATTGGGTACAACTGCATTTTTTAGGACACTGGTGAGTCTTTTTCTGACGTCCGTGTACATTCTCGGTATCGCCTGCCTAGAGAAGTGGAACCTAGATGGTATTTGGTAACGGGGGCACACTGCCTCAATAAATTGTCTAGTTCCCTGTGAACTAACGGCGGATACCGGACGCACGTCTAACACCAACATAGTTGTCAAGGACTCAGTTATCCGCTTTGCAGTAGGATGACTGCTGTGATATTTCATCTTCCTCGCAAAGGACTGTTGAACAGTCAATTGCTTACTGGAAGTAGTACAAGTGGGCTTACGACTTCCCCTCTGGGATGACCATCGACTCCCAGCGGCAACAACAGCAGCGCCAGCAGCAGTAGGCGTTACACGCAAGGATGCATCGGAGGAATCCCAGGCAGGAGAGGACTCGTCAGACTTGCCAGTGACATGGCCTGCAGGACTATTGGCATTCCTGGGGAAGGAGGAAATTGACACTGAGGGAGTTGGTGGGGTGGTTTGCGTGAGCTTGGTTACAAGAGGAAGGGATTTACTGGTCAGTGGACTGCTTCCGCTGTCACCCAAAGTTTTTGAACTTGTCACTGACTTATTATGAATGCGCTGCAGGTGACGTATAAGGGAGGATGTTCCGAGGTGGTTAACGTCCTTACCCCTACTTATTACAGCTTGACAAAGGGAACACACGGCTTGACACCTGTTGTCCGCATTTCTGGTGAAATACCTCCACACCGAAGAGCTGATTTTTTTGGTATTTTCACCTGGCATGTCAACGGCCATATTCCTCCCACGGACAACAGGTGTCTCCCCGGGTGCCTGACTTAAACAAACCACCTCACCATCAGAATCCTCCTGGTCAATTTCCTCCCCAGCGCCAGCAACACCCATATCCTCCTCATCCTGGTGTACTTCAACACTGACATCTTCAATCTGACTATCAGGAACTGGACTGCGGGTGCTCCTTCCAGCACTTGCAGGGGGCGTGCAAATGGTGGAAGGCGCATGCTCTTCACGTCCAGTGTTGGGAAGGTCAGGCATCGCAACCGACACAATTGGACTCTCCTTGTGGATTTGGGATTTCAAAGAACGCACAGTTCTTTGCGGTGCTTTTGCCAGCTTGAGTCTTTTCAGTTTTCTAGCGAGAGGCTGAGTGCTTCCATCCTCATGTGAAGCTGAACCACTAGCCATGAACATAGGCCAGGGCCTCAGCCGTTCCTTGCCACTCCGTGTGGTAAATGGCATATTGGCAAGTTTACGCTTCTCCTCCGACAATTTTATTTTAGGTTTTGGAGTCCTTTTTTTTCTGATATTTGGTGTTTTGGATTTGACATGCTCTGTACTATGACATTGGGCATCGGCCTTGGCAGACGACGTTGCTGGCATTTCATCGTCTCGGCCATGACTAGTGGCAGCAGCTTCAGCACGAGGTGGAAGTGGATCTTGATCTTTCCCTAATTTTGGAACCTCAACTTTTTTGTTCTCCATATTTTATAGGCAGAACTAAAAGGCACCTCAGGTAAACAATGGAGATGGATGGATTGGATACTAGTATACAATTATGGACGGACTGCCACGGTTAGGTGGTATAAAAAAACCACGGTTAGGTGGTATATAATACAATTATGGATGGACGGACTGCCTGCCGAGTGCCGACACAGAGGTAGCCACAGCCGTGAACTACCGCACTGTACACTGGTTGATAAAGAGATAGTAGTATACTCGTAACAACTAGTATGACGACGGTATAAAGAATGAAAAAAAAAACACGGTTAGGTGGTATATATTATAATACAATTATGGATGGACGGACTGCCTGCCGAGTGCCGACACAGAGGTAGCCACAGCCGTGAACTACCGCACTGTACTGTGTCTGCTGCTAATATAGACTGGTTGATAAAGAGATAGTATACAATACTACTAATATACTGGTGGTCAGGCACTGGTCACCACTAGTCACACTGGCAGTGGCACTCCTGCAGCAAAAGTGTGCACTGTTTAATTTTAATATAATATTATTTATCATGTACTCCTGGCTCCTGCTATAACAACCTGCAGTGCTCCCCAGTCTCCCCCACAATTATAAGCTTTATATACAATACATTGATGTGCAGCACACTGGGCTGAGCAGTGCACACAGACTGAGTCACTGTGTGACTGTGTATCGTTTTTTTCAGGCAGAGAACGGATATATTAAATAAAACAAACAACTGCACTGTCTCTGGTGGTCACTGGTCACTGTGGTCGTCAGTCACTAAACTCTGTCTGCACTCTCTTCTAATCTACAGTATCACAGCAATCTCTCTCTCTCTCTCTCTTCTAAATCTAATCTAAATGGAGAGGACGCCAGCCACGTCCTCTCCCTATGAATCTCAATGCACGTGTGAAAATGGCGGCGACGCGTGGCTCCTTATATAGAATCCGAGTCTCGCGAGAATCCGACAGCGTCATGATGACGTTCGGGCGCGCTCGGGTTAACCGAGCAAGGCGGGAAGATCCGAGTCGCTCGGACCCGTGAAAAAAAAAGTGAAGTTCGTGCGGGTTCGGATTCAAAGAAACCGAACCCGCTCATCTCTAATATACATGTGTATATATGTGGGCACATGGATATATATGTACTATAATTAAAATAAAGTAAACTTTTATTGCACTTGCAAGTGCCACCAGGAAGACAGCAGGCTGCAGAGGATGCTAGACAGTCATTAATAATACTCATGCAGCTTAAAAAAAAAAAAAATTTTTTTTTTTTTTTTTTTTTTTTTTAGTGGAGGGGGTTTCTGGGTACTCGGAAACCCCCCCTGGGTGCGCCACTGACCCCTTGTTTTAAGGGGTCCCCACTCCTCCAGGGAACCCCGGCCAGGGGTGACTAGTTGGGGGGGTAATGCCACGGCCGCAGGGACCTACGTAAATGTGTCCCCCGGCTGTGGCATTATGTCCCTGGCTAGTGGAGCCCAGTGCTGGTTTTAAAAATACGGGGGACCCCTACATCTTTTGTCCCCCGTATTTTTGGAACCAGGACCGGACTAAGAGCCCGGTGCTGGTTGTCTAAATACGGGGAACCCCTGTCCAATTTTTCCCCAGTATTTAAACAACCAGGACCGGCTCAAAGAGCACGAGGCTGGTTATACTTAGGAGGGGGGACCTCACGCATTTTTTTTTTTTTACATTTTTTAACCCATTCAGACCCTTCTCCATTAAGTTAATGGAAGCCCTGGACAACAGAATTGCATTTATGTCCTCCTCCCACTCCCTTCCCAGTACCAAACACTCATTTTTTTTCTATAAAAATTTACAATATATCACAAGTATGAGAGGCAGGCAGGCAGCGGGCATTGGCTGCATCGGAGTGAGATGCAAATTAGTGGCGGAGGGATGGGTCAGTTTATGGTGGCCGAGTTTGTAAGCCGGTGGCGGTGGCAGCGGGCATCGACTCAGGGGCAGTAGCGGGCATTGGCTCGGTGGCGGTAGGGGTCATCGGCAGATTCGGCGGACATTATGGCTGTAGTGCCTCACCAGCCACTGACCTCACCGCACGCCACTGGTGTGCATTGAGCCACATACGCGCCGATTTTTAGCCTGATCACTGTGCTGCGAACGACGGCAGCTAACGATCAACTCGGAATGACCACCAAAGTACCAACCAACCAGCTCCTGTCATTTTAAAAACCCAGCCTGTAACATGGCAGTTAGGAGCTGATTGGCTTTTACTTTATCGTCATTAAATTATTTTCAAGGCTTAGTACATCTTCCCCTGTGTTTAAAAAATGACAGTTAGGAGCTAGCTGGTTGGTACTTTATCTCCATCCACTTTATCTCTCTCCAAGGCTTAGTAACTATACCCTAGACTAGAGAATATTAGTTGTGAGTGTGTTCAATTTCTGAAATATCTATGTAGATTGTATTGGTTAAACACTACAAATATTAACCTTTCCTGCACTGATTTAGGGGGCGATTCAATTAGCCGTGCTTGTTCTCCGGGGGCTACTGAAGCCAGCAGTATCAGGAATTTTCCACATGAGCCGTCTTTGCGGCTGCGATCACGAAAACTGGGTTTTTTTTTATATCACACTGTAGAAACAAAGCATAATTTAATTAGCCAAGGAAAAAATAGCGATAAATAAAATTGCGGTAAAGTCCTGTTTTTACAGCGTGAAACTTTTTTGGGCCAGAGACAAGGGGCCTAATTCAGACCTGATCGTAGCAGCAAATTTGTTAGCAGTTGGGCAAAACCATGGCCCTCATTCCGAGTCGTTCGCTCGGTATTTTTCATCGCATCGCAATGAAAATCCGCTTAGTACGCATGCGCAATATTCGCACTGCGACAAGTAATTTAACAATGAAGATAGTATTTTTACTCACGGCTTTTTCATCGCTCCGGCGATCGTAATGTGATTGACAGGAAATGGGTGTTACTGGGCGGAAACACGGCGTTTTATGGGCGTGTGGATAAAAACGCTACCGTTTCCGGAAAAAACGCAGGAGTGGCTGACGATACGGGGGAGTGTCTGAGTGAACGCTGGGTGTGTTTGTGACGTCAAACCAGGAACGACAAGCACTGAACTGATCGCACAGGCAGAGTAAGGTTGAAGTTACTCAGAAACTGCAAAGTAGTTTGTAATCGCAATATTGCGAATACATCGGTCGCAATTTTAAGAAGCTAAGATTCACTCCCAGTAGGCGTAGGCTTAGCGTGTGTAACTCTGCTAAATTCGCCTTGCGACCGATCAACTCGGAATGAGGGCCCATGTGCACTGCAGGGGGGTGGGGGGGAGAGGGCAGATATAACATGTGCAGAGAGAGTTAGATTTGAGCGGGTTATATTTAGTGATGTGCACCGGAAATTTTTCGGGTTTTGTGTTTTGGTTTTGTATTCGGTTCCGCGGCCGTGTTTTGGATTCGGACGCGTTTTGGCAAAACCTCCCTGAAAATTTTTTGTCGGATTCGGGTGTGTTTTGGATTCGGGTGTTTTTTACAAAAACCCCTCAAAAACAGCTTAAATCATAGAATTTGGGGGTCATTTTGATCCCATAGTATTATTAACCTCAATAACCATAATTTACACTCATTTTCAGTCTATTCTGAACACCTCACAATATTATTTTTAGTCCTAAAATTTGCACCAAGGACGCTGGATGGCTAAGCTAAGCGACCCAAGTGGCCGACACAAACACCTGGCCCATCTAGGAGTGGCACTGCAGTGTCAGCCAGGATGGCACTTCAAAAAAATAGTCCCCAAACAGCACATGATGCAAAGAAAAAAAGAGGCGCACCAAGGTCGCTGTGTGACTAAGCTAAGCGACACAAGTGGCCGGCACAAACACCTGGCCCATCTAGGAGTGGCACTGCAGTGTCAGGCAGGGTGGCACTTAAAAAAAATAGTCCCCAAACAGCACATGATGCAAAGAAAAAAAGAGGCGCACCAAGGTCGCTGTGTGACTAAGCTAAGCGACACAAGTGGCCGGCACAAACACCTGGCCCATCTAGGAGTGGCACTGCAGTGTCAGGCAGGGTGGCACTTAAAAAAAATAGTCCCCAAACAGTACATGATGCAAAGAAAAAAAGAGGCGCACCAAGGTCGCTGTGTGACTAAGCTAAGCGACACAAGTGGCCGGCACAAACACCTGGCCCATCTAGGAGTGGCACTGCAGTGTCAGGCAGGGTGGCACTTAAAAAAAATAGTCCCCAAACAGCACATGATGCAAAGAAAAAAAGAGGCGCACCAAGGTCGCTGTGTGACTAAGCTAAGCGACACAAGTGGCCGGCACAAACACCTGGCCCATCTAGGAGTGGCACTGCAGTGTCAGGCAGGATGACACTTCAAAAAAATAGTCCCCAAACAGCACATGATGCAAAGAACAAAAGAGGCGCAATGAGGTAGCTGTGTGACTAAGCTAAGCAACCCAAGTGGCCGACACAAACACCTGACCCATCTAGGAGTGGCACTGCAGTGTCAAGCAGGATGGCACTTCAAAAAAATAGTCCCCAAACAGCACATGATGCAAAGAAAAAAAGAGGCGCAATGAGGTAGCTGTGTGACTAAGCTAAGCGACCCAAGTGGCCGACACAAACACCTGGCCCATCTAGGAGTGGCACTGCAGTGTCAGGCAGGATGACACTTCAAAAAAATAGTCCCCAAACAGCACATGATGCAAAGAAAAAAAGAGGCGCACCAAGGTCGCTGTGTGACTAAGCTAAGCGACACAAGTGGCCGACACAAACACCTGGCCCATCTAGGAGTGGCACTGCAGTGTCAGGCAGGATGGCACTTAAAAAAAATTGTCCCCAAACAGCACATGATGCAAAGAAAAAAAGAGGCGCAATGAGGTAGCTGTGTGACTAAGCTAAGCGACCCAAGTGGCCGACACAAACACCTGGCCCATCTAGGAGTGGCACTGCAGTGTCAGGCAGGATGGCACTTCAAAAAAAATAGTCCCCAAACAGCACAGGATGCAAAGAAAAAAAGAGGCGCACCAAGGTCGCTGTGTGACGAAGCTAAGCGACACAAGTGGCCGACACAATTACCTGGCCCATCTAGGAGTGGCACTGCAGTTTTCTAGCGAGAGGATGAGTGCTTCATTCCTCATGTGAATCTGAACCACTAGCCATGAACATAGGCCAGGGCCTCAGCCGTTCCTTGCCACTCCGTGCCGTAAAAGGCATATTGGCAAGTTTACACTTCTCATCAGACGCTTTCAATTTTGATTTTTGGGTCATTTTACTGAACTTTTGTTTTTTGGATTTTACATGCTCTCTACTATGACATTGGGCATCGGCCTTGGCAGACGACGTTGATGGCATTTCATCGTCTCGGACATGACTAGTGGCAGCAGCTTCAGCACGAGGTGGAAGTGGATCTTGATCTTTCCCTATTTTAACCTCCAAATTTTTGTTCTCCATTTTTTAATGTGTGGAATTATATGCCAGTATCAATAGCAATGGCCTACTACTACTATATATACTGCGCACAACTGAAATGCACCACAGGTATGGATGGATAGTATACTTGACGACACAGAGGTAGGTAGAGCAGTGGCCTTCCGTACCGTACTGCTATATATACTGGTGGTCACTGTCAGCAAACTGCAAAACTAAAATGCACCACAGGTATAGAATCTAGATGGATAGTATACTTGATGACACAGAGGTAGGTAGAGCAGTGGCCTTCCGTACCGTACTGCTATATATACTGGTGGTCACTGTCAGCAAACTGCAAAACTAAAATGCACCACAGGTATAGAATCTAGATGGATAGTATACTTGACGACACAGAGGTAGGTAGAGCAGTGGCCTTCCGTACCGTACTGCTATATATACTGGTGGTCACTGTCAGCAAAACTCTGCACTGTACTCCTCCTATATAATACTGCTGGTCCCCAGTCCCCACAATAAAGCAGTGTGAGCACAGATATATGCAGCACACTGAGCACAGATATGGAGTGTTTTTCAGGCAGACAACGTATACTGGTGGTCACTGTCAGCAAAACTCTGCACTGTACTCCTCCTATATAATATACTGGTGGTCCCCAGTCCCCACAATAAAGCAGTGTGAGCACAGATATATGCAGCACACTGAGCACAGATATGGAGTGTTTTTCAGGCAGACAACGTATACTGGTGGTCACTGCCAGCAAAACTCTGCACTGTACTCCTCCTATATAATACTGCTGGTCCCCAGTCCCCACAATAAAGCAGTGTGAGCACAGATATATGCAGCACACTGAGCACAGATATGGAGTGTTTTTCAGGCAGACAACGTATACTGGTGGTCACTGTCAGCAAAACTCTGCACTGTACTCCTCCTATATAATATACTGGTGGTCCCCAGTCCCCACAATAAAGCAGTGTGAGCACAGATATATGCAGCACACTGAGCACAGATATGGAGTGTTTTTCAGGCAGACAACGTATACTGGTGGTCACTGTCAGCAAAACTCTGCACTGTACTCCTCCTATATAATACAGCTGCTCCCCAGTCCCCACAATTAAGCAGTGTGAGCACAGATATATGCAGCCCACTGAGCACAGATATGGAGTGTTTTTCAGGCAGACAACGTATACTGGTGGTCAGTGGTCACTGTCAGCAAAACTTTGCACTGTACTCCTCCTATATAATACAGCTGCTCCCCAGTCCCCACAATTTAAGCAATAAGCACAAATATTTTTGCATCAAGAATTAATTAAGATTAATAAACGGAGAGGACGCCAGCCACGTCCTCTCCCTAACATTTCCAATGCACGAGTGAAAATGGTGGCGACGCGCGGCTGCTTATATAGAATCCGAATCTCGCGAATCTCGCGAGAATCCGACAGCGGGATGATGACGTTCGGGCGCGCTCGGGTTAACCGAGCCATACGGGAGAATCCAAGTATGCCTTAGACCCGTGTAAAATGGGTGAAGTTCGGGGGGGTTCGGTTTCCGAGGAACCGAACCCGCTCATCACTAGTTATATTGTTTCTGTGCAGGGTAAATACTGGCTGCTTTATTTTTACACTGCAATTTAGATTTCAGTTTGAACACATCCCACCCAAATCTAACTCTCTCTGCACATATTATATCTGCACCCCCATGCAGTGCACATGGTTTTGCCCCATCTGCTAACAAATTTGCTACTACGATCAGGCCTGAATTAGGCCCAAGGTCACCTAGATGCTGGTTGATGGGCTGGTATTTTCGAGCCAAAAAGTATGCCAAAGACCTTGAGTTTGCTCTATGTTAGATTGCTGAGTTTATTATAATTATTCTGACTAGCAGTGCTTGGCATTATAGAGTGTGCATTGGCACTATGTTTTCTCTTTCTTTGTGGAACTACAAGTCTTGGCATAATAGCACCTCTTATTATGGGGGTAATTCAGACCTGATCACTGCTGTGCGTTTTCACACAGTGGGCAATCAGATCTGAACTGCGCATGCGTATGCACCGGCGCATCAGACGACTGCACCGGGCATTGGTGCCTAGCGACGGGATGGTGCAAAAAAATCGATCGCAAGGTGATTGACATGAATAGGCCGCTTGTGAGTGGCAACTGACCGTTTTACAGGAGTATCCAAAAAAACACAGGAGGGACCAGGCGTTTTGAGGGAGGGTGTCTGACGTCAGCTACGGCCCCGATCAGCATGAAGCAAATGCAGCCGCTGAGTAAGTCCTGGGCAGTGCAGAGACTTCACAAACTGATGTTTGTGCAGGTCTCCTACAAAAGCGAACACACACCTACACACACCATATACCCTCCTCCTGTAGGCGGTGACTATCTGATTGCAGGGATGCAAAAAATGCACCCTAGCGATCAGGTCTGAATTACCCCCTGTATGTGTCATTTGGGTGTACAGTCCAAAATCCCCCTCCCTCATATTTTCCTAAAGGTGGCCAGATCTACATTTTAAATGCAATTACATTTTTATATACCAAAGCACCACCAGACTTTTTCATGATGCCAAGTCTACTCTGAGGCAGTCTGGCGCATCTAGTCACTGAGCATAGAGAAGAAAACTATTTATTCATTGGGTCATGCCTCTGAGTAAGAGCCTTTGCAGGCCAAAACTAGTTAGGACTCCGGATGACCCGCTACCAACACTAATAAAGATATTGTTCTAACAATGATTCCCAACCTTGGTCCCCAAGGCACACTAACAATCAAGGTTTTATTGATCCCCATGCTTGATAACAGATGGTTAAATCATAATAACTGAGGTACTAATTAATACCCCTTTCTCACTGCCACGGTACTTTGGTCTGAAAGATATATAAGTCATCTGTGCTCAGACATGACTTTCCTTAAACTGTTAGTGTGCCTTGAGGACTGTGATTGGGACCAGCAACTCCTAAATGGGTTCAGTTACAGGAAGTAACACATTTATCTAAAGGTGTTTGATCCCTTCTATGCCCGATTTTGACTATGCGATTTCCCTTGAACTCCCCCAGATAGCACAGATAGTACAGATTTTGGCTATCTGTGCTTGAGATTTTGTCTATATACAATTTTGACTAAGTGCCAATTTTGACTATACTTTGTACTAGATAGTACACTAGATCAGTGGTTCTCAAACTCGGTCCTTAGTACCCCACACAGTGCATGTTTTGCAGGTAACCCAGCAGGTGCACAGGTGAATTAATTACTCACTGACACATTTTAAAAGGTCCAAAGGTGGAGCTAATTATTTCACTTGTGATTTTGTGAGGAAACCTGCAAAACCTGCACCGTGTGGGGTCCTGAGGACCGAGTTTGAGAACCTGTGCACTAGATAGTCAAGATTGACTTGCCTTACGATACCAACCCCGCGGGAGTGCGCATCGGGAACGACTCTGTATCGCAAGCTACCTAACACCTTGAGATATGCACCAACTTCTCATAAGATTTTGACTATATAGTAAAAATCTTACAGATTTATCTCACTGTGTGTACACACCTTAACCTGGATCTGTGCTGTTAAACTTTTTAAACTTTTTTTATCAGCTGCTCTTTTCTGAAAACAAACTTGTATATTAGGTGTTTTAAACAAGCCTTTAAATAGAAGACATACTGTCCACTCTGCCAACATAGGATCTGATTCTGAGTCGCTTGGAAGTCCGAAAGTGAACGCATCTTGCGATGTTTAGCAAAACTGCACAAGCTCTGCACCATTCTACACACTTGACGGAGATTTTCGTGCGCAGGCAGATCTCTGACCATAAAACTGGAGTTTCTTGGTGTCAACTGGGAGGCCACCTTGTGAGCACACACATGCAAGATATCTGATTCTTGGGAGTGTCATGGAGAAGTAGCCAAGATGTACGTGCTGATGTGAGCCATGGATATGACAAAGGGATACCTGCTTTTGCGGGTCTTTTACACTCTAAATGGGGTAGGTGACACTGCTGAGACTAATGACTGTTGGAGCGGTAGACTGAAAAACAGTGGGCAGTGCGACTGGACGTATGAAGCCTTGTGAAGACTTGCATTAGCATAAGGTAGTAAATCTGTCTGCCAATCTGTATGTGCAGTCGCTTTACTTCCCACTCAGAATCAGGCCCGTAATGTTACACAGAGTATGGATGAACACAACTCCAGCCTAGTAACTGGAGCCAGAGTAAAATCTGATAACCCAGAGCTGGAGTTGAAATCAGAATGGTTTAGGCCTCCGGAGCTTGGAGATTGATTTATGGAGCTTCTCCTCCTTCTGCTTGCCCCAAATGTTGAAATGAAATATACAATTACATTAAATACTGAATATGAACAGTAAACATAATAGAAAAACTAATATTAATAGCTCCGGATCCAGAGTTACAGTATGTAAAGGAGCAGCCTGGACCTTAAAGTTTGTGTGGTGTGGCTCTGTCTAGGCTGATGGATCCAGGGGTCCCCCAGTAAGCCCCCTAACCCCCCTACCCAAACCCTAGCCCTCTCTTGTGGGTGCCTACCCCTAACCCTCCCCGCTTTGTGCCTAACCCTAACCCTTCCTACCCCGCTGCCTAAACCTAATCCTTCCCACTTGATGCCTAACCCTAATATCCTTCTATGTGCCTTACCCTAACCCTCCCTCCCCGGTCCCTAACCCTAACCTTTGCCAGCCCTGCAGCCTAACCCTAACTCCTCTTCTTCTAAACCTAAACACCCCCACCCCCGCGTGGCAGGATGCCAGCGCGCCATGCTGTCCAGACAATTGGGATGCCGGCTGTTGGTAATATGACGCCGACATCCCGTGCGACGTCTGTATCTCAACACCGGCATTACTTCCTACTTCGGGATCCCGGCTTCGGTATATCGGATGCCGGGATCCCGTCTGTTGGGAAGCTAACTGCTTCCCGGATCCAGGATAGAAGAGCATAGAACCCAGAACAGCGCTAGTGTACCTTTTGCTACTTTGTTTATGTTTGTACGTACTATATGTATCACCTGTTGTTTTTTGTGTATCAATGAATCCCGTAGCTGTCTGTATGTTCCTGAACACTGTCTTTTATGTTTCTAATGGAATCAACTTGAGTTTAATTCATTAACTGAAATTAAGAATTATTTTATATAATTTCATTGACCAAGTTTCATTCAGTTACATTTTCAGTGCTATGGTTATTAGCTATTGGATAAAGTGAGTCAGGTGACATATCTGCACATGGTGCTTTGCAATTGGATTTCCAAACAATTTAGTGACATGATGTGTGGTGCCGAATTGCACAGATCAAACTGCTGTAAATCAAATTGTCGTGATCCAACAATCAAACTGCATTAAGAATGCATGCACATGCTGTCCATGCGAATGGATTCCAAGTTGGCCACCTTGATTGTTTGTCCCGCAGATCAAATCCACAGCACACGCAAAGATGCACATGTGCTAAGGGCAATATGATTGTATCAAACATTAAGGGGTCTATTTACTAAGCCTTGGATGGAGATAAAGTCGCTGAAGATAAAGTACCAGCCAATCAGCTCCTAACTGTCATTTTTCAAACACCGTCTGTGGCATGGCGGTTAGGAGGTGATTGGCTGATACTTTATCTCCAGCGACTTTATCTCCATCCAAAGCTTAGTAAATAGACCCCTAAATCACAGAGCATATGATGGTGCAATTTATTTTGTATCCTAATTCGTTTCAGCTATATCTGCATTCATAAATCTACATATTTATTTATTTGCGTCAATCAGATTGATATCTGCTGTATATTTTTTTTACTACTCGCTTAATTGGTGCAGTAGCTTGATTACATTGATTTTCAAATTCCTGCACTGAAAAATTCCCAAAAATCTAAACATTCGTATATAAGTTTTCATAACAGAGGATCCTATATCTATATGTTAAATACTGTTGTGTTCTTAGTGGGGAATTCATTTCTGGGGCAGATTCCGCAAGTGCCTTTGGAACGTTGTCTGCATGGTCAGAGTGCTGGCACCTGCTTATGAAAAGTGTGCTACTGTAATTTTTGGGGATGTGCGTGGCTAAACATGGCGGAGACATATTGGTGAGAATCTCCTTCCGTCTATCTAAGTAATACCCTAGTAATGTATTTCTGTTCTTACCTGACTTGCTGCCTTCTTAGTTATTTTGGAAATAACAAACTATGGCCGAGATTTATCAAGCCTTGGAGAGTGATAAATTGCACGGTGATAAAAGTACCAACCAATCAGCTCCTAACTGCCATGTTACAGTCTGTGTTTGAAAAATGACAGTTAGGAGCTGATTGGTTGGTACTTTACCACCGTGCAATTTATCACTCTCCAAGGCTTGATAACTCTGGGCCTGTGGTGATAGGTACCAGTCCGACGCAGATATATTTGGCACTGGACAATTCCTGCGCTGGGTCACACTACTGACCAGTATGACCCTGCAGTATAGCCCACAGATCTGACTTTCCCTCAGCTGCTGATTCACATTGCAGATTGATTTACATAAAAGCTATATGAGATGTGCCAGCTCTCGCTGCTTCCTGTGTTTGCCACTTAGGAGTTATTATTGGAGTACACAAGATAAAAATGAGTTTTCTTTCTATGTTTGTTCTGTGGGTAGAAAGCAAATTCCCATAAATCATTAGAACTGCAATCCATATGTGTTGTTGCATCTAAAAGAAAGTTGGTGAATCTGCTTTTAGTCTGCTTTCAGAAATCGGAGTAATTCTTACAAACATCAAGGGTATTTTAGGGACATACAGTATATCGACCATATCCAAAGCATTTTCAGATACAAAAAAAAAAGAGTCATAAACCACCTTCAACTTGTATTTCCCGTTTCCCATTAGTGCTGCTACCTTTTTTCCCAATTAAAAGTCCCATCTGGCATGCAAATATATTGGTGCAAGTAGATTGGTTTATATAAATGATATAAATGGTGATTAATTACCTTCCATAGACATTGGTTCCAATATCCCAAATTGCTTGAGGACAGCTACAAACAGTACTATAACCACAGCAATAGCAAATAGTTCCATTCCCTGGATCCCCATGGTAGGCCACCTTCCCCCTGCACGGGGTCCGTGGCACTGGGCATGCAAATCACCCTGGTCTCCAGCTCTTCTTCCACCCAAGTTAAAATCCTCTATGAGAAATCTGAAATCATATCTCCAGAAATGACCAATGAAAAATATCCCGGTGGGGGAGAAAGGATCCAGGGTGGGGATCAAGACCCTCCAAACAAACCAGGGCTGAAATCAAAATATGCCAGAGTGGAACTAGAGCTTAATAAATGTTGGAAATGGCTTCAGGTCAGCATCGTTCAGGATGGAAGAACTTACAGCATCTACTGAGGAGCTCCTCAAGTGACCAATAGTGGTCCAATTTGCTGGGTCACATAGATGCATTGGGACATCTCAGTATACAACGTTGTGCACTGGGTGTCAGCCCAACAGCGTCCCATTTGAGACTGATGAACTAGCTGGCTCTGTTCAACTTATCCCCCCCCCCCTCCCCTATCATCCCTCTCTCCAGTGTGGGATAGGGAGGAGCGTAAGAGGTGTACCACTCTCCCGTTACATACATTGATTGAAATCAAGGTTTCCATAGAGACGCAGGAGTGATGGTCTTCAGGAAGAAAAAGACTGACCTCAGCAAGCCCGCGGTTTTGAAAAGTGAGCTGCAGGATTTTCCAGCCATGCACAGAAAGTAATGTGTATGAGCAGGACGAAAGAGAAAAACACAGGGAAGGAGGGAGGGAAGGACGGAGCAGCGATGCTTCTGAATCCTCTTCTGTAAGGTCGAATACAGCTAATGATGTGAGCAGGAGATATATTGTATTCCTATTATTCTTTATGCATATATCTTGAACATATTCTGCAGTGCTGAACGACAGGCATACCATGCTCCGAGGATATGCCAACTAATGTATATTTGCAGTTAGGTTTTAATTGCATGAACTTTTTTTGCTAAGACTGATATACTGATGCTGGTTTCCAAGTGTCTATACAGTTGCTGACAGTAATACATTTATTTGTCAGACAGAAGACAAAGAGATTAGTCATAAGCCTGACAACCTGTGGCTCTAACACATATCTGATGACATTCCCCACACATAGGGTTAAGACTGGGGGCCTGATTCTGCATGATTAGCAATTGTGCTGAAATCGCTATTAGGGGAGGGATGAGGCCAGGGTCTCCATCCAAGGATGGATATTTCCTGTCCTCTTTGTTGTTGCTGCTGCGCCCAGCTTTGCGCGACCTTATGGGTCACGCAGCCAGCTGATGGTGTCGCATTTTAGGATGCAACTCGGATCAGAAATGCAGCAGGAAGCGTGATGCCACCTGCTGCATTACCATATTAGATTTATCGCTGCTGCTTCTATGTAAGCAGCAGCGATAGCAACTCCAACTGTCATCACTAACAGTCATATGCCGCAGTGTGACCGATGAGCAGTACAGATCCTGCGCACATGCAAAGTACCGAACATTGGTACTTTGCGGCAGTGCCGTAACTAGACTTTTCAGCACTGTGTGCAAGAAACAGCATTGGCCCCCCCCCCCCCCCCCATATATAAAACGGGGGCAAAAAATACAGGGACGAGTGTTCATTGGAAGGGGCGTGGTCACAAAATAATACCAGTTCATATATATTACGTTGTACCGTAGTCTCCATTATTCAAATTACGCTGCACAGTAACGCCACTTACACACATTACAACAGGTAGAGCCCCTTTTACACATTAAGCCAGGTAGAGCCCCTGTCACACATTACGCCAGGTAGAGCCCCTGTCACACATTACGCAAAGGTAGAGCACCTGTCACACATTACGCCAGGTAGAGCCCCATTTTACACATTATTCCAGGTAGAGCCCCTGTCACACATTACGCCAGGTAGAGCCCCTGTCACACATTACGCCAGGTAGAGCCCCATTTTACACATTATTCCAGGTAGAGCCCCTGTCACACATTCCGCCAGGTAGAGCCCCTGTCACACATTACGCCAGGTAGAGCCCCTGTCACACATTACGCCAGGTAGAGCCCCATTTTACACAATCAGCCAGCCACATAACCTGTGTAATTAATATGTGTCGAGAATTAAAGGGATGAGGTGGCAACCCTAGCCATGTATCCATAGAAGACAAAAATATTCTGCAGAACCCAACTTTTGGGAGTAATTTCTACTATTGTCAGTTGATACAAAATTTCTCTGGCTCCTTGATTTCACAGATTGGCACAGGAACACTTCATTGCTTTGTCTATTCCAGTTCATAGGGTCATGTATACAAATTAAAGTAGTGCAAGTGACCTGCAGGTGCTCTTAAGACATTTCAAAAGTCTGCCATGATTTACTGTACCCACTGCCAACTTTACAAATCTCCCAATAGCATATATACCACCTCATCTTTTTTCTGCCCTTCTGTCTCCTTACACATCCTTTGTGTCTCCTCTTTGCTGAGGTTTGTCTGCTTTTCTTGACTCTCTGCTGTCTTAACTGAATCCTTGTCTCTTCCTCTTTTCTACCCTTCTCGTTGGCTCCCATTGTATTGCTTGGTTGTAGATTTTTTGCCTTCTCCCCTTGTTTGTTGCCCCATTTTTTGGCTTCTTTTGCATGGACTTGTTATCTCTTGTCTACCCGTCATACAGTCCTCACAATGTATATTCTTGTGTATTCTTTCTCTTTGCAATTTTGGACTATAACGGTCATCAAGTTCTTCTCCACCAAACTCTGGAAACCATTTATTGATGGTTTGGGACAACATCAGTGCTGAAAAAGGACCGGGCCTTCCTCAAACCAGGAAGTTGTGGTGAGGTAAATGACTCAGGAGGCACTGGCTAGTTCCAGAGCCAGATTTACACACACTATATGAGCCCAAAAGGTCACGTGGGCAATGCATCATACACAGGTGCAGCAGTACACAGGGCCGGCTCTACCATTAGACAGCTTTAGGCAGCTGCCTAGGGGCGCTGTCCCCTGGAGGGCGCCACTGAATTCATGTAGCAAAAAACTGAATGTCTATGTATGCGGCCTTTTCCTTTTACAAAAGAAAAAACCAAAGGGCCCAGCGCCTATAAGTGGCTAATACCTGCTGCTTTTCGACTGGTATACTCAACCTGAAAAAGAGAATCCAGATAAAGCAAATATTTGAAAAGCGCTGATATTTAGCACAGAAACAGTATACTTTTATGTACTAAAGTTTTATTTAAAACAAACTGTTTTCACAATATATGTATATAACATGTATAAAAAAGATTCACCGGCCAGTGATTATTTATAAAATCACAACTATGTATAAAATTATTTTAACATTGCCCTAGTCCAAAGATAAACGGTAGTGATTTAATCCTGTGTGTCGGCTAGAGACAATGTTGCTATTGTTGCAGCTTGACAAAGGGGGTCATTCCGAGTTGATCGCTCGCTAGCTAGTTTTAGCAGCCGTGCAAACGCTATGCCGCCGCCCACTGGGGAGTGTATTTTAGCTTAGCAGAAGTGCGAACGCATGTGCAGCCGAGTTCTGCAAAAACAGTTTGTGCAGTTTCAGAGTAGCTCTGAACCTACTCAGCGCTTGCGATCACTTCAGCCTATTCGTGTCCTGATTTGACGTCATACACCCGCCCAGCGAACACCCAGCCCGGCCTGCATTTTTTCACACGCCTGCATTTTTGCAAATACTCCCTGAAAACGGTCAGTTGACACCCAGAAACGCCCCCTTCCTGTCAATCTTCTTGCGGCCGTCAGTGCGACTGAAAACTTTGCTAGAACCTGTGCAAATCAACAACGGGCTTTGTACCCGTACTTCGCGCGTGTGCATTGCGGTGCATACGCATGCGCAGAAATGCCGATTTTTAGCCTGATCGCTGCGCTGCGAACAACGGCAGCTAGCGATCAACTCAGAATGACCCCCTAAGTTATTTAAAGCCCAGAAACAGTTCCAATATTCTGTTACACATGCATCACAGACAGCTCCTCCTATTACACTTTGCTGGCCGCTGCTGTGGGTCTAATCAGGTGCAACCGCCACTATCATGCTGTACCACATAGTGTCTCAGCTCTTCCTCCATGCTGACACGTGTAACATCAAGTCACGTGAAGGCACATAGGAAGCAGATGTAACTATGGCTCCAGAGGGGCGCTCCCACGGCTGCTCCTCATAGCCCTGATGTACCTCCTCCAGACCCCTGGATCCCGGCTCTCCCGCAGCAAGTAGCACATAACTACATGTCTTCCCCTGCAGGGTTGCTGTAATGCTGCTTCCGCCTGTAAGAGGAGCCATGCCAATTACCAGGGAAAACAAGGAAACAACTTTTAGGTAAGTGACCCATTGGTCCCCACCAGACCCTATATGCAGAAGCAGTGTCTACTGAGTGTTGTTCCTTTTCTTTGTATATGTATAATGATGCAATTCACCCCAGACCACCTTGTGGACACCTGCATCTCCCCTCCAAGAGGGGGTGGGGTTTGCTAGGCAGAAGCTTTACCTAGGGTGCAGAGAGACCTTGCACCGGCCCTGGCAGCAGGGCCGGCTCCAGGCCTACTAGCACCCTGAGCGAGAAAATTTAAAAGTGCCCCCCCCATGCTGGAAAAGTGGGTGTGGCCTCCTGAAAAAGTGGGCGTGGTCTCGCCCCCCAGCAGTGCCAGCTACACATGACATGCCCTCCGGCAGTGCCAGCTACACGTGACATGACTCCCAGCAGTGCCAGCTACACATGATAGTGTTCACTTTTTAGGGCAGGTTGCTGATCACAGGGAGGGCACATTTTTAAGTTAGGTGGGCAAAATGATGTACATATTGTAATGCTTGTTGTTCCCATTTCCACACGCTAAAGCATGGACAGTGCGCGCCGAAGGCGCGCAGCAAAAATTTAGGGGAGTTACTTCGTGGGGAAGGTGCGTAGCCACATTATAGTGGCAATTCACATTACACCACACAGTAGTGCAGCTAATACACATTGCACCAGGTAGAACCTCCTATAAGAGCACGTTAGACACATTGCGCCAGGTAGAGCACTGAGACACACTGCCCAGCCACAGACGCCTAGCGGGAACACTACATGATATGCCCCCCAGCAGTGCCAGCTACACATGACATGCCCCCCAGCAGTGGCAGCTACACGTGACATGCCCCCCAGCAGTGCCAGCTACATAAATGGCCACACAGTTCCAGATGGATAAATGCCCCCACAGCGCAGATATGCCCCCACAGTGCCAGATACATTAATGCCCTCACAGTGCAAGATATGCCCCCACAGTGCAAGAAATGCCCCCACAGTGCAAGAAATGCCCCCACAGTGCAAGAAATGCCCCCACGGTGCCAGATACATAAATGCCCCCACGGTGCCAGATACATAAATGCCCCCACGGTGTCTGATACATAAATGCCCCCACAGTGCCTGATACATAAATGCCCCCACAGAGCCAGATATGCCCCCACAGAGCCAGAAAAATGCCCCCACAGAGCCAGATATGCCCCCCACAGAGCCAGAAATGCCCCCACAGTGCCAGATATGCCCCCACAGAGCCAGATATGCCCCCACAGTGCCAGATATGCCCCCACAGTGCCAGATATGCCACCCACAGTGCCAGATATGCCCCCACAGATCCAGATATGCCCCCACAGTGCCAGATATGCCCCCACAGTGCCAGATATGCCACCCACAGTGCCAGATATGCCACCCACAGTGCCAGATATGCCCCCACAGTGCCAGAAATGCCCCCACAGTGCCAGAAATGCCCCCACAGTGCCAGATATGCCCCCACAGTGCCAGATATGCCCCCACAGTGCCAGATATGCCACCCACAGTGCCAGATATGCCACCCACAGAGCCAGATATGCCCCCACAGAGCCAGATATGCCCCCACAGTGCCAGAAATGCCCCCCACAGAGCCAGATATGCCACCCACAGAGCCAGATATGCCCCCACAGTGCCAGATATGCCCGCACAGTGCCAGAAATGCCCCCCACAGTGCCAGATATGCCACCCACAGTGCCAGATATGCCCCCACAGAACCAGATATGCCCCCACAGAGCCAGATATGCAATGCCCCCCCCATAGCCAGAAATGCCCCCCCCCCCCATAGCCAGAAATGCCCCCACAGTGCTGATCCCCCCAATACCTGCAGCGCTGCTGGGGAGGAGTACTGCTGCTGTCCGCCTGTCCGAGTGTGCTGGCGGGCGAGCGGGCGGGAGTGCTGGCGGGCGGGCGGGCGGCCGGCGTGTCAGAGTGAGCCTGGGTCCGGGTGGCCACTTGTGTGCACTATGGCGCCGGCGTCTGACGTTAGACACCGGCGCCGCGCAGCGCGCATAGCGCACAGTGCACACGGGCCAATGCTGCACACACAGGGCCGGCTCCAGCATCGAATATGGCGGCGCCAGCGCGCGGCGCCCATTAAGGGTGGCGCCTTGCGCGGCCGCTCTATTCGAACATGCCTAGAGCCGGCCCTGCCTGGCAGTACAGTATATACTGCTGTAAATTTGGTGAGTTTTGATCAGAGATGTTCGGAAAAGATAGGCAGGTGAGGCACTGCATCACCTGTCATATACTTTTTACTCCAGAGTTTTGGCTATAAAAATTATTACAATAATACAAAGAAGATATTTATAATATATTCTTTGTACTTTTCATATACTGTACTTTATATAGTCAAAACTCTGGTGTATACGTTAGTATGACAGGAAAGGCCCTGCCTCACCTGCCTTACCAGACCACACGTCAGTGCCTCACACCTGCCATGAAGTTGGTAAAGCACAGTTTTCTAGAATGTCACTGTGTGCTATTGCATTCAAATTTCCATTTGCAAGAACTAAAGGGCACAAACCATGAATAACCAAAGACTATTATTCCTTCTCCACAAAAATACCGGCACCCACCAAGCCCAGTTGGTGAAGAGTGATTTGTCACTGCAGAGAGACCGTTTCTGCTGTTCCAGAGTCTAATGGGAGAGTGCTTTATAAGCACTACAGACAGCATCTGACATGGGGGGGGTCATTCCGAGTTGATCGTAGCTGTGCTAAATTTAACACAGCTACGATCTTCTTCCCTGACATGCGGGGGGACTCCCAGCCCCCCCCTTGCAGAAGTGCAAAGGCATAGCACAGCGTTGATGCCTTTGCACTTCAAGAGTAGCTCCCGGCCAGCGCAGCTTTATCGTGCTGGCCGGGAGCTACTCATCACTCTACGGCCCACAGCGGCTGTGTGTGACGTCACGCAACCGCTGCGATCCGCCCCCCGTTCGGTCCGGCCACGCCTGCGTTGGCCGGACCAAATCCACGAAACTGTGGCCAAACGCTGCCATTCCGCCTCCTCCCACCCAGCGATCACCTCTGCCTGTCAGCAGGCAGAGGTGACCGCATCCTTGCTACGACCTTCGGCCGTCTAACATGCGCCGGCACACTGCGGCGTATGCGCAGTAGGGACCCGTTCGCTCTGCTGCGTTAAAACGCAGCGTGCGAACGGGTCAGAATGACCCCCATTGTGCATGTAGGGCTTGTGTGTAACTGCTCCACCATGGAAACCCAATCTACAGTATGGAGCTCCTAGAAAACAGTTCTTCTGTCTTCAGGTCTTCCAGAAGCAGTTTGGAACTCAGTATTAGGGATCCATCCAATTAACTTGCCCCCCGTACATGATGGGGTTCAGTTGCCATTGTGACAGTGTGTAAATGCTGTCAACAGTATCAGAACTTACCCCCTCGTGGCCCTATCTCGCACTAGATTTGTAGCCAGACTCACTAATCAAAAGGGGTGTCAATTTAGCCATATAGATATAATCACTTCACGCTAGATTTGTATAGTGGCTAAATCTCCTGATCTAGCTTTAAGAAAAATTTTCAAATTCAGCATTTCCGACACCTTAGAACTTGATCTGTGTAGGGATTACTGACTGGATGATTGTGGCAGCCATCCAATCAGTGCTCTCAATACCACGTCTGTCTATGCTTGTAATAACGTATTAAATGCTGCACCTCTCACACTCCCATTACATTTTGAACATTGATGGTAGAGCAATATACTCCTGGGCTGAGCTGTTTGCCATACACCCACACTATTATCTTGTCATGGTAAGGCTTTGTCTATTACAGTCTGTACATGGGTGTAGCATTTTTTCATTTATATTTAATTAATATCTGCATTATTTGGTTTTGGCTCGAACTATTAGGTACAGTTGATGACATCGCTCATCATCCCATAGGATGATGATGTCATCAGTTTCCCCCTACTGCAGAATTCTTTAGGTGGTGTTCCTGGACAGGTTTTGGCTTCATTGGTGGAAAAAACGTTCTTAAAGTTCTAAAACATTATAAATATTTTTTAGACTGTAAGCTCTTTTGGCATTCATCCTTAAATTATATTACATCTGTCTCTTTGTCTATCTACATGTATATACTGTAGTAATCCTTTTATTGCTAATATACCTTTTACTTTCATTCACTTTTAATGCCTCATTTCTCCATTTGTTTCTGTCTAATGCGCTATTCCTAAGTATTTTCCTCACACTCCGCTGAAAGTCTCCTGTTCGCCCCTTGTTCCCTCTCCCCCTCCTTCTGCCCTATCATATACAGTATTTTGCCTCCTCTGATTCTCTCTCTCAGCATTTCTGCCAGTGATGTTATTTGAGCCCTAGAATGAGAGCTAAGATACAGTGGAGATTGATTCCTCTTTCTTTCAATGTAAAATATTAAAGATGTTTAAATGGATAAAAGCTCTAGACGGTGGAATCTATTCTGCATTATACAAATAGGATTCCTGCTCCATTAAAAGCAAGACCTTTAAGTCTAAACGCTGATAAAGGGAAATAGTTTGTAGGGGACACTCCTGTTTACACATTACAAAGATGATAACACTAATGATTTATCCGAGAAAGCATAATGGGTATGGGAGAGGGGGTACACAAAACTATCTTACGGCAGCAGAAATAACAGAAGAAGAGGAGGGTGAGCGAGGTGCCATGCTGGAACTGGTTAGAGTCAAATTAATAGAAAATAGGGACGTCAAGAGTTTTGTGTAGGGGAGGCAGTTACGTGACCGGCGGTCAGGATACCACTGGTCACAATACCGACACTGGAATCCTGCCCCCTTACAGTCCCGACAGTCAGCATGCAGACTAACAGGGACTATTCCCACTCGTGGGTGTCCACGACACCTATAGAGTGGGAATATAACCTGTGGCGAGCGCAGCGAGCTCGCAAGGGGTGTTTTGCTCAGCTTGCCCGCCCCCCTGCCGGCCATCTGCAACCCGGGATTCCGGCGTCTCCTGACCGATGGTCATGCATACCTAACCCTTTTTTTGTGCCATCTTACCTTCCCACCACACCACAGAGGTATGTGGCCACAAAATCTACTGTTTCCTATTCGTTCAAAAGAAATAATTGCATTTTTATTTAAAAATAAATAAATCATAATTCATTATTTTCATTCCTGCAATCTTATATGCTCCACCAACCCTTAATGGGCCTGATTCAGATGTGGTCACAACTTCGATAGTGTCACAGTTATCGGCAGACTGAGCATGTCTCGCACAAACAGTGCACACGTGCCAAAGTACCTTTGTGATGCCGCTTGCCGTTAGGAATCAGCCGCAGAGTGATTGACAGGAAGAGGCTGTTTGGGAGATGTAATGGGTTGTGTGTTAGCGCTGGGAGGCGCGCGTCCCGGCCGTTGCTTAGGAACCGGGACACCGCGCCTCCAACTGACCCCTGACCGGCGACTAGCAACGCGCAGACGCCGGATGCTAAGCCTTCAGGTCCCTGTCCGGTGCCTAGCAACAGGCAGACACCGGGCGCTGAGATCTGCCGGATCCCTAGCAACGGGGATGCCGGAGGAAGACAGCGTTCCCTGTTGCTGGATAATTAAAGTACTCAGCTGTCTGTGTAGGGACGTGCAGAAGGGGAGCTGCACGGTATTGTTAATTAGGGTTTTCAGCAGTGATTGGTGCAGCACCATTTATATTCCTTTCCTGGCCTCTCACAAACCTGCTCTTGTGAGAACCTGTCAGCTCGTGTGTGAACCTGTCTGCCTGTGAACCACCTGTGATTCTGAGACCCTGCCTGCCTGATTTCCTGATCTGATCCAACTAGCCTTGAATTCAGGTTTTGGTGTGGCATTTCCACACAGGCACTGTCTTGCCTACATTTCTTTATTGTATCCACCTTGTGCATTGTTGCATTTTGAAATCATTTGTATTTACAGTCTTGTTGTTCATAACACCCTGTGCATTGTTGCATGTATATAGTGATTGTGTTTTGATTTATATTCCAACCTGTGCATTGTTGCACTTACGTGCATTCCTCATATTTTCCTCAGCCTGTGCCTTAGCACCTTATTTAGGTTGTGTCAGGTGACGTCTCACCGTACTGCATTTACCCCTGCCCAGCTTCCGATAGTTGCCTTGTATATACTGTACATAAAACCTGGGGGCATCTGAGTATGGGGTGGACCTAATTCACCCTGGAAAGGCGGCTGCTATAGTCTTTGGCTGCAGGAGACTAAAAGACTGCTGGGCAGTGGGTAATTGCGTGAGCATCACAAGGCACCACCTATAAACCTATGGATCTGAGTGTAATCATAACAGTATCACCAGGCAAAAAAAGTGGCTCTCTGTGTCATTTGTTTCTGGATGGATCCAGCACAAAATCCAGCCCAGATTCTGGCGGGCCAGATCCAGGGTTTGACCCAGCAGCTACGGGACCTTACCCTTCATGTGGACACTCAGGAGGAAAATCATAGGACCCAGACCGTCTCATAACCTGCTCCGAGTGAACCTAAACTAAACCTCTCAGATAGGTTCTCTGGAGACCGTAAACAGTTTGTGAACTTCTGGGAGAGTTGTAAACTGTGTTTCAAGCTCAGGCCTTACTCTTCAGGTTCTGAGACCCAGCGAGTGGGAATCATAATTTCCCTGCTGCAAGGTGACCCACAATCTTAGGCCTTTGGCCTTTCACCAGATCACCCCAGTCTGCATTCCATGGAATCCTTCTTTAAAGCCTTGGGAGTCCTCTATGATGACCCAGATTGGGCAGCATCTGCGGAGGCCCATCTTCGTTTTCTTAAGTAAAGGAGAAATTCTGGTTTATTGTACTAAATTTCGCCGATGAGCCAATTACTGTGGTTGGAATGACCCGGCACTTCGGAGTCAGTTCCGGTTGGTACTAACAGAGCAAATTAAGGATTTTTTCATCCAATATCCTTCCCCAGCCACTCTGGATGCACTTATGGAGTTAGCCATCAAAGTAGATAGGCAGATCCGGGAACGGAGAATGGAGAAAGAGGTTCCCATACCTACATCTTGTTGGACAGTGCCAGAGGTTGCAGGGAATACTGAGGAACCCATGCAAATTGGGGCTTTCCGCTTGAGGCCTCAAGAGAAGGCGAGACGTCGCAGTCTAGGACTGTGTCTCTATTGCGGGTCCAAGGGACATCTGGCGAACACTTGTCCACAGAAGGCGGAAAACTAGTAGACCCGAGAAATTCAGGGAGAGTTTTTTCGGGTTTCTGTTCCATCTCCCCGAATAATTCTTTATTATTACCTATTAGGTCAACTACCCCTTGTGGTCCAAGTGAATTATCTGCTTTTATTGACTCCAGAGCTGACGGAAATTTTATGGATTTAGAATTTGCTTGTGCCCGAGGAATTCCTATAGAGACTCTTTGCCCACTAATTTCCGTCTGTGGATTAGATGGCAGTCATCTTCAAAACGGTCGGGTGAGTACCCTAACTCCAGTCCACCAGTTTTTTGGCAGAATATTTCATTGTGAAGAGTTGTCTTTTTTCCTTGTACATTGGTGGTCATTCCGAGTTGATCGCAGCCAGCAACTTTTTGCTGCTGCTGCGATCAACTAGCCCATGCCTATGGGGGAGTGTATTTTAGCTTAGCAGGGCTGTGATCGCTTGTGCAGCCCTGCTAAGCTAAAAAAATTTCACACAAAACAAGACTAGGCCTATACCTACTTACCCTGTGCGTTGGATCCAGCGATGATGGGCTCGGCTTTGAAGTCACTCCTCCACCCTCCGTTCTCCTGGGCACGCCTGCGTTTTACTCACCACTCCCCGAAAACGGCTCCAAATGGTCCGGATCTGCCCTTCACCGCCCTTTTCCTGTCAATCTTCTTTGCGGTCCGTCCTGCGATCGTTTTCTTCTTTAGCCGCGATGTAACCCAGTGACCCCTGTCGCCGGGCAACGTCGCACACGCGCACTGCGGCCGCCGCATATGCGCATTCCACACCCATTCACACCGCAGCGATAAACTGCTGCATGCGAACAGGTCGAAATGACCCCCATTGTCCTTTAAGTCCAGTAGTTCTGGGCCTGCCCTGGCTAAAAGCTCATAACCCAGTATTCAACTGCAGTACAGGAAATCTTGTTTCCTGGGGCACGGAATGTGCAGCCAAATGCCTGACCATGCCAGTCCGCTCAGCACTTCCAGTCCCTGAAGTGTTGCCAGCCCAGCACATGTCTTTCATGGATGTTTTTTCCAAACACCAAACTGAATCTTTGCCTCCTCGCCGTATTTATGATTGTGCAATCAATCTTATACCTGGATCTAGACTCCCTAAATGCTGCCTCTACGCTCTGTCTTTGCCCAAGACGAAAGCTATGGAGAAATACATCCAGGAGAGTTTCGAAAAAGGCTTTATCAGGCCTTCTAAGTCACCGGTCGGAGCTGGAATTTTCTTTGTCTGGAAAAAGGACGGCTCATTACAGCTATGCATCGATTACAGGGGACTGAACAAAATAACGATCAAAAATTCATACCCATTGCCTCTGATTTCTGTCAGCTCAGAAATGCTACCGTTTTTTTCCAAGATTGATTTGCAAGGAGCATACAATCTCATCGGATACGGCAGGGGGATGTGTGGAAAATCGCATTCAATACCCACTCAGGCCACTACGAGTATTTGGTAATGCTTTTTGGACTCTCCAAAGCCCCTGCCGTCTTCCAGGATCTTATAAATGACGTTCTTCAAGAATTCCTTGGAAGATTTGTGGTCATCTACCTTGATGATATTTTGATTTACTCCACCTCACTCAAAGAACATCGAGCTCATGTAAAAGCGGTCCTCACCAAGCTCAGAGAGCATCATCTCTATGCAAAATTGGAAAAATGTGAATTTGAGGTTGAGAAGGTGGCCTTCCTAGGATACATCATCACCTCCAAGGGGTTTTCTATGGACCCTAAGAAACTTTAGGCAATTGTGGAATGGGTTCAACCCTCTAATCTAAAAACTACACAACGTTTCCTCGGTTTTGCAAACTACTACAGAAGATTTATTGATTCATTTTCTTCAATTGTAGCCCCATTTGTGAGTCTAACCAAGAAAGGTGTGGATCCTGCTCATTGGTCACCACAGGCGGTAAAGGCATTTGAGGACCTTAAAAAAAGCATTTACCTCTGCTCCTGTTCTCCGGCATCCCGATCCAGATCTGCCTTTCATAGTAGAAGTGGATTCCTCTGTAGTAGGTGTTTGAGCTATACTTTCACAAGAAGATCCAATCAGTCATAAACACCCCTGTGCCATTTTCTCTCTGAAATTTTTCCATGCTGATGTCAACTATGATGTAGGAAATCGAAAGCTCTTAGCAGTCAAATGTGCTTTGGAGGAATGGAGGCACTGGCTGGAGGGAGCAAGACATACAGTAACCATATTCACAGACCACAAAAACCTAGTCTATCTTGAATCTGCTAAAAGATTGAACTCTCGGCAAGCCAGATGGGCGTTGTTCTTTGCTAGGTTCAATTTCGTAATTACCTATAGGCCCAGCTCCAAAAACATTAAAGCTGACACTTTATCCCGGAGTTTTCTGTCTAGCCATGAAGTTGTTAAGCTTCCGTAGCCGATTCTTACAACAGGATGTATTCTTGCTGGTCTAACCATGAATCTTCCCTCTCAAGTCCAGTCAGCACAGATGCAGGCCCCATCTGAGACTCCTTCAAGACTCCTGTTCATTCCAGAGAAACTCAGAGCAGCCGTGTTATCTGAGTTCCATTTCGGCAAGAACTTAGGACATCCAGGGGTTAATAAGACTTTACACCTTCTCTCTCGCTCAGTATGGTGGCCAACTATCAAGACAGACATTCAAGAGTTGGTTTGGGCCTGTCATGTCTGTGCCAAAAACAAGTCTCCTCGTGTTTTCCTTCTGGAAAATTACTTCCTCTAGAGATAAGACTCCTACATTTATTATGGCAGTCGATATTGGGGGGATTCTCTGGGGCGCGGGGCTTCCTGGACCTGCCGTGGCTGGACACCCTTGGGGCATCGTAATCTAACATTTATTTTAATACACTATGGCACTTATAGTTTGTTTTATATATGTGTAACACTTTCACACCATTCTTTTTCACTCTTCACATTATTCACACATGCAGCAGTAGCTGCTCCTACCTATGTAATTCTTTACTTGTATCACTCTTGCAGTGCCCTGGGGTTGTCTGACTGGGTGGCTTTGGGGTGTCCTGCCCCCCGGACCTGAACCCCTGTAGTTAGTGTTAGGGACTTACCCAATGAGAGGCTACGTTGGTGGACAGAATGGGTTAATCAATCGTTGGAGCAATATTTATGATGTTATATCTCTAAACACCAGGATGATTGGGTTGGCCACCTACCCTTTGCAGAATTTGCGTATAATAATTCTGAGCATTCTTCAACTTCCATGTCTCCTTTCTTTTGTGTTTCCGGTATGCATCCTAAATACTTTCACTCCATCACAACAGTCTAGTTCTTCTTTTTCTCCCATGTCTCACCTCAGGAGGATTTAGAGGGAAGTACATCAAGCCTTGGAGGACGTGGCAGCCCGAGATTTGCAGACAGATTTCGGAAACCTTGTTCTTTCAAAGTAGGAGACATGGTGTGGTTATCTGCCTGAAACATCAGAAACTGGGTCCCCGTTACATTGGACCATTTCAAATCATCCAGAAAATCAATCCTGTTGCTTTCCGTCTGCAATGACCCAGATCTTTGAGAATCAAAAATACTTTCCATTGTTCTCTATTTAAACCGGCATTTGTGTCTAAGAAATTTAAAGTAAGAGGTTTCAGGAGACCTTCTCCAGTCATGATTCGGGAATATCAAGAGTTTGTTGTTGAAAGAATCTTGGATTCCAAGTTTGTGTGGGGTCAAGTACATTACTTAGGGTGTGTACACACGGTGAGATAAATCTGTGAGATTTTGACTATACAGTATAGTCAAAATCTTATGAAAAGTTAGTGCATATCTCATGGTGCTAGGCAGCTTGCGACACAGATTCGATCCCGATGCGCGCTCCCGTGGGGTCGGTATCGTAAGGCTAGATAGACTGTGCAGGCAAGTCAATCTTGACTATCTAGTGTACAATCTAGTATTTGTTAGCAGTTGGGCAAAACCATGTGCACTGCAGGTGTGGCAGGTATAACTTTTGCAGAGAGAGTTAGATTTGGTTTGGTTCTGTGCAGGGTAAATACTGGCTGCTTTATTTTTACACTGCAATTTAGATTTCAGTTTGAACACACCCCACCCAAATCTAACTCTCTCTGCACGTTATATCTGCCCCCCCTGCAGTGCACATGGTTTTGCCCAACTGCTAACAAATTTGCTGCTGCGATTGGTGTCAGACAGGGGCATGTAGGGCCCACCGGGGGAATGCAGTGGTAGGGGCCCATGTTTAGAGGTGTGGCCAGTGTCTAGGGTTTGCCTAACCATTTTGCAAGAGTTGGTCCCCTAGATAAATATATACAGTAAATACTGTAGTGCATGCAAAATAATGTACTAGATTAGTAACAGCGCACATGTTCTTGTGCTCTCATTCCGAGTTGATTGCTCGCTAGCTACTTTTTGCATGCGCAGTTTTGCCGTTTTTTTAACTGATTGCTGTGCTGTGAAAAACGTCAGCGAGTGATCAACTCGGAATGACCCCCATGGTTTTGCCCAACTGCTAACAAATGTGTTGCTGCAATCAACTCTGAATTAGGCCCCATATCTGCTGTATCTCTACAATAGTGACCAATTATTGAGGACAGTGGCGACTTAGGAAGGGGCAGAGTAAGTTCTAAGAAAGGTCAGCAATTTCAACCCCATCTTGGAAAAAATGTCTATTTATATCTTCCCACTACAGTGCTTTAACATAAAAAAAAAATGTGCTTAATGTAAGCTATAGTACTGATACCTGGTGGCTAAACATCCAGGGGTATGTAGTCAGGATCCCGACAGTCAGTATGCCAACGGTAACCCCATCCAGGGGTGATAGCCCTCTATTAGGAATACATATGTATGCCCGGCGGACGGGATGCCAGCTCTCAGTATCCCGACAGTGGTATCACGCCCATCAAAATGCCGTTAACAGGGCGAGCGCTACGAGTGCCCTTGGGGGCTCGCTGCACTTACCACGCTGCGGGCTCGTTGTGGACACCCACGAGTGGGAATAGCCACTGTGAGCCGGTATTCTGGCTGTAGGCATTGTCGGCTGTTGGGACTCCGGCGTCGGTATCCTGACCTCCGGGATCCCGACGGTCGGCAAATTGATTGCTTCCTCTTTATTAGGTAACTGGCCTTCTCCCCACTGTTTGCCACAATAGGACTGCATAGTATGTGGGCAGTGTCGGACTGGGGCATGAAGGGCCCACCAGGGGGATGCTGTTGTAGGAGCCCGTGCTTTAGGGTATGGCCAGGCTCCACTGGGGCATGGTCAGCCACCACAGAGGTTTGGCTAACTATTACAGAGTACATGTTCTGTTCCCCTTTGTAAATATATAATAAACCATATTCTTGTGAAGTATAATGTAACATAAGTATAGTACATAATTAAAGTGCACTAGGATAGAGTCTGGTACCTGATCCCTAGAGGAGGAGGGCCCACAGGCAGTGGGGCCCACTGGCGGTTTTCCCTGTTCCCCTGTGGGCCAGTCCGACCCTGTATGTGGGACAAGGCTATGTAATAGGATGGAGAATTGGTTCTGCTCTGCATTGACATTACTTTATTGCCATTTTGCACTCTCTTCTGTATATCATTTATTTTCTGCCATACTGTGATACACAAGGAGTGTGATATATTCTATTTTGCTTTGTCATTTAAGCCAAGTATTTACTACTATTTTGCCATACACTGCCTCTGAGTATTTTTCATGGATCACACTGGGAAAGCAATCTTCAAGTGGCAGCTCAAATATATTGGAGTTCCTATGCACTATGTTGTGAAATATTTATCAACGCACAGAAATGCAATTTTACAACACCATGGTGGGGTATAAAACCACTAAAGTAAAAAGGAGGATACTATATTATAGACAGGATGGGAGACCAGATGTAAGCGGAGTGTACATCATCTGCAGATGACAGCAGTGAGTGGTTCATGAATTCTGTAGCATAGAATAGAAGATACATTTCCTCTTCCTTCAGTATGTGAAACACAGCACAACTGGGAGCTCCTCTCATTCTACGTATAAGGTCAGCCACAGACCTCTCCATGGCACAAATAATGATTACAGAAATCTATCTGCTCTGACGAAGACAGGGAAACTCCACCAGCAGCTGGTATCAATCTTTACTAGTCTGTCCATTCTGGGAAACACTGGGTACTATTTACTAACATAGGGACTGAGAGCAGATTCACCTCTGAAGTTGAAATTAGGGATGGCCATAAACCATTGATGGCCTGCCACTAATGGATGGTGGTTTTTTGCATCGATGGTGGAGGTCTGATGGTTTTACGCTATCAATAGTAGCAATGCGGCAATGTCTTTTTTTTTTCTGGGGCTGGGGGCTAAGCGCTTAGCCTCCTGGAGCACAGCTGCATGTGACTTGCAATTGGTCCAACTTTGTATAAGCATGCATTTCATGTCTGTGAATTTGGAAGCAACTGCATTCAAATTTATTATCAGACCCACCATTCAGTAAAAAGTGACAGCCAATGCTTTATTAAGTACTATGATATACTATCAGGGGCACTGGGAATGGAGGGTAGCTGGAATAAAGAACACTGGGCTTATTATTATTATTATTTTATTATTTAATTAATTATATGGATCCACAGCACCCAGTTACAGAGTACATAAGCAAATAAGCAAAACAAGAAAACAGTGACTTACAGTTTAAGATAACATACTGTAGTACAAGTACAGGGTATATAAACATTACTGCATCAGCATAAGTATCAGGGTGGCAGAAAACCGAGGAATGTGGTGCCGTTGAAGGGAGTATGGTGTAGGAGATGGTTTAAGTAAGAGAAGGAAGCCAACGAGAGAGAGAGAGAGAGAGAGAGAGAGAGAGAGAGAGAGAGAGAGAGATGAGTATTAAAAGATTATAATAAATGTTCTCCCTATGAACAGCAGTGCAGGATTAAGGTTTATGGGGCTCCAGGGCCCCTAGTATTCCCAAAGTGGCCCAATAGATCTCCTAATGGCCCTGTCTAAAGTACCTAGTCACCATAATTGGAAACAAATACCATGCGTCAAATACTTTGTTTTGGGCTGCATTAAATGTCATAATGATATTCTTGTGGCATTGTGAAGAAGTATAATGTGAAAATACTCCCAGCACCACAGAGTTCCCCCAGTTCACGTTATGCCCCACAAAAAACCTCTTTCGAATTATGCCACAGAGCTATGTATTGGGGGCCCTACATATGTGTAGGGGCCCGCTGCCCTGTTGTTAATCTGGCACTAATGCACAGAGATGCTCTTATCCTGTGCCTTTAATTGAGCATATAGAGTTATATGGTGCATTCATCTAATGTATATAATACTTTGAACCTTAGAGCATGTTTGCTTTACACCTACTGTATCATTATATTTTTCAGTTTGTGTGCACTTTTTATGTTGTGCTGACCATTATTACCTGCCTGGGCAAACTCACTTTTCTCATCATATAAATGATTCTCCTGTGTGTCTCCACTTAAATATAATCTGTTCCTTTACCGTCCTAGGAAAGCAATCGGATACCTCTGATTCTCTTTCCCTGCGTCGATAGAGTGCGAGTTTAGAAACCACAGTTTGAGGTCATTTAGCCAATCACTTATCTAGTTATTTTGGGACTGCTAAGTGATGAGTGTCCCTTTAAATATTCTAGATCATTTAGTGATAACCGTGGCATGGGTATGCACAGCATATTGCACCACAGATCAATGACAATGGATGGATAAGTAGGGTTGGTGAAGCACGAGAGGGCTGATGTCCATTAATAAAGTTAGAGGCACTTGTTCAAAGGTCTGCTGCAGACAGATTTCCGGAATAGAGCACATAAATACTACAGAGGGAATCCCACAGATTAGATCCTCTTAATATCCTAAATGATTATTAATCGGGTGAATATCTGATTGTTTCTTATCTAAGAAAACGTTTTTATTACATGCAGCATAATCTGCATAAGACAGACTGGGCCACCAAGGGGGGGAGAGAGAGAGAGAGAGAGAGAGAGAGAGAGAGAGAGAGAGAGAGAGAGAGAGAGAGAGAGAGAGAGAGAGAGAGAGAGAGAGAGAGAGGGCGTGGCCTAAATCTGGGAGCTGTGGTCACACCCCTTCTTATGACATTAAATGAAAGATACTGGGTTTGTGGGGCATTTCTTCTCCTCCACAGCTGTCAGGGCACAGGCCAGACTCCTCAGACAACGCAGGGCCTGGGTAATTATTACCCGCTCCACTGCTCTATCAGCACCCCTGAAGACACGGAGTACAATATAACCTAGAAAGTACTGTAGGTTGAGTCGACCGTTTTGAGACCACCGATGCTCCTAAAACCATGCTGGCACCTTCTGTTTCAATGGTCCCATTGCAATGTGTCTGTATGGTACTGTAGCTCAGCATACTTATCTGAATAGTGATAAGTGGATTTGCTGTAAGAGCTACACGGCCAGTCTGAACGGGTTACGGTTCCTGGATCATGTTGTGTAACAATTATATAACTTTATATATTGTATTTAATTTTTAGAACAGTGGGATGGTCGATAAGTGTATCCATACTAATATGGGTAAGTATTATGGCCTGAGTAAACAGCAGCTCCTATGGGTAATCCAGTACTCCATGTCAAAATGACAGCAGCTCAGTGAGCCTGAGGATAAAACAGCAGTGGTTCCCAAACTCGGTCCTCAAAGCACCATAACAGTCCAGGTTTTAAGGATATCCATGGTTGAGCACAGATGGTTAAATCAAATTAATTACGGTACTAATTTAGTCACCTGTGTCCAAGCATGGTCATCCTTAAAACCTGGACCGTTAGTAAGTTTTGAGTATCGAGTTCGGGAACCTCAGTAATACAGTAAAATACTAGAATTGTTGTTTTAAAAAAAATCTTGTGCAGTTACATGATAAAGGGGGATGTAATTATGTGTGACCGCCGGTCACAATGCCTCCCCCTACATCCCGCCCCCTCACAATCCCGACAGTCAGCATGCCGTATAGAACCCGTGGTGACCACAGGTTGCCACCGAGCCCGCAAGGGGGCTTGTTATGCTCACCCCCCCGCCAGCATTCCGCTGGCGGCATACCGGCGTCAATATGCTGACCGCCGGTTACACATACCACACCCGACAAAGCAGAGCTACATGTAGTTATCAGGAAGAGATGACAGCCAAACCCATTCAGAAATGGCTGCATTATAAATGCTGTAACATGTTACTTCTCTGCACATAGGCCCTCATTCCGAGTTGTTCGCTCGCAAGATGCTTTTACCAGCATTGCACACGCTAAGCTGCCGCTGTCACAACTGAGGGCCTGAGCTGACGGAAGGCAGCCTCAGTTGTAGGGGCTGAGATGTACCGGAACCTGGGAGGTTGTATCAGACCCCTGGACATGTAAGTAACATGAAGAGAAACCGCCCGAAGGCGTGACCACGACAACTTGAGTAAAAGTCAATGATATTTATTTATGACAAACTCCATGCATCACAGTAGCAGTAAAAAGAAACATAAAAATCAGCAGAGAAATAATAATACAGTCCCTGGGTACTACAGGGTGGCAGGGGCCACAGAGCTCTGGTGGTATGAGACAGTTCTTATTATCTGCAAGTTGGAAAGTCCTTACCAGGCTCAACTGTAGCAATGAGGAAAGCCCAGGGTCGTACCAGCTGGTGTTCCAGGGAAAGCTGGACTGCTGTAGATAAAATGCTGCTGTGGGTACTGGTTAGAACCAGACAGGTGTTGGCACGGAGTGGATACTGGCTGGAACCAGTTAAATAATAGATAAAGCTTGAGAGCGATGCAATATAGATGAAATGTAGAATTTGGGAGCGGAGAAATAATAATACCGGTGGAGAGTGGTAAACTGCAGAAAGGACACCGGCCCTTTAAGAGAAGCTGTACACTGCTGGAAGCTGAGCTGGAAGCAGGTGATGTTGAAGCTGGAAACAGGTGAGTCCAGAATGGATCGGAGAGTCAGGCTACACCGCAGATGGAATGCTGGTGCGGGTCTCTATAGCAGAAGTCTGGAGACTGGAGCTGGAACCTGGAAGACATTCACAGGAGAGAGACAAACTGGAACTAGGTTTGACAACCAAAGCACTGACGCCTTCCTTGCTCAGGCACAACCTATTTATACCTGCAGCAAGGAAGGCATTGGCTAGGCAATTATGCAAATTAATAATACAGACAGCAGATTGGTGAATATGATCAGATGACAGAATCCAAGATGGCTGCGCCCATGCAGACACTTGGAGGGAAGTTTGGTTTGTAATCCATGTGGTCTGGAAAACAGTAATGGCGGCGCCGGCCACCGGAGACAGGAGACGCCAGGCTGACAGGTGCACATCCAACCACGCGGACACAGCGGAGGCCGCGGCTGACGTAATCGCCACTCTGAATGCAGAAGCTCAGGAACGGCGGCGGAGGCCGCGGGAGACGCCATGCCAGATGTATAAGGCGTTACTGCGACAGCGTCCAGAGAGACAGGAGAGGATGCGGGAATATGCACATCAGGATAACAGATGGGATCCGGTCCTGGAGCGCTGAGCCAGCCTTAGGAGGCATCTGATGGGTAAGAAATGGCGTCCAGATACCCGGATCGTGACAGCACCCCCCCCTTTAGGAGTGGCCCCAGGACACTTCTTTGGCTTTTGAGGAAACTTGGAATGGAATCTCCGGACCAAGGCAGGAGCATGGACATCAGAAGCATTGGTCCATGAACGTTCCTCAGGGCCATAACCCTTCCAGTCAATAAGATACTGAAGTTGACCGTAACGGTGACGTGAGTCCAGGATCTTGGCCACTTCATACTCAACGCCTCGTTGAGTTTGGACTTTCGGAGTTGGAGGAAGTGAGGAATGAAACGGATTCAAAATTAACGGTTTCAACAGGGAAACATGGAATGTCCTGGGTATTTTTAAGAAAGGAGGTAACTGGAGTCTGTAAGCAACAGGATTGATGACTTGATCAATTTTAAAAGGACCGATGAAGCGAGGTGCAAACTTCATACTGGGAACTCTCAACCTCAAATTCTTCGTGGATAACCATACCCGATCACCCACCTTGAGAGCAGGAACTGCTCGACGCTTCTTATCCGCAAACTTCTTGTACCTGAACGATGCCTTGAGCAGAGCTGATCGTATGCTCTTCCAGATATTGGCAAACTGATGCAAGGTGATATCCACTGTGGGAACAGAAGTTGCTGGAAGCGGTTGGAACTCAGGGACTTTAGGGTGGAATCCAAAGTTGGTGAAGAATGGTGTTGAAGAAGATGAAGAATGATACTGGTTGTTATGACAGAACTCGGCCCAGGGAAGTAATTGAACCCAGTCATCTTGAGAGGAGGACACATAGATGCGGAGGAAGGACTCCAAGTCCTGATTCACCCTCTCAGTTTGACCATTGGTCTGAGGATGGTAAGCCGTGGAAAACTTTAGCTTGACTTGGAGGACTTGACATAAACTTCGCCAGAATTTGGCTGTGAATTGAACTCCTCGATCTGAGATAATTTATTCTGGAAGACCGTGGAGTCGGAAGATCTCTTGTATGAATACTTGAGCCAACTTGGAAGCTGACGGAAGACCGGTGAGAGGAATGAAGTGTGCCATCTTGGTGAACCGGTCAACTACCACCCAGATGGTATTGAACTTGTTGCACATGGGCAAATCAGTAATAAAATCCATCGACAAATGGGTCCATGGTCGACGGGGAACAGATAGTGGAACCAGTTGCCCCGCAGGCGACTGGCGGGATACTTTATGTTGAGCACACTTTGGGCAAGATGCAATAAACTCCAAAACGTCCTTTTTCAGAGTTGGCCACCAATAGGACCTAGAGATAAACTCCAGGGTTTTTTGGATACCTGTATGTCCGGCAAAGCGGGAAGCATGGGCCCAATGCATGAGCTTCTTCCTTAGTGTCGGCTTCACAAAACTTTTCCCTGATGGGGGCGTAGAGTCCATCCCTACCGTGGAGAATGCCAACGGATTTATAATAGGATGCTTGTCTGAAGACTCTGACTCATTTTCTTGCTCCCATGAGCGGGAAAGGGCATCGGCCTTGCGATTCTGAGAGCCCGGACAGAACTGGAGTTTAAAGTCGAACCTGGAAAAGAAAAAGTGCCCATCTGGCCTGTCGAGGGTTGAGACATTGTGCGCCTTTCAGATATAGAAGGTTCTTGTGGTCTGTAAGGATGGTGATTGAATGAGAGGCTCCCTCCAACAGATATCTCCACTCCTAGAGCGAGCTTGATGGCTAGCAACTCCTGGTCGCCAATGGCATAGTTGCGTTCCGCTGGGGAGAACTTCCGTGAGAAGAAACTGCAAGGATGTAAATGGCCATCTTTAGCCCTCTGAGATAACACCGCTCCTACTCCAACGGAGGAGGCATCCACCTCTAAGATGAAAGGAGAGTCGATGTCAGGCTGTTTCAGGACAGGCGCAGAGATGAACCTCTGTTTTAAAAGATGAAAAGCTTGCATGGCTTCTTCAGACCACTTGGACGGGTTAGCACCCTTCTTGGTGAAAGCAGTAATAGGCGCCACAATGGTGGAAAAGTCTCGTATAAACTTTCGGTAATAATTGGCGAACCCTAAGAACCTCTGGACCCCTTTGAGGGTTAAGGGTACCGGCCAATTCTGGATTGCTTGTAGTTTCTCAGGATCCATCTCTAGTCCAGAACCGGACACAATGTACCCTAGAAACGGAATGGACTTGACTTCAAAGACGCATTTCTCTAATTTGCAATAGAGATGATTGACACGGAGACGGGACAGAACCTCCTTTACCCAAAAACGATGTTCCTCTAAATTGTTGGCAAAAATGAGGATATCATCTAGATAGACCACGACATGACGGTATAGAATGTCTCTGAAGATCTCATTGACGAAATGCTGGAAGACAGCTGGAGCATTGCTCAATCCGAAGGGCATGACGAGGTACTCATAATGTCCGTCACGGGTGTTAAATGCGGTCTTCCACTCGTCACCCTCACGGATCCGGATGAGATTGTATGCACCTCTCAAGTCCAGCTTTGTAAAGATGGTAGCTCCGCTAACTCTGTCAAAGAGCTCAGTAATCAGGGGTAAAGGATAGCGGTTCTTGATGGTAATGTCATTCAAACCTCTGTAGTCGATGCACGGCCGCAGACCACCATCTTTCTTTTTTACAAAAAAGAAGCCTGCGCCGGCTGGAGAAGAAGAAGGTCGAATGAACCCCTTTGCTAGGTTCTCTTTAATGTATTCCTCCATAGAATGCGTCTCGGGCAGAGACAACGGATAAGTTCGGCCTCGAGGTGGAACCTTCCCTGGAACGAGATCAATCGGGCAGTCCCATTCTCTATGAGGAGGAAGGATATCAGCAGAAGCCTTACTGAACACATCCGTGAAATCTTGATATGGAGGAGGTGGAACATCAGACGACCTAGGGGAGGAAGAACAGACAGGCAACACTTTAAACAAACATGTCTCAGCACAGGAGGGACCCCATGCCAGGATTTGCGTAGTCGTCCAATCAATTGTAGGATTGTGAAGACGGAGCCATGGAAGGCCCAGGACCACAGGATGTGTGGCTCTTGGAATCACTAAAAGTGAAATAAGTTCGGAATGAAGAACTCCCACTCTCAGACGAACTGGTAGAGTCCTTAGAGCAATAACTGTATCAAAAATGTTACTGCCATCCACGGCAGTTAAGGAAAAGGAGGAAGGAAGTCTCTCGGTGGGTAGGGACCACCGTTTAACATAGGCTTCGGTAATAAAGTTCCCAGCTGCTCCGGAATCAAGGAGGGCAATGACGTTCTGATAACGTTGAGCAACTTGAAGCGAGACTGGGAGATTACAATCTTGAGGAGATGGAGAGGAGATCATTACTCCTAGCCGGCCCTCTCCTTGGCGAGCTAGGGTCTGGAGTCCCGGACGTTTGGGACAAGCATTAATGGTGTGAGACGGAGCTGCACAATAAAGACAGAGAGACTCGGAGAGACGTCTTCGGCGCTCAGCAGGAGTTAAACGGGAACGGCCAATTTGCATGGGCTCATCTTTAGTTGGTGACAGTTGGCGAGGAGGAGGAGCAGAAGATTTTGGAGCAGATGATCTTCCACGCTCAGTTGCTCTCTCTCTGAAACGTAAGTCAACTTTTGTACAAAGTGAGATTAGCTCATCTAACTTGGAGGGTAAGTCTCTGGTAGCTAACTCGTCTTTAATACACTCAGATAAACCATGCCAGAATGTAGCATACAGGGCCTCGTCGTTCCATGCCAGTTCGGATGCCAGGATCTGGAACTGTATAAGATATTGTCCTACAGTACGTGATCCCTGGCGTAAACGGAGAATCTCAGACGAAGCTGAAGTTACCCGGCCTGGCTCGTCGAAGATGCGCCTGAATGTTGACACGAATGCAGTGTAAGAAGATAGCAGGGTGTCGGACCTCTCCCATAACGGTGATGCCCAATCAAGGGCTGAGCCACTGAGAAGAGAGATGATGTAGGCAATTTTTGTACGGTCACTGGGAAAATTGCCAGGTTGTAGCTCAAACTGAATCTCACACTGGTTGAGAAATCCCCTGCAGAATCTTGGAGAACCGTCAAATTTTGCTGGCGTTGGAAGATGAAGACGTGGAGCAGAAACGGGTAAGGTGGATGGGGTTATAGCTGGAGTCACTGTGGTTGACGCACCGGACGCGTCTGATCCACGGAGAGTTGTCTGAATCTCATCCAGCCGAGTAGAGAGATCCTGGAGACAGCGGATGATGTGGCCCTGTGCAGCCTCCTGATGTTCAAGTCGGGCTGCCAGTTCTTGCATCGGCCTGGCCGCTTGATCCTGGTCTCCGGCTGGATTCATTTGGTCAGTGCTTACTGTCACAACTGAGGGCCTGAGCTGACGGAAGGCAGCCTCAGTTGTAGGGGCTGAGATGTACCGGAACCTGGGAGGTTGTATCAGACCCCTGGACATGTAAGTAACATGAAGAGAAACCGCCCGAAGGCGTGACCACGACAACTTGAGTAAAAGTCAATGATATTTATTTATGACAAACTCCATGCATCACAGTAGCAGTAAAAAGAAACATAAAAATCAGCAGAGAAATAATAATACAGTTCCTGGGTACTACAGGGTGGCAGGGGCCACAGAGCTCTGGTGGTATGAGACAGTTCTTATTATCTGCAAGTTGGAAAGTCCTTACCAGGCTCAACTGTAGCAATGAGGAAAGCCCAGGGTCGTACCAGCTGGTGTTCCAGGGAAAGCTGGACTGCTGTAGATAAAATGCTGCTGTGGGTACTGGTTAGAACCAGACAGGTGTTGGCACGGAGTGGATACTGGCTGGAACCAGTTAAATAATAGATAAAGCTTGAGAGCGATGCAATATAGATGAAATGTAGAATTTGAGAGCGGAGAAATAATAATACCGGTGGAGAGTGGTAAACTGCAGAAAGGACACCGGCCCTTTAAGAGAAGCTGTACACTGCTGGAAGCTGAGCTGGAAGCAGGTGATGTTGAAGCTGGAAACAGGTGAGTCCAGAATGGATCGGAGAGTCAGGCTACACCGCAGATGGAATGCTGGTGCGGGTCTCTATAGCAGAAGTCTGGAGACTGGAGCTGGAACCTGGAAGACATTCACAGGAGAGAGACAAACTGGAACTAGGTTTGACAACCAAAGCACTGACGCCTTCCTTGCTCAGGCACAACCTATTTATACCTGCAGCAAGGAAGGCATTGGCTAGGCAATTATGCAAATTAATAATACAGACAGCAGATTGGTGAATATGATCAGATGACAGAATCCAAGATGGCTGCGCCCATGCAGACACTTGGAGGGAAGTTTGGTTTGTAATCCATGTGGTCTGGAAAACAGTAATGGCGGCGCCGGCCACCGGAGACAGGAGACGCCAGGCTGACAGGTGCACATCCAACCACGCGGACACAGCGGAGGCCGCGGCTGACGTAATCGCCACTCTGAATGCAGAAGCTCAGGAACGGCGGCGGAGGCCGCGGGAGACGCCATGCCAGATGTATAAGGCGTTACTGTGACAGCGTCCAGAGAGACAGGAGAGGATGCGGGAATATGCACATCAGGATAACAGATGGGATCCGGTCCTGGAGCGCTGAGCCAGCAGGCATCTGATGGGTAAGAAATGGCGTCCAGATACCCGGATCGTGACAGCCGCCTACTGGGAGTGAATCTTAGCTTAGCAAAATTGCGAACGAAAGATTCTCAAAATTGCGAATAGAAATTTCTAAGCAGTTTCTGAGTAGCTCGACACTTACTCTGCCACTGCGATCAGTTCAGTCAGATTCGTTCCTGGTTTGACGTCACAAACACACCCAGCGTTCGCCCAGACACTCCCCCGTTTCTCCAGCCACTCCCGCGTTTTTCCCAGAAACGGCAGCGTTTTTTCACACACTCCCATAAAACGTCCGGTTTCCGCCCAGAAACACCCACTTCCTGTCAATCACACAACGATCACCAGAACGAAGAAAAAACCTCGTAATGCCGTGAGTAAAATACCAAACTTCTTAGCAAATTACTTGGCGCAGTCGCAGTGCGAACATTGCGCATGCGCAGTTTGCGGAAAATCTCTGCGATGCGATGAAAAAGAACGAGCGAACAACTCGGAATGAGGGCCATAGGGCCTAATTCAGAGTTGATTGCAGCCAGGGTTGGACTGGCCCACAGGGGTACAGGGGACACCACCGGTGGGCCCTACTGCCTGGGGGCCCACCCCCTCCTCTAGGGGTCAGGTTCCAGACTGCGCTGTTACTAATCTAGTACATTATTTTGCATGCACTACAGTATTTACTGTATATATTTATCTAGGGGACCAACTCTTGCAAAATGGTTAGGCAAACCCTAGACACTGGCCACACCTCTAAACATGGGCCCCTACCACTGCATTCCCCCGGTGGGCCCTACATGCCCCTGTCTGACACCAATCGCAGCAGCAAATTTGTTAGCAGTTGGGCAAAACCATGTGCACTGCAGGGGGGGGGGGGGGGCAGATATAACATGTGCAGAGAGAGTTAGATTTGGGTGGGGTGTGTTCAAACTGAAATCTAAGTTGCAGTGTAAAAATAAAGCAGCCAGTATTTACCCTGCACAGAAACAATATAACCCACCTGCATCTAACTCTCTCTGCACATGTTATATCTGCCCCCCCTGCAGTGCACATGGGCCCTCATTCCGAGTTGTTCGCTCGCAAGCGGATTTTAGCAGATTTGCTCACGCTAAGCCGCCGCCTACTGGGAGTGAATCTTAGCATCTTAAAATTGCGAACGATATATTCGCAATATTGCGATTACACACCTCGTAGCAGTTTCTGAGTAGCTTCAGACTTACTCAGCATCTGCGATCAGTTCAGTGCTTGTCGTTCCTGGTTTGACGTCACAAACACACCCAGCGTTCGCCCAGACACTCCTCCGTTTCTCCGGCCACTCCTGCGTTTTTTCCGGAAACGGTAGCGTTTTTTCACACACGCCCATAAAACGGCCTGTTTCCGCCCAGTAACACCCATTTCCTGTCAATCACATTACGATCGCCAGAACGATGAAAAAGCCGTGAGTAAAATTCCTAACTGCATAGCAAATTTACTTGGCGCAGTCGCAGTGCGAACATTGCGCATTAAGCGGAAAATCGCTGCGATGCGAAGATTTTTACCGAGCGAACAACTCGGAATGAGGGCCATGGTTTTGCCCAACTGCTAACAAATGTAATGCTGCGATCAACTCTGAATTACCCCCACAGTACAAAGCATTCTTCATGCTGGTTTCTTAAACTTAAGTTATCTCTCATTACTGACGTGCTCAGACTTTTCCCTCAGTGCTCTATAATGACAGGATCTACTTTCTGAACACCTCGGGGAAGTAGCAAGGGACGGATATGGAGGCGGAGGGTGGGAAGGACAATCTGCCTGCTTTGCCATTTCAAACTCTGTATTTTCAGACAATTAGTCTTGTGAATTATTAAAGAGAAAAGAGGCCTGCCTTTAATATACTATGAGTAAGCAAGTGCCTTATCGCTGTGGTAAGCAGTAGCCAAATCAATAAATCCACCTGATTTAGGCCTCATTTTAATGGCTGTAAATATTTTCATTTTATTGTTATGTATTTGGCTCTATCACTGGGCCAGGGCCAGCCGTGTACTTAGCACTGAGATCAATAATCGTGGCAGCACAGCAGGGGGAAAGTCACGTACAGCAGCAACATGTAAACACAGGATATTGCATATCTGATATCTACTCTATCTGATATCTATCTGTCCCATCTCATACTATCTTGTCCATACTTTCCACCCTTCTGCACCATGCTTCTCTTTGTGCACAGTGAGCAGAGCCATGATGTCGCAATTTGTGTTCTCATGCCCGGCCCCTGCTGTGCGAGGATTGGATTTGCAGCATCATGCAGTGGTGGGTGAGGCCAGTGATGTAAGTTCGTCCTATTTGCCCGGAGGCAAGATAAATATTGGTGCCCCCTCCTTATATTTGGATAAATATATGTATCATACCTCCCAACTGTCCCGATTTTCGCTGGACAGTCCCGTTTTTTGGGGACTGTCCCGCTGTCCCACCCGCGGGCCACAGTGTCCCGCGGTGGGGGGGTCAGTTGGGAGGCTCTGTCAATCGCTGCTCTGCTTAGCAGAGCAGCGGTGAATAGACGCTGTGCGCCTGCGCACAGCGTCTATTCAGTGGAGTCAGAGGGAGAGGGAGCATGCCAGCGGCTCACAGAGCGCTGAGCATGCCCCCTCAGTGACGAAAACGGGGGCGTGGCTCGCGATCGCGGGTCCTCCGTGAAGCCACGCCCCTTTTCATAGGATACGCCCCCTTTTTGGGAGCGCGCGCCGCGAGTGTCCCGCTCCTCAGGTAAACAAAGTTGGGAGGTATGTATGTATGTATGTATGTGTGTGTATATATGATATCGCAATTTGTGTTCTCATGCCCGGCCCCTGCTGTGCGAGGATTGGATTTGCAGCATCATGCAGTGGTGGGTGAGGCCAGTGACGTAAGTTCGTCCCATTTGCCCTGAGGCAAGATAAATATTGGTGCCCCCTCCTTATATTTGGATTAAATATATGTATGTATGTGTGTATATATATACACAGTATGTGTATAGTGTTATAGTGTTCTGAAAAAAAAATGTATATACTGTATATATACATTTTATTGTTTTTTATTTTAAATCACACATTTCTTAGAAGTCATACCCAGGATTAGATCCCATGACCTGTTACACTGACAGCAGACACTTCACTGGTGGAGCTATTTGCTCCTATACAGGAAGCATGTGAATTCTAACTATATGAAGTTATGTGTAATTGTCAGAGAAGTATCTTAATATAGTTAGAATTCTCATATTTCCTGTACAGGAGCAAACAGTTTCATCAGTAAGGTGTCTGCTTCCAGTGTAATATGTCGTGGTTTCTAATCCTGTGTATGACACTTGTAAAATGTGTATCTACAGTATAATATAGAGGGTGTGATTTGTAAGGTGCAGGGACCAGTGAGGAAGTCGGCCACTGAAAAGATAGCGGCAGCTATCCAGTAACTTAATTCAATGGTGTCACAGAATGGGAGGAAGGGTGCCCCCTTTAGAGCAGGAGCCCGGCGGCAGATGACTCCGTTGCCTCCCAGGGTTACGCCTCTGGGTGAAGCCCAATTATGCCAACTGCTGCACAATGATGTAGCCCTGGCATCTCCCAGAGGGGTGGTTAAAAAGTAATCAAGAGTTTCTTTTTCTATCTGCCTCCAGTTATAGAAGGAGAGTTGTTGCCACCGCCACCATCCTTGTTTTTACTAGCACTTACAACTGCTTGCTCCTGTGTGGTGTGTGTGACTACTGCTGCTGCAGCATTTTCCTGTGGTTCCTCCTGAACATTTACCTTGGTTCAGTCAGTGCTGATAGGTATATTAGGAACTTTAATAATAGTGGTGTTTATTGCTAAGCAACAGCTTACACACATTATCATTTCAAAACTAGTGTACATACACACCTTATGTGGGCCCTATATGTATTACATAGCACACACAGGTTATCCGTGTTAGAAAGCAGTGCACTCCTGCACTCTACACTGTGCATACATGCTACGCACTAGGACCCACGGGGATCTGAACTCCTATCTGTTGTATTACTGCTGCACCATGTGACTGTGGCCATCTTGTAGACACTTCCTTAGTCCAGTGAGTCTGTGTAAGAAGAGACATGGTGGAGACACAGTAATTACCTGCAATATTTAGCTGCTCCAGCATCCCTGCACCGCTGCCCTATAGCAGCATACACTCATTGGCTGGGGAGTAAATATTGCATTCAGGCAAAGCATCTCCTGTCTATCTAATATCTATCTCATACTTGCTGACATTATGCTGTTACCTCCCACTAAATCTAAGGGTGAGTTTTAAGGTCATCCTCCTTAAGCTGATAGCTGCCTTGATGACCACCCTCTCCTCGTATAACCCCTACACTGCCTTGCACTCTGTGACACTGCCCTTTCATAGCTGTCCTCCGTCCTTACTGACTATTACTTCTCTGTCCCTACGTCGAACTCTACCTCCTGTTCTCTGGTTCTTCCTGTGGGTTCTGTCCTTGGTCCCTTCTCTTCTATGTACACCTCCTCCCTTCGGTGATCTCATCAGCTCTTTTGGTCTAGACTCTAGTCTAGAGTAACACCTTTATGCTGCCAAAACACAATTTTACATCTTCTCCTTGGCCTCTCATTGTCCATCTCTCTTTTATCTCCAACTGCCTCTCTTCTATTTCTTCTCCCATTGTCTTCCCACCCTACTCACCTCATCTCTTTCAGTTGCTTCTTCTCGTTCACCCCCGCACATTCATGCTATCTCTGAATCCTGTAGCTTCCACCTCTAAAGGTGGAAGATCGGACCCTTCCTCGCCATATAGGCTACCAAGGAGTATACATATCACTTGGAAATAAGTCCTTTTTTCCTGCCTTCTTTGCAAGAAAAAGATCTTATTTCTATTTCTCTATATTTTTCAAGAGCAATACAGAGAAGGGATGTAGTCACGTTGACGGCAGTCAGAATCCTGGCAGTCAGGATACCGATGCTGGAATCCCGACTGCTACAAATGTCGACACCCTTAGAGTGGCGAGCGCAGTGAGCCCACAAGGGTCTTCGTTGCAGTCGCCCCCACCGGCACTCTGGTGGCTGGGATCCTGGCATCGGTATGCTGACCGCTGAGATCCTGGCCGCCGGCATACCAAACCCAACCCACAGAGAAGAAATCTCTGATTTCTCTATCAGTGCATCAGTTTTTGTACAGAAATGCTGCATCCAAAGCTTGCAATGGAGACTATGTGTTCAATCAATTTGTCAATCTACGAAAAGCTCATTGCTTGTCTGACAAATATAGCATCTCAGTATGGCATGGTGTAGCTTTACTTGCTGTAGGAGATGAGAGTCTTCCTCCTCCATTTCCTTCTGGGCTTTTCAAAATAATTGTATTTAAAATTAAATGCTTTATGGGCCTATTAGTTATTGGGGTTTAGACCTGATAATTATAATTTCTTATCACTGTTATTTGTGGCAAAAATAAATTATTTACCGCCTCAGTGTATTAAGAATCACTTCCAGGGACCAGAGCCCGTCTCTGCAATGTGTAAAGTGATTGCTGATGCCATCAATCTGAACATGTGTGAGCAGCCATTACCAGTAAATGGTACCATATGTATCCTATAGGCTACAATAGCTAATACATTCTGGAACTTGGCAACTTTCACAATATAGCAGCCCCCACAGAAACCTATGGGGGATGCTAGTAAGATAGGAAACAGGGAAACCGCAGTGGATAGCTCCAATATCTGCTGCAGAACCCCCCCGTAATAAATCCGGGGGATACTTAAATCTTGTAGGTATCAGGGGCATGCAGTCAGAGGAGGCAGTGCCTCCCTGCCATACTACGCCAGAGTTTTGACTATAAAAAATTAGTGGAATAATACAAAGAAAATATTTATAACTTATTAATATCTTCTTTGTATTATTCTGCTAATTGTCATAGTCATAGGTCACCAAATATGCTGTGCCCTGTGCTGCAGAGAGAGAATCCTGGGAGAGGCAGTGACCAGCTCTGCCTCCTTTCCATGTGTCAGGAAGTGCCTGGAGCTGGGGGAGGGGCCGAGATGCAGCCAATAATGCTGCTTAGAAAACAGACCCTTGGGCAGATTTATTAAGCCTGTGAAGTGATAAAGTAGAAGGTGATAAAGCCCAGCCAATGAGCTCCTGTCATTTTTCAAACCCAGCTTGTGACATGCCAGTTAGGAGCTGATTATTGGCTGGTGCATTATCTCCTTCCACTTTATCACTTCACCAGGCTTAATAAATCTGCCCTTTGTGAGGCTCTACCAGATCTGCCTCAGGAGGGTGGCGTGGCCTGTGCTCACACTTCCCTGCTGGCTGCAGCACAAGCTCAGTTCAGCAGCCTCCTCCCCCCCACACTCCGTGCTCCCAGCCTACTTCCATGCTGCTGATGGAAGAGTTGGCCCAGACGTCAGTGGTGAAGGACACAGCAGCAGCAGCAACAACAGCAACTGAGGTCTTGCCGGGAACCTATGACAGGAGATAACTGTATGTGCTCCCAGTACTCCTGCAGTGCATGGTGTCACACAGCAGCCGCTACCACCAGGTAATGCTTCTGTAAAACTCTGATGACACAGTACCCCTAAATTTACACTGCTCACTGCAAATATAGGTTGTAATAGCCGTACCTTTCTGCTTGAACGTCTCAATCTTCACAGAGAAGGGAGATCGAATTATGTACCATAACTAATTGTTAGAAAAAAAAGTTTGCTTTATTTCTCAATATCAGGGCTCACAGATACCCTTAGCAAATATTCGCCAATGTCAACATCAATATATATATTGTTTTTATCAGTACTATCTTATCACAGTATTTATTGGTACACGCAAACAAATAAAGGCAGTTTTATTTCACTGCAATCGACGATCTCAGGTGGTCTCTTTCCCTTGAAGGTAAAGAATGATTACGTTTTAGGCAACAATATTATTAACGTTAAACAACATTTAAGTGCATACAAATACAGCTAGCAGTTGTTATAGAAACACTGTTGTATTCAGCAAAATCTCTTAACATCTACTATTATATCTGCTCCTGAATATACTATCTCAGACACTACTACGCTTTCAGAAATGTCTACACTGCGCAGTGAATAATGGCCAATTTGTTGGTGCACATGAAGTCTCTACGAATTAATGTCTTAAAGATGCAACACAGTCAGTGAAATATCCTTATATCTTGCAGAGCTAAATTACTTTAAATACTCTGTAATCCTTGGCAGATACAATGTAACTGGTTTCCGTGACTTTCAATATTAATCCAAACTGGCTACAGTTTCACATATAATGACACGTCTGGAAGCTGGAACATATCCTGGATTATTTTGTATATAACTCTCTCCCCTTGCCTGCAATTAATTTACTAAACTGCACTGTGCTGATACTCCTTAGGTGTGCCTGAGAAGACGGATGTCAATTATTTCTTTTCTCTTTAGCCTGCTACAGCTTGCTGAGGAAATTTACTGTAATTAAATCAAGTTGACAAAATAACAGTCTGCAGCTGATATTTATAGTAATCGCTGTGTCTACGCAGTGGCTGAGGTAAATCTCTCAACGAAGTCAAACTGTTATTGTTGGTGAACTAATTTTAATGCATCAACGGGGTATGATAGTGCTCCCATTAAGGATGACAATCACTGTAGTACATAAAGTTTCTCAAAGGTCAGTCAGAGTGTGAATAAATACGGTATGGTGAGGTACTGTACTAAATCCTTTTCAATGTGAGGCCCATCTACAGTACATTAGCTTCTAGTGAAGTGCTGCTGTGGGGATCTTTTCCTGACACTATTTATGCGGGCCCACCCCTACCCCTATATGGGGTGTCTGGAGCCGCCTCCTGCTGTGTCCCCGTTGAGTCACTCACGGCTTCAGCGTCCTCCCAGCTCTAGTCAGGTTGGCTAAGCAGCTCTTTGCCACCTCCCGAAGGGCACCACTAGGGGATGTCTCTCCTTACTCTGCAGCTGCAGCAGGTATCCTCCTCTGTCACCGCCGTCATGGACCGATCCCCTCACCCGAGTCACCGGAGTCGGAATCGCCCTACACCGCACAGATCAGGTAAGTCTCACAGCTCTACTCGGTTCTACTCGGTTCTGGTAATAAGCAGGAGCTCCCTCACTCAGCTCGTCCCTCCGCACAGGGAGCACAGTCTTCCCATCCCTTCCCAGTAGCTGTTACTGGATGAGCAGGGACCAAGATAGGCCAGAACAGACTCATCATACCCTTAGGGAATTATCGGAAAATGATTCAGTAAATGGGCTCACCCTCTCTGCCTCTACATCTTCATTCTTTTCCTCACTAGAAATTCATGCACTTTTTCAACTGGTTACGATGCACTACTAATGAGTAATGTCCATCATCTTTTGTTATTTGATAAACTGCAACCTCAGGTCACGGAATCCCTGTTACTTGGTAAGGTATTGTCTCCCAATGGTTATCTAAATTGCTGTGGCGATGATTATTTTTCTTCAGGACCCAGTCACCTATATTCAGAGGCTCGGCCAAAGCATTCTCATAATACTTGTGTTAGGGTCTCCTGCCCTGTGCTGCCACGTCGTCATGGCAACCGGGAGACAAGTGCTAGTGGAGTAACCTGAGCGCAGCTGATACTCCGGTTCGGGTCTTTTGCTGTGCAGTGGTTATAGGCTCTGTGCACGGCAGGGGATCCGGTGCTGGTTTTTGTGCTCACAGTCTGTGAGGTCTGAGTGGGGCGTGGACAGCACCTGCTTTATAAGGCCTCTTTTCAGGGTAAGCAGATGCTGCTGAATCTCTGTTGGTTAGTCAGTTCATGAAAGTTAGCCAGTACTATGTAGCTTTGTATTTGTTTGTTGCTTACTGCAAATAGGCCTGGGGATTTGGTATTACACTCTGCCAATCCAGACCTAGCAGTAAGACTGGAGTCAGTCGTTTAGCTTGCTGGGGTTCTGTTATTACTCTGTGAACTTAGCAAGTTTGCGGCTGTATTCTAACACTTGCCTGTCTAATCCTGTCTCACTGTGCTAGGTGTCAGGGGTCAGTTTAGTGGCAGTAAGCTTAAACCTGTGCACTGCAAGTGAGAATCAGGATTGTGGAGGCTCTCCTTGTGTCTATCATTCCATCTCTGACCAAGGAGTTTACTGCCACACCCGTTGGTAACCCTTTAGGGTTTTGCTGTTGCCCTTAGCAACAGCATTTCGGGTTCTCTACGTATTACAACACAACATCTTGCTTTTTACATCTGAGCAGTTCTAATACAAGGGAGATACCCAGTTCCTTAGCCTCTGGGCTTCTCTGTTCACTGTGTGTGTATTTTGTTACCCTATCACCTTCTGTGTACGTTATGTCATATTCCCCAGTTTGTCTGTGAGTCCATTTGTTTTTGCATAACAGTTCAAACACCAGTACATTCCTGCAGACACTGGAGTGCATAACAGTTCTGACACTAGTACTTTCCTGCAGGCACTGGTGTGCATAACATATTCAGCAGCCTAATACTCCTGTTGAAATTTTGTGGGAATATGGAGCATACCCCTCAAAATACGTTGCAACAGGTGGTCGATCAGGTGCAGGTCCTGACTCGACAATTTAATGATTTGTCCATTAAAATGCACACCTCCCAGGCTGCTGGCGGAGCTCCCGCAGCAGCAGCACCTGCAGGGGTTAAGGAGCCGAAAGTAAATCTCCCGGATCGTTTTTCTGGAGATCGCTCGCAGTTCTTTTGTTTCAAGGAGAGCTGCAAGCTATACTTCCGGCTTAGGCCTCAGTCTTCTGGGTCGGAGATTCAGCGGGTGGGCATAGTGATTTCCTTGCTACAAGGAGACCCACAGGTCTGGGCATATGGGTTGCAGCCTGACTGTCCGTCGCTTAAAAGTGTTGATGCTTTTTTTACGGCACTGGGCATGTTGTATGATGACCCTGACAAGACGGCCTCAGCCGAGGCTCAGATTTCGATCCTTAAGCAAGGGCGAAGGCCAGTTGAGGTTTACTGTACGGAGTTTCGGAGGTTGGCCCATGATACCCAGTGGAATGACCCAGCCCTGAGACACCAGTACCGAAGAGGTCTTTCTAACCAGATAAAGGACCAACTGGTACAATATCCCTTGCCTGATAGCTTGGATCAGCTCATGCAGTTATCCATCCGGGTGGATAGACGGCTGAGAGCGCGTAGGCTTGAAAGGGAGACTGAGATTTCCTTCCTTCCCAAGGGAACCTCAGACTCTGAGGAATTTTCTGAGGAGCCTATGCAGATTGGGGCTACCCGCCTCTCCTCGTGTGAGAAGACGCGGAGGAGACAGCAGGGGTTGTGTTTGTACTGTGGGAATAAAGGTCATGTGGTAGTATCATGCCCAGAAAAGCCGGAAAACTTCAGGGCCTGAGGGTGATGGGAAATATCCTGTCAGGCCAGAAGTCAGAATTTCCCAAGAAGACTTTTATCATTCCGGTGACCTTGAAGATCCTCGGTCAAACTGTCAAGACTGAGGCCTTTGTGGACAGTGGGGCCGACGGGGTTTTTATGGACCGCCAATTCGCCCTAAAACACTCTGTTTCCTTAGTACCCTTGGCATCGGAAATTGAGATTTGTGGGTTAAACGGGGAACCATTATCCCAAGGTAAAATTACCTCTTGCACTAGCCAGATTTCTTTGTTTATTGGAGCCACACACTCTGAAAAATTGTCCTTTTATGTGACTGTCTGTACTTTTGCCCCATTGGTGTTGGGGTTACCCTGGTTAAGGGCCCACAATCCTCAATTTGACTGGGTCTCTGGGGAGATTCTTAGTTGGGGTACTGATTGTTTCAGGAGTTGCTTGAGCCTTCCAGTCAGGCTCTCGCAGCTAAGTTTGCCAGGATTGCCAGGGTGTTATGCAGATTTTGCGGACGTGTTCTCCAAAAAAGTTGCAGAGGTACTACCTCCCCATCGCCCCTATGACTGTGCCATTGATTTGTTGCCAAATGCTAAGCTTCCCAAGAGCAGGTTGTACTCCCTGTCACGTCCCGAGACTCAGGCTATGGCAGAGTACATTCAGGAGAACTTGGCTAAGGGATTTATCAGACCTTCACAGTCTCCAGTTGGGTCGGGGTTCTTCTTCGTGGGTAAAAAGGACGGTTCGTTGCGACCCTGCATCGACTTCAGGGAATTGAACCGTATCACGATTAAAAACTCATACCCACTGCCTCTCATTTCGGTCTTGTTTGACCAGCTTCGTACTGCCACCATTTTTTCTAAGATTGACCTACGCGGTGCGTACAATCTAATCCGAATAAGAGAGGGGGATGAATGGAAGACTGCCTTTAATACCCACTCAGGGCATTATGAATATTTGGTGATGCCTTTTGGGCTCTGTAATGCCCCGGCAGTCTTCCAGGATTTCATGAATGATGTGCTCAGGGAATATTTGGATAGATTCTTAGTTGTATACTTAGATGACATCCTAATCTTCTCCCATTCCCTGGAGGAACATCGGAAGCATGTACGCTTAGTCCTCCAGAAACTCAGAGACCACCGGCTTGGGGCGAAGCTGGAGAAGTGCGAATTTGAAGTTCAGCAAATCGCATTTCTAGGATATATTATCTCCCCAGAAGGTTTCCAAATGGAGGGTTCCAAGGTACAGGCAGTCCTGGATTGGGTGCAGCCCACTAGTTTGAAGGCGCTTCAGCGTTTCCTGGGCTTTGCGAATTTTTATAGACGATTTATCGCTGGATTTTCGTCTATAGTGGCGCCCTTGGTGGCACTCACTAAGAAAGGGGCGGATGTTGCTCACTGGTCTTGTGAGGCTAAAGCGGCTTTTGCCCGTCTCAAAAGGGCATTTGTTTCGGCCAAGGTGCTGCGACACCCAGATCCAGAGCGTCCTTTTGTGGTGGAGGTGGATGCCTCTGAGATGGGTATTGGGGCAGTGCTTTCTCAGATGGGAGTGTCTGATAATCGCCTTCATCCCTGTGCTTACTTTTCCCGTAAATTTTCGCCTGCCGAGATGAATTATGACGTGGGTAACCGGGAATTGTTGGCTATTAAGGATGCACTCGAGGAGTGGAGACACTGGCTTGAGAGGGCTAAGTTTGTGGTCTCAATTCTCACTGACCATAAGAATCTGGCATATTTAGAGTCAGCGAAGCGTCTCAATGCCAGGCAGGCACGATGGGCTTTGTTTTTTGCTCGCTTTAATTTTTTGATAACATATCGCCCTGGGTCAAAAAACATCAAGGCTGATGCGCTCTCGCGGAGTTTTGCTCCAATCCAGGAGACCACCGAGGAGCCGTTGCCCATTGTTTCCCCATCATGTATTAAAGTGGGCATTACCCAGGACCTCTTATCATTAGTCCTTAGAGCACAGGAGCAGGCTCCTCCAGACCTTCCGGTAGGTCTTTTGTTTGTGCCTCCTAGGTTAAGACAGCGAGTGTTCCTGGAATTTCATGCCAAGAAGTCGGCAGGTCACCCGGGTATTGCCAGAACTCGGGAGTTGCTATCTAGGGCGGTGTGGTGGCCCTCGGTGGCTAAGGATGTGGATCAGTGGGTTCGGGCATGTGACATCTGTGCCCGAAATAAGACTCCTAGAGGGGTTCCTGTTGGCCCATTACATCCACTCTCTATCCCATCTAAGCCATGGACCCACATTTCAATGGATTTTGTGGTGGACTTGCCCAAATCCTCGAGGATGACAGCCATCTGGGTTGTCGTTGACAGGTTTTCGAAGATGGCGCACTTCGTTCCACTGGTTGGGCTGCCATCAGCCAGACGCCTGTCTGAATTATTTATGCTGCATGTTGTGCGTCTCCACGGGTTGCCACTTGATGTGGTCTCTGACCGCGGATCCCAGTTTGTGGCCAAATTCTGGAGGGCATTTTGTTCCGATCTCCAGATTTCTGTCAGCTTGTCGTCAGGCTACCATCCGCAGTCTAATGGGCATACTGAAAGGGTGAACCAGTCCTTGGAGCAGTTCCTCAGGTGTTATGTCTCCAAGTGTCAGACTGACTGGGTTGCTCATCTGTCCATGGCGGAGTTTGCCTATAACAACGCGGCTCACTCTGCTACAGGGATCTCTCCCTTCCTTTGTGTGTATGGGCATCATCCTAAGGCCAATTCTTTTGACCCCCTGGACTCCACGCCTGGTGGTTCCTCTGTGGTTTCGGTCCTTAGAGGTATTTGGCGGAAAGTGAAGAAAGCCCTTGTGTCTGTGTCATTAGTGACCAAAAGGGTTTTTGATAAGCGGAAAAGACCCTGCAGCTTCAAATTAGGAGACTTCGTCTGGTTGTCTACCAAGAATTTGAAGTTGAGACAGCCATCTCATAAGTTAGGGCCCCGGTTCATCGGCCCTTATAAGATCACCAGGGTTATCAATCCGGTGGCATTTCAGTTAGATCTGCCCCGTTCTTTGGGTATCAATAAAACATTTCATTGTTCCCTTTTAAAACGGGCGATTAGTAATCCTTCTTCCAGTGGAAGACCTTCCCCTCTTCTGATACGTGGCCAGAGGGAGTTTGTTGTTGAAAGGATTCTTGACTCCAAGGTGGTTCGGGGTCGGCTGTCATTTTTGGTGCACTGGAAGGGGTATGGCCCGGAGGAGCGGTCGTGGGTGCGCAGTTGTGATCTTCATGCCCCCAGACTGATACGCTCTTTCTTCTCGCAGTTCCCCGATAAACCCGGTGGTAGGGGTTCTTTGACCCCTCGTCAGAGGGGGGGTACTGTTAGGGTCTCCTGCCCTGTGCTGCCACGTCGTCATGGCAACCGGGAGACAAGTGCTAGTGGAGTAACCTGAGCGCAGCTGATACTCCGGTTCGGGTCTTTTGCTGTGCAGTGGTTATAGGCTCTGTGCACGGCAGGGGATCCGGTGCTGGTTTTTGTGCTCACAGTCTGTGAGGTCTGAGTGGGGCGTGGACAGCACCTGCTTTATAAGGCCTCTTTTCAGGGTAAGCAGATGCTGCTGAATCTCTGTTGGTTAGTCAGTTCATGAAAGTTAGCCAGTACTGTGTAGCTTTGTATTTGTTTGTTGCTTACTGCAAATAGGCCTGGGGATTTGGTATTACACTCTGCCAATCCAGACCTAGCAGTAAGACTGGAGTCAGTCGTTTAGCTTGCTGGGGTTCTGTTATTACTCTGTGAACTTAGCAAGTTTGCGGCTGTATTCTAACACTTGCCTGTCTAATCCTGTCTCACTGTGCTAGGTGTCAGGGGTCAGTTTAGTGGCAGTAAGCTTAAACCTGTGCACTGCAAGTGAGAATCAGGATTGTGGAGGCTCTCCTTGTGTCTATCATTCCATCTCTGACCAAGGAGTTTACTGCCACACCCGTTGGTAACCCTTTAGGGTTTTGCTGTTGCCCTTAGCAACAGCATTTCGGGTTCTCTACGTATTAAAACACAACATCTTGCTTTTTACATCTGAGCAGTTCTAATACAAGGGAGATACCCAGTTCCTTAGCCTCTGGGCTTCTCTGTTCACTGTGTGTGTATTTTGTTACCCTATCACCTTCTGTGTACGTTATGTCATATTCCCCAGTTTGTCTGTGAGTCCATTTGTTTTTGCATAACAGTTCAAACACCAGTACATTCCTGCAGACACTGGAGTGCATAACAGTTCTGACACTAGTACTTTCCTGCAGGCACTGGTGTGCATAACAACTTGGTCTGTCGCTGTCGCACTTGGTCCATTCTCTGGTTAACAATTGTCTGTGCAGTCTTTAGGCGTCGCTGATGCTCTTTTACCCAATCCGTATGAGGAATTATTTCCTGGGTGACTTCTTGAGGTACATCCAATCTCAAATCTGCAGGCAACTTGCCCTCCCGACCAAATAGTAAATAATTGGAGTATACCCAGTAGAGCTATGTTCCGTATTGTTATACAGGAAGATGACCTCTGGTAGTAATGTTGGCCACTCTTGACGCTCAGGTGATGGAATAGACCTCAACATGCTAATCAGCGATTGATTCATTCTTTCACATAACCCATTTCATTGGGGACGATACGCAGTAGTTCTCAACTGCTTACACCCGTATAACGTACTTAAGGGGTCATTCTGACCTGATCGCTTGCTGCAGTTTATCGCAGCACAGCGATCGGGTCAGAACTGCACATGCGCCAGTGCCACGATGATCCGGCGTATGCCGGATGGTCGAAGGCCGTCGTTCCCTACTGACCGCCTCTGCCTGATTGACAGGTAGAGGCGGTCACTGGGCGGCATGGTGACGTTTTGCCACCATTATTGAGGCGCGGTCCGGCCAGTGGCCGGGCCATGTAGGGGGTGGGCTGCAGCGGCTGCATGATGTCACACGCAGCCGCTGCGACCAGGGGCAGCGACGATCAACTCTTGCCAGCCGCAGGAGCTGCGCTGGCCGGGAGTTACTCCACAAGTACAAAAGCATCGCCGCTGTGTGATGCTTTTGTACTTGTGCGGGTGGGGGGGCCGGACAGACATGTGGGGCAGACTAGCCCTGTGCTGGGCGTCCCACTGCATGTCTGGGAACATGATCGTAGCTGTGCTAAATTTAGCACAGCTACGATCAACTCGGAATGACCTCCACAGTATTTGAAACAGGTGTGACTCAAAAGCGGGCCCCTGACCAGTTACTATGTTTTCTGGGTACCCGTATGGATGAACAAAGGCCCTCCAAAGTAGTTCTGCGGTGGTTTTTGCCGATAGATCATGTATTGGAAGAGCCACAGCAAACTTTGAGTAATGATCTATAATGGTAAGAGCATATCGATATACAGTTCGGCTAGGCTCCAATTTAATATGATCAAGGGACACTAGCTCCAGTGGATGGGTAGTCACTATAGGGTGAAGAGAAGCTTTCTGAGTAGTCGAAGCTTGCTTACGTAGAATACAAGTCGAACACCTCTCGCATTCCTATCCAGAAGAACCACTTACGTAATTGGGCTTTCAATTTTTGAGCTCTGAAATGCCGCGAGTGGTCATGGTAGGCTTGAAGTTGAAAGTCCTTATCTTGATGAGGTATCGCGATCTGAGTGACGGGGTGATGCGTTCTTGGATTACCACAATGAACAAGTCGTCCTTTTTTTATTTGCAGACAATCTCGTTGGCGCCAAAGTTTAAGCAACTCTGGTTCGGTTGATTGTCGCTCCAGTTTATTCAACATCTTTCCAGAGAGCAACATATTTTTCAGACTAGTTAAGATCAAACTCTCTTGCTGTATTTGACACCACTTCTCCTCTGGTTCTAATTCTGTTACACTTGAGCTGTTCTAACAGTGCACTTTCTGTGCACTGGTGGTCATAGATTGTGGTTGAACATCCAGATTTTGAAACTTTGACATTACGACATCTTCCCACTAGTCTTCCTCAAAAACAATTTCAGTTCTAACGGGCAGTCGTGACAGTGCGTAAGCGTTGAGATTATTTTTCCCGCTCCTGTATTTGATGATAAATTCATAATTGGCTAGTCGGGAGCACCATCTTTGCTCCAATGCCCCTAAGTGAGCCGTTGCCAAGTGAGAAAGGGGATTGTTGTCAGTAAAACTGACAAACGGAGTGGCGGCTAAATAATTCTTAAACTTTTCTGTAACCGCCCACACTAAGGCTAACTCCTCTAATTTGAAAGCGCTATAATTTGCGTCATTTCGCTCAGTCTTTCTCAAACTTTGGCTTGCATAAGCGATTACTCGTTCTTTTCCCTGTTGCTTCTGTGACAAGACAGCCCATAACCCTTGTTAACTGGCGTCTGTATAGAGTTGAAAGGGTTGGCTGTAATCAGGATATGCCAATATGGGTGTTTGAGTGAGTAGTAACTTCAACTGGTCAAAGGCATCTTGTTGAGCAGTGGTCCAGACTATAGGTGTGTTCCTATGTTGTTGGATCCTGGGTGTCCCACAAAGTAGTTCAAGTAATTGGGCTGCAATGTGAGCAAATTTCTTCACAAATCTCCTATAGTATCCTACAAAAGCTAAAAACTTCCTCACTTCTCTCTAGATGGTCGGTGTGGGCCAGTCTTGTACTGCAGCAATTTTCTTTGGATCGGGGGTTACTCCTACAGCACTTACAATGTGCAACAAATATTGTACACTGGTCTTCAGGAGATGGCATTTTGAGGGCTTTACTTTTTGACCTTACTTGTCTAATCGTTGGAAGACCTCATGTAGATGCATTAGGTGTTCTTGATAGGTTGTCAAGAAGACTATTATGTCGTCCAAATACAACAGCACCATATCAAAGTTCTTGTATCCTAAACAGTGCTCCATAACTCTTTGAAAAGTCCCTGGCGCATTATAAAGCCCGAACGGCATTCTTTCAAATTCATAAAGTCCCACGGGGGTGGTGAAAGCCGTCTTCTCTCGGTCACCAGGCGCCATTTGAATTTGCCAGTAGCCACTGGTTAAATGAAGTGTCGAGAAATAAGTCGTGGATTTTAATGCTGTCAGGGACTCTTCAATCCTTGGTAACGGGTAAGCGTCATTGTGTGTTATTTGGTTAAGTTTTCTGTAACCTACACAGAAACGTAAGTTGCCATCTCTCTTCTTCACTAATACTATTGGGGTTGCCCATGGGCTGTGACTCTCTCTTATCACTCTCAAATTGCTCATTTCCTCTAACATTTGTTTCACTGGTTGATATAATGCCAGAGCCAAGGGTCTGTATCGCTCCTTAATAGGTGGTGCATCCCCTGTTGGGATATAATGTTGAACCTGTGCCACCAATCCAAAACCAGCTGAGTGTTTACTGAAAGTGGCAGAGTTCTCTTTTACAACTTTTAGGACTCCTTGCTTGAGCTCCGCTGAAGTGTCTTCTTCCACGATCTGTATTTCTCTCCACCAAGGGGATATATCTTTCTTTTCGTCACACTCTGTCGAATTGACACTTATCTGAGTGGGCGTAGAAACCACATCGACAATGTCCTGAAAAGTCACCCACATCAGCTTAGCCAGGGACTGATTTCGAAATAATCTAACAGGATAGTCATTGAGAATACGTAGAGGCACTGATCCCCCTTTTACTGTATCCAGAACTCTCGCTACTAAAATGTCATCACGATGTGCCGCATTATAAGATTCCACAATGGCATCATAATTATTTCCCTGGGGTCCGCATCGAGCTTTTCCCCACACAATAGTTTCAGTCTTGGGTTGCAGAATCACTGATCGCTGGTCAGCTATCTTCACTTTTCCTACTTCTCCCGAAGCATTAATACACCATTGCTGTCCTTAAAGGGTTCAGATTGTTTTATGTAATGCTCGTTGAAAGACTGGTGGCGTATTAGATAATTCCATCCGTAAGGCAGCAATTAGTTCCTCAGGGCAATTTTGTAGCAGATTCATCCCAACAATTATAGAGGGAACGGTTGGGTCATCCACATTAGTAATAATACATCCTTGTTTCGGGAGGATGGCTTGGCCGATCTTAAAGTTGAACTCACAGTATCCCTGGCATGATATATTCAGTCCATTGCCGGCTAAAAGCCTGAGCCAAGCTGGTTGGGGTAGCATGATTCCAGTCTCTCCCCAATGTTGCTGGAAGACCTTCATCTGTATGGTTGTTACTTGAATGCCTGTGTCTAATATAGCCGGTACTTGTATTTTGTTAATCTGAATGGTAATTAAAGGACATTGTCCCACATATTGCGGGCACCATTCCTCTGGAGTAGGACCTATTGTGCTGGTTCCCTCCGAGGGTTGGTCTCTGGCCTCGGGGTATTGGCATTTAAAGACTCTTCCTGGTGGCAAACTCATTCTATATGTCCACTGATGTTACATCTCCTGCAGATAGGATGTCCTTGTGAATCGAACCGATCAGTAGGTCTACAACCTCTTCCTGGTGATGGCTCCCACCAGTCATTCCTTGGTCTCCTTCGATCAGTACGCCAATTTGACTCGGTTCTTTCAGGCGGGGCGCGCTTACTAAGTTTTTGTAACTCCCTCTTCATTGCGGCCATTCCAACCGTGAGTTCTTCCATTTGTCCCTTTAGCAACCTTAGGAGATCAGGAGTAGGAGACTGTGCACCCTGAAGAGCAGCTTTCTTTAGTTTCATCACTTCACTAGGTACATTATATGAATCAGCCCTGTTTTCTAATGATCCTTGATATCCCGGCATCTCAGGAAAGGAAACCTTCTTCAGCTAAGTCGATCCAATCACTTTAATCGCTGCTTCCTTAAAATCTTAAAAGGAATCACCCCTTTCCTGCAACATCAAGAGTTTTAATTGAGCTCTGCTATTTTCACAGCTGGCTCCATCTATAAATTGATTCACCAGGACCGCGTCCACCTCTCTCACTTCTGCTTCATCCAGCTCCATAACGTCTCTCAATGCTTCCTGCAAGCTTAATGCAAAGTCCCGTAATGATTATCCTGGCTGTTGCTTCCTGGAATAAAATCGTGACTTGAGCTCTGACAGGGTGCTGGTATCAAACATAGTTGATAATCTTTGGAATACTTGCGCCACAGTCTGCCGTTCTTCTAATGGCCAAGATAATACTTCTCGCAAGGCCGACCCTTTTAGCTGTCCAACTAGGATCTCCACTTGTTGCTGATTGGCTAAGGGGTATAATCTGAACATTGATTGCATTTTAGTTTTAAATTTGATAAACGTGCTGGAATCCTTTCGCCTCACCTCTCCTGAATATGTGGGCAGCCAAGGAGCCCCAAAATAATATGGCAGAGTGATAGGATTCACACTAGCCATGGTTGGTTGGGAGCTCTGCAAACCAGTTGGCTGCAAACTTTGTGAACTTGTTGGCACAGCAAGTGCTTGCTCATTTGTCGACATATTCTATTCGTATACTGTTCAGTGGACGCCAAATTTTGTAAAACTCTGATGGCACAGTAACCGTCAATTTACACTGCTCACTCCGAATATGGGCCCTCATTCCGAGTTGTTTGCTCGCAAGCTGCTTTTAGCAGCATTGCACACGCTAAGCCACCGCCTACTGGGAGTGAATCATAGCGTAGCAAAATTGCGTACGAAAGATTCGCAATATTGCGAAAAGACTTCTCTGTGCAGTTTCTGAGTAGCTCGGGACTTACTCTTCCAGTGCGATCAGTTCAGTGCTTGTCGTTCCTGGTTTGACGTCACAAACACACCCAGCGTTCACCCAGACACTCCTCCGTTTCTCCAGCCACTCCCGCGTTTTTTCCAGAAACGGTAGCGTTTTTTCAAACACTCCCATAAAACGGCCAGTTTCCGCCCAGAAACACCCACTTCCTGTCAATCACACTCCGATCTCCAGTACGAAGAAAAAACCTTGTAATGCCGTGAGTAAAATACCACTCTTCATAGCAAATTTAATTGGCGCAGTCGCAGTGCGAACATTGCGCATGCGCAGTTAGCGGAAAATCGCTGTGATGCAAAGAAAATTACCGAGCGAACAACTCAGAATGACCACCATGGGTTGTAATAGCCGTACCTTTCTGCTTGAATGTCTCAATCTTCACAGAGAGGGGAGACCAAATTATGTACCACAACCAATTGTTAGAAAAAAAAGTTTGCTTTATTTCTCAATATCAGGGCTCCTAGATATCAATATGTATATTGTTTATATCAGTACTATCTTATCACAGTATTTATTGGTACACGCAAACAATATAGGTAGTTTTATTTCACTGCAATCGACGATCTCAGGTGGTCTCTTTCCCTTGAAGGTAAAGAATGATTACGTTGTAGGCAAAAATACTATTAACGTTAAACAACAATTAAGTGCATACAAATACTGCTAGCAGTTGTTATAGAAACACTTTTGTATTCAGCAAAATCTCTTAACATCTACTATTATATCTGCTCCTGAATATACTATCTCAGACACTACTACCCTTTCAGAAATGTCTACACTGCGCAGTGAATAATGGCCAATTCGTTGGTGCACATGAAGTCTCTACGAATTAATGTCTTAAAGATGCAACGCAGTCAGTGAAATATCCTTATATCTTGCAGAGCTACATTACTTTAAATACTCTGTAATCCTTGGCAGATACAATGTAACTGGTTTCCGTGACTTTCAGTATTAATCTAAACTGGCTACAGTTTCACATATAATGACACGTATGGAAGCTGGAACATGTCCTGAATTATTTTGTATATATCTCTCTCCCCTTGCCTGCAATTAATTTACTAAACTGCACTGTGCTGATACTCCTTAGGTGTGCCTGAGAAAACTGATGTCAATTATTTCTTTTCTCTTTAGCCTGCTACAGCTTGCTGAGGAAATTTGCTGTAATTAAATCAAGTTAACAAAATAACAGAGCCTGCAGCTGATATTTATAGTAATCGCTGTGTCTACGCAGTGACTGAGGTAAATCTATCTCTCAACGAAGTCAAACTGTTATTGTTGGTGAACTAATTTTAATGCATCAACGGGGTATGATAGTGCTCCCATTAAGGATGACAATCACTGTAATACATAAAGTTTCTCAAATGTCACTCAGAGTGTGAATAAATGCGGTATGGTGAGGTACTGTACTAAATCCTTTTCAATGTGAGGCCCATCTACAGTACATTAGCTTCTGGTGAAGTGCTGCTGGGGATCATCTTCAGCGTGAGGCCCTTTTCCTGACACTCCTTACTCTGCAGCTGTGGCAAGCGTCCTCCTCTGTCACCGCCATCACAGACCGATCTCCTCACCCGAGTCGGAATCGCCCTGCACCGCACAGATCAGGTAAGTCTCACAGCTCCCTCACTCAGCTCGTCCCGCCGCACAGGCAGCACAGTCTTCCCGTCCCATCTTCTCTCCTCAGACCCCCTAACGGCTCCTGGGTCTTCTCTTATATATCCTCCGTTCAGGTTCCCAGATCTGTCCCGCCATCTACCCTCTGCACGCGACAGCTCTCACCCTCCAGAGGCGTCCAGAGTTCCCCTATAGTCCTGTTAATGGACGAGTCCTGGAGCCACAAGCCCATATAACTCCGGAGCCATTAGCTGTTCTGCCCCAACCACTTACCCTCCGTGGGGGTCCATTTATAAAAGTCTTTTCCCTCTGTGAGGGCAACATGAATTTTTTATAATTACCCCATCTGAGTGGCTTCTTTTACACTTAAGTCATATAAAACATGTTTTATGGTAATAAGAACTTACCTTTGTTAAAACACTTTCTGCGAGGTACACTGGGCTCCACAAGGATTGGACAATGGGGTGTAGAGTAGGATCTTGATCCAAGGCACCAACAGGCTTAAAGCTTTGACTGTTCCTAGAATGCACAGTGCCGCCTCCTATATCACCCCGCCTCCGAGCACAGGAGCTCAGTTTTTAGTTAACCAGCCCAATGCAGTAGCTGGAAAAGAGACGACAACAGTTAGTAGCCACATACACCACACTCTCACGACAAGAGAAGTGTCAGCGGCTAATGCCATACCAACCCAAAGAAGCTAAGTGCGTCAGGGTGGGCGCCTTGTGGAGCCCAGTGTACCTCGCAGAAAGAGTTTTAACAAAGGTAAGTTCTTACAATAAAACTCGTTTTCTGCTGCCGGGTACACTGGGCTCCACAAGGATTGGACAATGGGGATGTCCTAAAGCAGTTCCTTATGGGAGGGGACGCACTGGTAAGCGGCAGTATCGAAGGCATAGAACCTTATGAACGTGTTCCCGGAAGACCACGTAGCAGCCTTGCACAATTGTTCAAGGGTCGCACCACGTTGGGCCGCCCAAGAAGGTCCAACAAACCGAGTAGAATGGGCCTTAATGTGTACAGGAGCAGAGAGACCAGCCTTCACATAAGCATGTGCAATCACCATTCTAATCCATCTGGCCAGGGTCTGCTTGTGAGCAGGCCAGCCACGTTTGTGAAATCCAAACAAAACAAAGAGAGAATCAGATTTTTGGATAGAAGCAGTTCTCTTCACATAGATACGGAGAGCCCGTACCACATCCAAAGACCGCTCTTTGGGAGACAAATGAGGAGAGACAAAGGCCGGAACCACAATTTCCTGATTAAGGTGAAATGAAGAAACCACCTTAGGTAAATATCCTGGACGAGTCCTAAGAACCGCCCGATCACGGTGAAAAATCAGATATGGGGAACTACAAGAAAAGGCACCCAGATCCGACACTCTTCTAGCAGAGGCAATAGCCAGCAAGAACATCACCTTAAGGGAAAGCCACTTAAAATCAGCTGAACCAAGGGGTTCAAACGGAGGCTCCTGCAACGCCTCCAAAACCACCGACAATTCCCAAGGAGCCACAGGCGGGACATAGGGAGGTTGGATACGCAACACACCCTGAGTGAAAGTATGAACATCAGGCAAAGTCACAATTTTTCTCTGAAACCACATCGACAAGGCAGTTATATGAACCTTTAGGGAAGCCAGACGCAGGCCCAACTCTAGGCCTTGCTGCAGAAAAGCCAAAAGCTTGGCTGTACTAAACTTGGAAGCGTCATAATTGTTAGATGCGCACCAAACAAAGTAGGAATGCCAGACCCTATGGTAAATCCGAGCAGAAGCCGGTTTCCGGGCCCGCAACATAGTTTTAATGACCTCTTCAGAAAAACCCTTAGCCCTCAAGACGGAAGATTCAAGAGCCACGCCGTCAAAGACAGCCGGCCTAGGTCCTGGTAGACACAGGTGCCCTGAACGAGGAGGTCTGGGCGTTGTGGAAGTAGAATTGGACGCTCTGACGATAGGCCCTGAAGGTCTGAGAACCAGTGCCGTCTGGGCCACGCCGGAGCTATGAGAAGCAGATTTCCTTTTTCTTGCTTGAACTTCTGAATTACCCTGGGCAGTAGTGACAGCCGAAACCTCCACAGCACTGCCAGCGCATCCACGAATGCTGCTTGAGGATCCCTTGTCCTTGCTCCGAAGACCGGAACCTTGTGATTGTGTCGAGACGCCATCAGATCCACGTCTGGAAGACCCCACTTTTCCACGAGGAGTTGAAACACTTCTGGATGGAGGCCCCACTCGCCGGCATGCACATCCTGACGACTGATAAAGTCCGCTTCCCAATTCAAGACTCCCGGAATGAATATTGCCGATATTGCCGGTAGATGGCGTTCCGCCCAACGTAGAATCTGTGAGACTTCCTTCATTGCCAAACGGCTTCGAGTGCCGCCTTGATGATTTATGTAAGCCACTATGGTGGCGTTGTCCGACTGTACTTGAACAGGACGGTTCTGAATTAAATGCTGGGCCAAGTTCAACACATTGATGACCGCCCACAATTCAAGAATGTTGATCGAGAGGAGAGATTTCTCCTTGGTCCACCGACCCTGAAGGGAGTGTTGCTCCAGCACCGCGCCCCAACCTCTTAGACTGGCATCTGTCGTCAACAGGACCTAGTTGGATATCCAGAAGGGACGACCCCCGCACAATTGTTGGTCCCGGAGCCACCAGTGTAGCGACAGACGGCCCTCCGGAGTCAAGAAGATCATTTGAGACCTGATCCGGTGAGGCAGGCCGTCCCACTTGGCTAGAATCAGCCTCTGGAGGGGGCGAGAATGGAACTGAGCATACTTCACCATGTCGAATGCTGATACCATTAGGCCCAGCACCTGCATTGCCGAATGTATCGACACTTGCGGACGAGAAAGGAAGCAACGAATCCTGTCCTGAAGCTTCAGGACTTTCTCCTGAGACAAGAACAACCTCTGGTTGTGAGTGTCCAACAACGCTCCCAGGTGCAGCATGCTCTGAGCAGGGACCAGGGAGGATTTCTTCCAGTTGATGAGCCACCCGTGGGCTTGTAGAAACTGGACCGTCATATCTAGATGGCGCAGGAGAAGATCTGGGGAATTTGCCAGGATTAACAAGTCGTCCAGATACGGCAGTATCCTGACCCCTTGACGGCGGAGTACCACTGTCATCACTGCCATAACTTTGGTGAAGACTCGTGGAGCCGTTGTTAAACCAAAAGGTAACGCCCAAAACTGGTAATGTAGGTTGCCAATAGCGAACCTCAAGTATTGTTGATGTGACACTGCTATAGGAATATGCAGGTAAGCATCCTTTATGTCCAGGGAGACCATGTAGTCCCCAGGTTCCAAGGCCAGAACTATAGAGCGAAGGGTTTCCATACGGAACTTGGAAACCTTCACAAACCTGTTCAATGCCTTGAGGTTGAGAATGGGCCAGGAGGACCCATTCGGTTTTGGGACTAGAAACGGCGGAGAATAGTACCCCCGGCCACTCTGAGCAAGAGGCACCTGTACTACGACTCCTGTATCCAGGAGGGTCTGTACCACCGAGTGTAGAGTTTTTGCCTTTGTCTGGTCCAAAGGGACGTCTGTCTGGCAATATCGATGAGGGGGTCGGTATTTGAAGGCTATGGCGCAACCTCGAGTGACGACTTCCTGTACCCAGGCATCTGAAGTGGTCTTTAACCATTCCTGGGTATACCCTAGAAGCCGGCCCCCCACCCTGGGATCCCACAGGGGGAGGCCCGCCCCGTCATGCGGCAGGCTTATCGGTCTTGGCAGCTGGCTGACGGGCAGCCCAGGCTCTTTTGGGCTTCGGCTTACCAGGTTTGGAAGTGCGGGCCTGCTTATGGTACGCCTGACCTTTTGCTTTACCTGAAGGACGAAAGGGGCGAAAGGACGTACCTTTAGCCTTCGACACAGAAGGAGCGGTATTAGGCAGACAGGCAGTTTTGGCAGTAGCCAAGTCAGCCACAATCTTATTTAAGTCCTCCCCAAACAGAATATCTCCCTTGAAAGGGAGTACCTCCAGGGTTTTTCTAGAGTACAGATCCACAGACCAGGATCTCAGCCACAATATCCGGCGAGCCAGGACTGACGTGGTAGAGACCTTGGCTGCTAGGATACCGGCATCAGAAGCCGCCTCTTTAATATATCGAGAAGCTGTGACAATATATGACAAGCATTGTCTAGCATGGTCAGAAGAGATTTCAGCTTCTAATTCCAAGGCCCATGCTTCAATAGCCTCTGCAGCCCATGTAGCTGCAATAGTGGGCCTTTGTGCAGCACCCGTGAGGGTGTAAATCGCTTTCAGACAACCCTCCACAGGTTTATCCGTAGGCTCTTTCAGAGACGTGACGGTAGTGACAGGTAGAGCTGAGGAAACCACCATCCTAGCCACATGTGAGTCCACTGGAGGAGGCGTTTCCCAATTTTCAGACAGCTCTGGCGCGAGGGGATAGCGAGCCAGCATCTTCTTTTGAGGCACAAACTTCGTACCCGGCTTTTCCCAGGGTTCCTGATGTATATCCACTAGGTGGTCAGAGTGAGGTAAAACGTGCTTAACCACCTTCTGACGCTTGAACCTCTCTGGTTTCTTAGGAGGGACGGATGGCTCGGGATCATCCGTAATCTGCAGAATTAACTTAATAGCCTCCAAAAGATCAGGAACATCCACGTGTGAACTACCCTCCCCATCAGCCGTATCTGAGTTAGAACCTGAGGGGTCAGTATTGTGCCGTCTTCATCAGACGAGGTGTCAGTAACAGCAGTGGATTGTGAGGAGATAAGCGCTCGCTTAGAGGACCTCTTGGACTTAGGCGAGTGTTGGTCAGACTTTTTAGTAGTCAAGGACTGGTTCAACTTCTTTAATTGAGCAGATAAATCGTCCGCCCACGGCGGGTTAGCTGCAGGGACCACATACGGTTGTACCGGTATTGGGGGTCCCATAGGGGGAGTTAGTTTATGAACTAGAGTATGCAGAAGCGTGGAAAAAGCGGCCCACGGTGGGTCAGTATGTGCCTCCGTTGCCACAGTCCCACTGGGGGGCAAGGACCCCCCAGAACCAGAGCCCACAGCTGCTATATTCTCCTCATATGGCCCCGTGGCGTCAGCAACACAGGCAGTGTGTTCAGCCCCAGAACCGTTACCCTCAGAAGCAGACATGATATAACTTGCAGTATGAGGTTAACACAGTACAATTATCAGCAGCACTATACCTCTAAACCCAAACCCCTGCGCAGTGTAGTCAGCACTAGCAGAGATAAAGGAGAGATATGGTGACTAAATCACAGAGAAAAATACGTAATACAGTATATCTTTGTGAAAATCCTATATTAGATAACACCTGACGCACCAAGCCCCCTCAGGTTATGGAATATAGGGATAGCAGTTTGAGTGAAAGACACGAAATGGACACCACTCAGCTATCAAATGCACACAAAGAAAGTCACAGTTTGTACAATGCAGAGGTTATTACTGACAATAATACTGCACTGGACTAGCTTACACAGCTATATAACAATAGATATAACAGTACACAGTAAGAACTGGATGTATATCACAGGGTAATTGTACTATAAAACCCTGACTAAATGCACTCTTTCTTAACTATCACTGTCTAAAAAGGCAGGTAAAATACTCAAGTGTCATTTAAAGGCACAGCGCTGACAACCAGGCGGCTTTACATAGGAGGATTTGCCCAAGCAGTCCCAGGAACAGTGAGCTGAGGGATAATGGCGCCGCAGACACTGACAGGGAGTGAGGAAAAGACAGATATGCAGCTCCAGGGCGGGAACACTTACTAGAAATGGCGCCCTGGGGCTGTGGGAGGGGCTTCAGGTCTAAGCCTTATCCCCTCTGCTGGCAAAACCACCGGGTACTGTGGGCGATATAAGAATTGGTTTAGAGAGAAAACCTGACCTGCGCCCATGCCCTGGTGATCAAGTGGGATCGCCTGTACTGCCACAGTGTCCACCGCCAGCACGCGCGGCCCGCCTCCCACTGACCACGCCGGATCACGATAAAGACCGGGTCCCGCAAGCGGGACCCACTTACCACCTCCCGAAGCGCGGCCACGCGATCCTGGAGAGCCCCAGCCGTGTGTGTCTAACGTGAAGAAAACCGGAGCCTCCGCTGTAGGTACCCGGCAACCAGGGCTCGGGAGTGTACAGCGCCGCTGGGGAGAGCTGGAGCTGCAGCAGTGAATGTCACAAGACATTTACCACCGCTGCTGCCCTTGAAGTCTAAACTTTTTACCTCATAAAAAGCTTTTCTTAGGGCTGCTTGGAGCAGCCCCTCTGTTAAGTGCCTGCTTACTGCAGCACCAACTTACAAAACTGAGCTCCTGTGCTGGGAGGCGGGGTGATATAGGAGGCGGCGCTGTGCATTCTGGGAACAGTCAAACCTTTGAGCCTGTTGGTGCCTCGGATCAAGATCCTACTCTACACCCCATTGTCCAATCCTTGTGGAGCCCAGTGTACCCCGCAGCAGAAAATGAGCTATAATCGCTCAGACACTTTATAACTTTATCATGCCCCTCATTAACATCAGGGCATTACACTTCCCTGTGCCATGTGTTATCCAATGCCCCCCTGTGCCATGTATTACTCCGTGCCCCCGGTTGCCATGTCTTAACCTGTGCTCCCCTGTGCCCTGTTTTACCCTGTGTCCCCTGTACCATGTGTTATCCTTTGCAACGCCCGTGCCATGTGTTACCCTATTCCATGTGTTACCCTATGCCCCCTTGTGCTATATGTTACCCTGTTCCTCCTGTGCTGTGTATTAGTCTGTGGCCCCTGTTACCCTGTTCCTCCTGTGCCATACGTTATCCTGTGCCCCCTGAGCTATGTATTACACTGTGCCATGTGTTACCCTCTGCCACTCTGTGCTATGCATTACCCTGTGCCCCCCTGTGCTGTGTATTACCCTGTGCCCTCCATGCTATGTATTACCTTGTGACATCTGTTGCCCCCCTGTGCTATGTATTACACTGTGCCGTGTGTTACCCTGTACCCCCTTGTGCCACCTTTTACCCTGTGCCCTCCATGCTACAGTATGTATTACCTTGTGACATCTGTTGCCCCACTGTGCCCATTACTGTACTGCTTGCAGAGGTAATGGGCTATATATAGGGTGGTATTCGAAGTAAATTTGTCTCTGATACTAGCCTGTGCCTCCCCAGCCACGTGTTACCATGTTCCCCTTGTGCTATCTATTAGCCTGTGCCCCCTTTGCCATCTGTTACTTTGTGCCCCCTGTGCCATGTGTTACCTTGTGCTATATGTTAACCTGTTCCTCCTGTGCTGTGTATTAGTATGTGCCCCCTTTTACCCGTTACCCTGTTGCTCCTGTACCCCCTTGTGCCACCTTTTACCCTGTGCCCTCCATGCTATATATTACGTTGTGACATCTGTTGCCCCACTGTGCCCATTACTGTACTGCTTGCAGAGGGAATGGGCTATATATAGGGTGGTATTTGAAGTAAATCTGGCACCGATACTAGCCAGTGCCTCCCCAGCCATTGACCTCACCGTATGTCACTGGTGGGTATGGAGGCCAATCCCGTGATCAGGATTGGCCGGATCCCGGGATTTAGGCCAAAAAACGTCCGGAATTCAATCCCGGGATTGGAATCTCCAATCCTGAGCCTCAGGTGCTGCCCGTATCCCTCCTCTCGGCTCCCCCTGCGCCTGACAGTGAATACTGTGCAGCATGGCATGATGTCAGAGGTCAAACTGTGCAGTCTGATGCCAGCCGCCCGAACCACACCTCGCCGCCCGCAAGCCCTCCCACCCACGATGGTGAGTCTGGCGCCAGCCGCCTGCAGCCTGCGAGCATGTGCGCTGGGGTGGGCGGGTCTCAAACCCAATCCCGGGTAACCTGGGAATCCCGGGATTGCCGTTTTTTCAATCCTGATACCCGGGATTGAAAATAAATCATGGCATTGGCCTCCCTACTGGTGGGTACTGGTGGGTATTCCTCGAAAACAAATGTTTTATAAATATGTGCCTTAGTTTTTGAATAAAATGTTTTTACGTTTTGTTAATGTTATAATTTTATAATTAATTATAAATATATTTTCTATATATAGTTTTTAAATATATTTTATCTTATTGCAGTCCAGTATCAATGGTACAGCGGGGTAACACTCAGCAGTCTCACAGTTATATTTTCTTATAAATTATGGCAGTAAGAGGCTTTTTTTTTTTAATTACTGTGATAAATGTTAATAAAAATGATACTTATCACTGGAGAAACAGGCCCCATGATCTGTATGAGAAGGAAGGGAGGGCGGTGTATTGATCTCATTCCATATAATGATGCTCCTCATTGCTCCCCAAGCAGCCATTGCCCACTGCACAATTTACACTACCACCATCCAGTACACGGTACTGTCTAGTAAAACATAGGCCCTCATTCCGAGTTGATCGGTCGCAAGGCGAATTTAGCAGAGTTACACACGCTAAGCCGCCGCCTACTGGGAGTGAATCTTAGCTTCTTAAAATTGCGACCGATGTATTCGCAATATTGCGATTACTAACTACTTAGCAGTTTCAGAGTAGCTCCAGACTTACTCTGCCTGTGCGATCATTTCAGTGCTTGTCGTTCCTGGTTGACGTCACAAACACACCCAGCGTTCGCCCAGGCACTCCCACCGTTTCACCGGCCACTCCGGCGTTTTTTCCGGAAACGGTAGCGTTTTCAGCCACACGCCCCTGAAACGCCGTGTTTCCGCCCAGTAACACCCATTTCCTGTCAATCACATTACGATCGCCGGAGCGAAGAAAAAGCCGTGAGTAAAAATACTTTCATCATAGTAAAGTTACTTGGCGCAGTCGCAGTGCGAACATTGCGCATGCGTACTAAGCGGATTTTCACTGCGATGCGATGAAAAATACCGAGCGAACAACTCGGAATGAGGGCCATAATACTCACATGTAACTTTTAAATGAGTTATATTTTAAAATAATAAATAAGACTGCGAAAATAAAGTATAATGTATGTTAAATAAAATAGACTTTAACAGACAAGGATAAATGCCTGTATGCAATGTGAATATACTTTCAGTATGTATACTTCTGTATATAGAAATCTTTGGCATTATATCTACACTAGGTGATTCATCGCGCCCTATGGGCGCTCTTCACACCGTCGTAGGGGGCTACGCACCCTTAACCCTTGCACGCCCTTATGGCATGCGATATTTTTATTATATGAAGTATTACCTCCAATCTTAATTGTGTGAGTGGTTAAATATTGCACGGACAAAGGGCGTGCAATGGTTAAGGGGTCGTAGCCCCTTGCAATGGTGTGAACAGCGCACGCAGGGCCTGATGAATCACCTTGTAGGTGCTGTGGTTGGGGGAGTGGCTGTTGCGGGGAAGACGCGGATGGGGGAGGGGGTCCATGGGTGGGGGAGGGGCTGGTGCGGTGGTGCAGAGGGTGGGGGAGGGGCAGGTGCGTCGGTGCCACAGGTGGGGGAGGGGGTCAGGAGCCACCGCGGGTGGGGGAGGAGTGGTTGCGGGGGTGCCGCGGGTGGTCGTGGAGCGGGTGCGGTGGTGCCGCGGGTGGGGGAGGGTTGGGTGTGGTGGTGCTGCGGGTGGGGGAGGGGATCCAGAGCCACCGCGGGTGGTGGAGGGGGTGTGTGGGGGTGCCGCGGATGCAGCCCGCAGGTAATGCAAGTGGGGGAGGGGCGGGTAATGCTTCTCCTGCTTCTCATCCTGGAAGCAGCTAAGCTGCTGTCCTCCCTTTTGCAGTGGCTCTCCCAGAGACTCACACAGCAGCCAAGCAGCCAGTCACTATTGTTAGCGCTGGTGTCCCAACGCGCCGCATTACAGTGAAGAAGATGCACTCAATAAACTACAGCTCCCAGCAGCCCTTAGCGCCGGAATGCTTAGGCGCTAAGGGCTGCTGGGAGCTGTAGTTTATTAGTGTCTACCTCCCTGTAATGCGGCACGTTGGGACACCGGTGCTAACAACAGTGACTGGCTGGCAGAACTGACTGACTCGCTGAATCAATGTAAAAGGTGAGAGTGCTGTGCAGTGTCAGTGAAACTGCATACCCACTGCACTGCACTGCACAGCACTGTCACCTTTTACATTGATTCAGCATCCAGACATTACCCTCCGTGATGTCACCCACTCTATCTGTTACATTAGCCATCTTGGGGCTTCCAGGCTGGCAGGCCAGGTGCTGTGTTGTGGAGTCAGGGCCTCTGGGGATCTGTGGCTTTCATACACATCTATACCGGTGGCGCAGCAGCTTTTGTTCCACCTGCGCCGCGGATAGGGAGTGGGGATTGTTGATGCCGGAGGGGGCAGGTGGACTGGCAGCAGGACATAGGACGCTGCAGTAAAAGGATTTTTTCCCCCTATTTACAGCGCAGTGACTTGCTTCATACCCTCCAACTGTACCTTTTTGGCAGACACAGTACCTTTTTTTATGGTCTGTGCCGATTTCTGGCTCTCCAAACTTCCATTGAATGCATCGGAAAAGGCCTTTTCGAATTTGTCCCAATTTTTATGTGTAAAAGGAGATTTATTATTCCACATAATGTTTTATCCAATCCTGTTGCCCGTAGGGATGGCCATTGGCCATTGATGACTAACTCAGATGGTTTTCCATCGATAGTAGATATGGCTCTCTGCATTGATAGCACAGAGGGCAGATTTTATATATATATATATATATATATATATATATATATATATATACGTGAATATGGATAACCGGCACTCTGACTGAAGCTGCTGTGCTGTGTCAATTGATTTAATAGTCTCTAAGAGTGCCGGTTATCCATATTCACGTTTATTGGCTACCCGCAGACAGGGCACCGGAGCAAGTTGCTTTCATTCATTTCTCAGGAGTGCCGAGTATTGCCTTTCTCCTATATATATATATATATATATATATATATATATATATATATATATATTGTTTATTTTTTTCCAGCGCAGGAGATGAATTTTAGCCCTCACCCCAGTGCCCTGGTCTATCCTTGCCTTTATCTTATTGGCTCATCAGTTAACCCTGCCCCTTTGAGCTCTTCCCCCTTTACTGATTGGCACACCACTTACAATGACAAGGTTAACAGATGGGTGAAACCATCAATGGTTTCCAGTTCATAATTTCACGCCATTTCCGCAAAGCATTCCTTAGCTGGCCATCCCTAGGGCAGCGTTACCTCTCATGTTACGCACTGGAGGTGGGGTCAGACTGAACAGTGCTAAGAGGATAAATTAGCATAATGCTGCCTATCCCATATTTGCCTGTTGTCTCAGAATGTCCAGGAGGCTGCCTAATTCCATTCTAATGTTAATTTACAAGGTTCAGCCACATGCTGCTGGGAAAGAAGATGAACTAGTGGTATACGGAGGATGAGTAGTGATGCATCAGAAGGTGGCCTGTGATGTGTGTGTGCATCTGAACAGAAAGTGGGTGTGCTGGCAGAGGGATTGCAGGTGTGGCTGGAGAGAGTGGGCCTGATTCATGTTTGTAAGGAATTGCACAGCTGCAAGGAAGCGATAGAGCAATTCTGTTATTAATTACAATTCTAATACAGCAGAAGGCATCTGTAGAAGATAGATGCTGCCTGCTAGCATTAGCGAGGACCTGAGTGCTGCGTCTGAGGATGCAGACTTGGATCACCATCGTGATTCACAATGGTTTTAGGCACTAATCAGCCTGAGGAAACTGAAGGTAAGCTCAGGCTGGCTGTTCTATCTGGACACCCAGGTCCAGGAAATCTGCGTCCGATGATGTAGACCCTGGACCCGTCAGGTCTTCAAAACGGGGGTGACATGCCACGATGAAGAAAGGTGCCAGGTGCCACACTTGCTCCGCCCCCACTTTTTCACTCTCCATTTTATCACTTTCCAAGCGATGATGCATCTGGCCCTTAATCACCAAGCACTCCTGAGCATGCCAATCGACAGGCTTTTAGGCATGACCCAGGTCATCAGTGACCCAAGTCTGCCTTTTACACTGTAGCCGACTGACGAGGTGGACCCGGGAATAACACAGGTCACAACGCAGGATGCAAGACCTGGGTCAACCCTTATACACCAAGTCGGTTTACCCTACAATTCTTCTCTGATCTCTGCCTCTGTAGCTAGCTGGCTTCCTCTCAGGAGACCTGATATTCTGGACTCAGCAAAGCTTTGGCTTTGCTCTATTCTTCTGGGTAAAATCAGTATGAGCATGTGTGGGCATTAGCTGCACACAGGGGCGTAGCCAGAACTTTGTGGGCCCCATAGCAAGATTTTGAAGGGGCCCCTGTCCCAATGCTTCTAGAGAGACACTTCTCTGCAGCAGTTGTTAATTTTATGCCCTATAATAGTGCCCGAGTTCATTTTCTGAAACATAGTAGAGTCTTATTTAATGTTATGCCCCATAGTAGTGCCCTAGTTTCTTTTATGAATCGAAGTAGTGCTTAAGCTCACCCTATGTTACATTTCAGAGCTGCCAGTACATATTATGCCGCACAGTACCCCCAATTCACATTATGATATATAGTGCTCCCCATTCCTATTGTGCCTCATTACAGTGCTCTGGTTCATATTATATAACATTAGAATGCCCTCCAGTTCATTTTTTACCACACTTCAATGTGCAGGTGCAGGGGCATACCTAGATTTATTGCTGGCCCCAAGGAAAAAGTTTGAAAGGACCCCCTACATACCACCCAATGGCGAAAAATGCATATAACATGTAACTTTGACAGGGAAGGTGGGCTCCTCTGAGCCTGCACCTATGGTAGCTACGCCCTTGGCTGCACATGGTTATAACCCGCTAACCTTTTGCCAACAGTATTAGACTGCTGGTGAGAAAAAGAAATCTGTCGCTGAAGAGTCAAACAGTGACACATACTGTAATGATTTATTCCACAGAGTCTTGTTAAATGGACCCCCTATTGCTAAAAGACATGACGGCAAGAAAAAGATCACTATTAATATGTATTACTCCAGAGATGCAGGTAAAAGAGGTGCCACTATTCCTTGCCCAGAGGCCCCTTGACCAGTGATCTCCCTGGAATGCAAAAATTTATTTCTCTGTACACCACTGGGCAATATCACCATGACTGCATATTAATAAATCATAATAGCAATTGCCTGGTTTCTGTTTGAACCCCAGTGGGGAAACACTGTTTATATTAAATGCTATGTATACACAATTAGGAGCCTATGGCTTATATAAGAGGTCCTGGGCAGAGCACTTGCTCTGGAGTCCGTCACTGACAGCATGGTTCCAGCATTAGTGGTTGAGTAGAGACAGGGCAGCCTGTGACCACGACCAGGGCCATGATGTGAAGGGGGCAGGAAGTCACAGAATTAGGGTATATGGTGGAGGGTGTTTGATAGATAAAGGGTTGTACAATCTAAAAAAAAATTCATCTATTAGAATTAAGGCCCCCATTTATGAAGCCTTGGAGAGTGATAACACGGTTATAAAGTACCAGCCAATCAGCTCCTAAATTCCATGTCACAGACTGTATTTGAAAAATGACAGTTAAAAGCTGATTGGCTGGTACTTTATCACCATGCTATTTATCACTCTCCACGCTTGATAAATCTGAGCCAAAATATCTGGAAAAATGATGTCCAAAAACAAGACTATTCCTCAAAGTATGACTAACCATTGTTTTTCCTATTAGCCTATTAATCTTCCACTGAAACAGTTAAACACCCCCTGCATCACCCATCATCAGCCAAATATGCACGCACAAACCAATGCACCAGCACAACAGAATGGATGGACGGACAGTTGGTTCTGTCTACATATATACATGTTGTCACCTGCCACATACTGTCCCTCGTATGACGTTCCCCGCGACAGACCAGTATCCCTCCTCTGATTCATTCTTCTCTGTAACTTTATCAAGCTCATGGCTGCCCCCATTGATACCAGGGATCCGTTGTGAATGCGAGCTGTGTGTAGCAGCCACTATCACTGGGATGGTACATGAAAAGGGATGACATTTATAGGTCTCCCCCCTTTGCAAACACCCTTCTCTTTCACACAGATCTGAAAACACCTTTGTGCTTATATGCTTCTTCTTAGAACTTCAAAGACAGAAGTACATCAAACACAGGCCGGGTCACATGACCTGGCCAGAGCCCAGCACCGTCTGTCTTATTGTTCTTATCGTTACTATGTGCAGTGGGTGAGGGAGATCACTCAGAACATAATTGCTTTTAAACTCTTTTATTTGTGTATTCTGCATATTTTATGTTCTCTGATAATTACATTTGCACTCATTGCTAATGCATAAAACAAGTTGGAAAGGAGTAGTGTTAATGGGGTGCTCCCCTGTGTCCCTGTCAACAATCCCAATTTTCCAATGGATAGGTTCTGTTTTCCGTGGCCAAGTGGGAAATAGGGTTTCCCATCCCCCAGAGCAGGCGTGGTTCAGGATGACCTTGATTTGACTAATTTGTCGCAATTCCAGCATTTAAAAGTGTCCCGATTTTCGCAGATCATTTCTTTTTCTTACATTCAATGGGGGTAATTCCAAGTTGATCGCAGCAGGATTTTTGATAGCAATTGGGCAAAACCATGTGCACTGCAGGGGAGGCAGATATAACATGTGCAGAAAGAGTTAGATTTGGGTGGGTTATTTTATTTCTGTGCAGGGTAAATACTGGCTGCTTTATTTTTACACTGCAAATTAGATTGCAGATTGAACACACCACACCCAAATCTATCTCTCTCTGCACATGTTATATCTGCCTCCCCTGCAGTGCACATGGTTTTGCCCAATTGCTATCAAAAATCCTGTTGCGATCAACTTGGAATTACCCCCATTATCTTTAACTGACAATAGTTAATTTGAAATATCACAGCCACCTCAATTATCCATATCAACCATTTTAACCATTTTATGTTCATTTTTTGGGGTACACTGGTTCTTCATTTTAATTATACTGGTCCCTTGTTATATAAAACTTTCTTCACAATCAGGGCCTAGTTTAGAGATTTATGTAAATTCATTATTTTCGTAAATCTCTGATGTTTGCCATTCTGTGCATGTACAGATCTGTTTCTGCGACATCGGTTGCAGTGTCCCAAAAGCCGCAGCCTGTTTGACATGGTGCTGACGTTTGGGTGCAGAAACGGGGAGCGTGCGGTCACCAGTGCGACTGAAATGCTTCGCTAGACCCTGTGCAAATCTGCATCGTTCGTTGTGCCCGTATGACGTGCGTGCACATTGCGCCGCATATGCATGTGCAGAACTGCCGTTTTTTAGCCTGATCGCTGTGCTGCGAAATGCAGCTAGTGATCAACTCGGAATGACCACCATTATCACACCACCACTGCATACAAAGATGCTGTGGTAGCAACAATAACATATGGGGGGGACTGGACTGCACACTCTAATTCTAAACATAATAAGAGGCGCTATCATGCTGAAAAGTGTAGTGCTGCACAGAAGACACTAAGAACACTGGCAATCAGAAACAATTATAATAAACTCTAAAAATTAACATGGAGTAAAACTGAGGTTCTTAGCATAATTTTTGGCCAAAAATATGAGCCCACCTACCATGGCCGAGTGACCTCATCAGGTGGGTCACTAACATTCCCAAGATTCAATTCCGGAGCACGGGACCCCCCATGCCAGCATAACCCAACCACCCAAGGCATCATGCTAGTGAGAAGTAGCAGATAAATTGTTAAAAGGTGTTACATTAATAAGAAGCAGCAGCTCAGTACTAAAAGTGTCACATAGGTGAGAAGTAGTAGTTACAGTGTTAACAAGTGTTACATTAGTGAAAAGCAGTTTAGGTACTAAAAAGTGTTATATTAAGTGTTACAATAATGATGCCCCGAAGCAACCCAGCCACACCAACCCAGGGGGCCTCACGTTCCGAACCCACCCCTAATACTGAAATATTAAATAAATTTATCTAGGACTTACCATCCATAGTGCCTATTTCAATATGTAGTCTGCAAATGCAAGCACCTCACACTAATTAAAAACACCCAAGGGTAGGTGGGAGGGGTGCTAGTCCAAGCTGAAGAAGTGTCTGCCTTCAAGTGTACACACATGTACACATATAGAATATATGGGGGCTGGACTGCACAGCCTAAAGATGTGTGCTGAGCGAACCGCTCAGCACACATCTCTCCCACCGCTCAGCACAGCGCGATGTGTGCATGATCGTGCAGGGGGAGACTGGGGGGCCGCTCATTTCACCCAGTGGGTGAAATGAGCGACCTGCTAGATTGGCCTGCATGGCAGGCCAATCTAGCACCAGCGATAGCGATGCGCAGCTATCGCTGTGGGGGGTACACAAGGAGCGATCATGCTTAAAATCTAAGCAATCTAGTCAGATTGCTTAGATTATCGCTCCGTGAGTACCCCCCTTAAGTCTAAACATAATTAGAGGTGCTGCCATGCTGAGACTTGTAGTGTGACAATAGCAACCACATCTAAATCAGCCCCTCAGTCCTCTATTTGTATTATATATTTGATATCACTATATACTTGAATGAATACTTGAACCACATTATCTCATAATCTGATAGACTCTATCCATTAAGTGGTGCTTGCACATGCTTGGTCTGAAGAGTAATAATACTGGGTCCGAACCTGGAAGTAGGGAAGGGCTACTATCGGAAACCCGTGTCCCCGCAGCTCCCTGCAGCTATAACTGTCACAGGGCTGTGCCGCACGGTCAACCACTTTAACATTACACTAATGCTATGATTTATTTAATATGCTGCTAACCTTTACCTTCATTGCCCAACAGAGCACACACAGGAGAGGCAATAAAACACTGCTTTCACCGACTGGAGATGGCACTGCTACATTATTTAATACAGTAGCATCCTTTCTATCCCCCTAATGCAGTGTCAGTTCCACACTACGGCTTAGAGAAACATTCCAGAATTTAGAATCCTTACGGAGCACAAGGTCTGCACTAGTGATGAGCGCCTGAAATTTTTCGGGTTTTGTGTTTTGGTTTTGGGTTCGGTTCCGCGGCCGTGTTTTGGGTTCGACCGCGTTTTGGCAAAACCTCACCGAATTTTTTTTGTCGGATTCGGGTGTGTTTTGGATTCGGGTGTTTTTTTCAAAAAACCCTAAAAAACAGCTTAAATCATAGAATTTGGGGGTCATTTTGATCCCATATTATTATTAACCTCAAAAACCATAATTTCCACTCATTTTCAGTCTATTCTGAATACCTCACACCTCACAATATTATTTTTAGTCCTAAAATTTGCACCGAGGTCGCTGGATGACTAAGCTAAGCGACCCTAGTGGCCGACACAAACACCTGGCCCATCTAGGAGTGGCACTGCAGTGTCACGCAGGATGTCCCTTCCAAAAAACCCTCCCCAAACAGCACATGACGCAAAGAAAAAAAGAGGCGCAATGAGGTAGCTGTGTGAGTAAGATTAGCGACCCTAGTGGCCGACACAAACACCGGGCCCATTTAGGAGTGGCACTGCAGTGTCACGCAGGATGTCCCTTCCAAAAAACCCTCCCCAAACAGCACATGACGCAAAGAAAAAAAGAGGCGCAATGAGGTAGCTGTGTGAGTAAGATTAGCGACCCTAGTGGCCGACACAAACACCGGGCCCATCTAGGAGTGGCACTGCAGTGTCACGCAGGATGGCCCTTCCAAAAAACACTCCCCAAACAGCACATGACGCAAAGAAAAAAAGAGGCGCAATGAGGTAGCTGACTGTGTGAGTAAGATAAGCGACCCTAGTGGCCGACACAAACACCGGGCCCATTTAGGAGTGGCACTGCAGTGTCACGCAGGATGTCCCTTCCAAAAAACCCTCCCCAAACAGCACATGACGCAAAGAAAAAAAGAGGCGCAATGAGGTAGCTTTGTGAGTAAGATTAGCGACCGCAGTGGCAGACACAAACACCGGGCCCATTTAGGAGTGGCACTGCAGTGTCACGCAGGATGTCCCTTCCAAAAAACCCTCCCCAAACAGCACATGACGCAAAGAAAAAAAGAGGCGCAATGAGGTAGCTGTGTGAGTAAGATTAGCGACCCTAGTGGCCGACACAAACACCGGGCCCATCTAGGAGTGGCACTGCAGTGTCACGCAGGATGGCCCTTCCAAAAAACACTCCCCAAACAGCACATGACGCAAAGAAAAAAAGAGGCGCAATGAGGTAGCTGACTGTGTGAGTAAGATAAGCGACCCTAGTGGCCGACACAAACACCGGGCCCATTTAGGAGTGGCACTGCAGTGTCACGCAGGATGTCCCTTCCAAAAAACCCTCCCCAAACAGCACATGACGCAAAGAAAAAAAGAGGCGCAATGAGGTAGCTGTGTGAGTAAGATTAGCGACCGTAGTGGCCGACACAAACACCGGGCCCATTTAGGAGTGGCACTGCAGTGTCACGCAGGATGTCCCTTCCAAAAAACCCTCCCCAAACAGCACATGACGCAAAGAAAAAAAGAGGCGCAATGAGGTAGCTGTGTGAGTAAGATTAGCGACCCTAGTGGCCGACACAAACACCGGGCCCATCTAGGAGTGGCACTGCAGTGTCACGCAGGATGGCCCTTCCAAAAAACCCTCCCCAAACAGCACATGACGCAAAGAAAAAAAGAGGCGCAATGAGGTAGCTGACTGTGTGAGTAAGATAAGCGACCCTAGTGGCCGACACAAACACCGGGCCCATTTAGGAGTGGCACTGCAGTGTCACGCAGGATGTCCCTTCCAAAAAACCCTCCCCAAACAGCACATGACGCAAAGAAAAATAAAAGAAAAAAGAGGTGCAAGATGGAATTGTCCTTGGGCCCTCCCACCCACCCTTATGTTGTATAAACAAAACAGGACATGCACACTTTAACCAACCCATCATTTCAGTGACAGGGTCTGCCACACGACTGTGACTGATATGACGGGTTGGTTTGGACCCCCCCCAAAAAAGAAGCAATTAATCTCTCCTTGCACAAACTGGCTCTACAGAGGCAAGATGTCCACCTCATCATCATCCTCCGATATATCACCGTGTACATCCCCCTCCTCACAGATTATCAATTCGTCCCCACTGGAATCCACCATCTCAGCTCCCTGTGTACTTTGTGGAGGCAATTGCTGCTGGTCAATGTCTCCGCGGAGGAATTGATTATAATTCATTTTAATGAACATCATCTTCTCCACATTTTCTGGATGTAACCTCGTACGCCGATTGCTGACAAGGTGAGCGGCGGCACTAAACACTCTTTCGGAGTACACACTTGTGGGAGGGCAACTTAGGTAGAATAAAGCCAGTTTGTGCAATGGCCTCCAAATTGCCTCTTTTTCCTGCCAGTATAAGTATGGACTGTGTGACGTGCCTACTTGGATGCGGTCACTCATATAATCCTCCACCATTCTTTCAATGGTGAGAGAATCATATGCAGTGACAGTAGACGACATGTCCGTAATCGTTGTCAGGTCCTTCAGTCCGGACCAGATGTCAGCATCAGCAGTCGCTCCAGACTGCCCTGCATCACCGCCAGCGGGTGGGCTCGGAATTCTGAGCCTTTTCCTCGCACCCCCAGTTGCGGGAGAATGTGAAGGAGGAGATGTTGACAGGTCGCGTTCCGCTTGACTTGACAATTTTCTCACCAGCAGGTCTTTCAACCCCAGCAGACTTGTGTCTGCCGGAAAGAGAGATCCAAGGTAGGCTTTAAATCTAGGATCGAGCATGGTGGCCAAAATGTAGTGCTCTGATTTCAACAGATTGACCACCCGTGAATCCTTGTTAAGCGAATTAAGGGCTCCATCCACAAGTCCCACATGCCTAGCGGAATCGCTCCGTGTTAGCTCCTCCTTCAATGTCTCCAGCTTCTTCTGCAAAAGCCTGATGAGGGGAATGACCTGACTCAGGCTGGCAGTGTCTGAACTGACTTCACGTGTGGCAAGTTCAAAGGGCAGCAGAACCTTGCACAACGTTGAAATCATTCTCCACTGCGCTTGAGACAGGTGCATTCCACCTCCTATATCGTGCTCAATTGTATAGGCTTGAATGGCCTTTTGCTGCTCCTCCAACCTCTGAAGCATATAGAGGGTTGAATTCCACCTCGTTACCACTTCTTGCTTCAGATGATGGCAGGGCAGGTTCAGTAGTTTTTGGTGGTGCTCCAGTCTTCTGTACGTGGTGCCTGTACGCCGAAAGTGTCCCGCAATTCTTCTGGCCACCGACAGCATCTCTTGCACGCCCCTGTCGTTTTTTAAATAATTCTGCACCACCAAATTCAAGGTATGTGCAAAACATGGGACGTGCTGGAATTTGCCCATATTTAATGCACACACAATATTGCTGGCGTTGTCCGATGCCACAAATCCACAGGAGAGTCCAATTGGGGTAAGCCATTCCGCGATGATCTTCCTCAGTTGCCGTAAGAGGTTTTCAGCTGTGTGCGTATTCTGGAAGGCGGTGATACAAAGCGTAGCCTGCCTAGGAAAGAGTTGGCGTTTGCGAGATGCTGCTACTGGTGCCGCCGCTGCTGTTCTTGCGGCGGGAGTCCATACATCTACCCAGTGGGCTGTCACAGTCATATAGTCCTGACCCTGCCCTGCTTCACATGTCCGTTGTTAAGTGGACATTGGGTACAGCTGCATTTTTTAGGACACTGGTGACTCTTTTTCTGAGGTCTGTGTAAATTTTCGGTATCGCCTGCCTAGAGAAATGGAACCTAGATGGTATTTGGTACCGGGGACACAGTACCTCCAACAAGTCTCTAGTTGGCTCTGCAGTAATGATGGATACCGGAACCACGTTTCTCACCACCCAGGATGCCAAGGCCTCAGTTATCCGCTTTGCAGTAGGATGACTGCTGTGATATTTCATCTTCCTCGCAAAGGACTGTTGGACAGTCAATTGCTTGGTGGAAGTAGTAAAAGTGGTCTTACGACTTCCCCTCTGGGATGACCATCGACTCCCAGCAGCAACAACAGCAGCGCCAGCAGCAGTAGGCGTTACACGCAAGGATGCATCGGAGGAATCCCAGGCAGGAGAGGACTCGTCAGAATTGCCAGTGACATGGCCTGCAGGACTATTGGCATTCCTGGGGAAGGAGGAAATTGACACTGAGGGAGTTGGTGGGGTGGTTTGCGTGAGCTTGGTTACAAGAGGAAGGGATTTACTGGTCAGTGGACTGCTTCCGCTGTCACCCAAAGTTTTTGAACTTGTCACTGACTTATTATGAATGCGCTGCAGGTGACGTATAAGGGAGGATGTTCCGAGGTGGTTAACGTCCTTACCCCTACTTATTACAGCTTGACAAAGGGAACACACGGCTTGACACCTGTTGTCCGCATTTCTGTTGAAATACCTCCACACCGAAGAGCTGATTTTTTTGGTATTTTCACCAGGCATGTCAACGGCCATATTCCTCCCACGGACAACAGGTGTCTCCCCGGGTGCCTGACTTAAACAAACCACCTCACCATCAGAATCCTCCTGGTCAATTTCCTCCCCAGCGCCAGCAACACCCATATCCTCCTCATCCTGGTGTACTTCAACACTGACATCTTCAATCTGACTATCAGGAACTGGACTGCGGGTGCTCCTTCCAGCACTTGCAGGGGGCGTGCAAATGGTGGAAGGCGCATGCTCTTCACGTCCAGTGTTGGGAAGGTCAGGCATCGCAACCGACACAATCGGACTCTCCTTGTGGATTTGGGATTTCGAAGAACGCACAGTTCTTTGCGGTGCTACTGCTTTTGCCAGCTTGAGTCTTTTCATTTTTCTAGCGAGAGGCTGAGTGCCTCCATCCTCATGTGAAGCTGAACCACTAGCCATGAACATAGGCCAGGGCCTCAGCCGTTCCTTGCCACTCCGTGTGGTAAATGGCATATTGGCAAGTTTACGCTTCTCCTCCGACAATTTTATTTTAGGTTTTGGAGTCCTTTTTTTACTGATATTTGGTGTTTTGGATTTGACATGCTCTGTACTATGACATTGGGCATCGGCCTTGGCAGACGACGTTGCTGGCATTTCATCGTCTCGGCCATGACTAGTGGCAGCAGCTTCAGCACGAGGTGGAAGTGGATCTTGATCTTTCCCTAATTTTGGAACCTCAACATTTTTGTTCTCCATATTTTAATAGGCACAACTAAAAGGCACCTCAGGTAAACAATGGAGATGGATGGATACTAGTATACAATTATGGACGGACTGCCGAGTGCCGACACAGAGGTAGCTACAGCCGTGAACTACCGTACTGTACTGTGTCTGCTGCTAATATAGACTGGTTGATAAAGAGATGTAGTAGTATGTATAAGTATAAAGAAGAAAGAAAAAAAAACCACGGGTAGGTGGTATACAATTATGGACGGACTGCCGAGTGCCGACACAGAGGTAGCTACAGCCGTGGACTACCGTACTGTACTGTGTCTGCTGCTAATATAGACTGGTTGATAAAGAGATGTAGTAGTATGTATAAGTATAAAGAAGAAAAAAAAAAAAACCACGGGTAGGTGGTATACAATTATGGACGGACTGCCGAGTGCCGACACAGAGGTAGCTACAGCCGTGGACTACCGTACTGTACTGTGTCTGCTGCTAATATAGACTGGTTGATAAAGAGATGTAGTAGTATGTATAAGTATAAAGAAGAAAAAAAAACCACGGGTAGGTGGTATACAATTATGGACGGACTGCCGACACAGAGGTAGCTACAGCCGTGGACTACCGTACTGTACTGTGTCTGCTGCTAATATAGACTGGTTGATAAAGAGATGTAGTAGTATGTATAAGTATAAAGAAGAAAGAAAAAAAAACCACGGGTAGGTGGTATACAATTATGGACGGACTGCCGAGTGCCGACACAGAGGTAGCTACAGCCGTGAACTACCGTACTGTACTGTGTCTGCTGCTAATATAGACTGGTTGATAAAGAGATGTAGTAGTATGTATGTATAAAGAAGAAAGAAAAAAAAACCACGGGTAGGTGGTATACAATTATGGATGGACTGCCGAGTGCCGACACAGAGGTAGCTACAGCCGTGAACTACCGTACTGTGTCTGCTGCGACTGGATGATAAATAATGATATAAAAAATATATATATATATCACTACTGCAGCCGGACAGGTATATATTATATAATGACGGACCTGCTGGACACTGTCTGTCAGCAGAATGAGTTTTTTATAGAATAAAAAAAAACACACCACACAAGTGAAGTCACACGACGAGTGTTTAACTTTTTCAGGCAATCACAATATAGTATACTACTAACTATACTGGTGGTCAGTGTGGTCAGGTCACTGGTCAGTCACACTGGCAGTGGCACTCCTGCAGCAAAAGTGTGCACTGTTTAATTTTAATATAATATGTACTCCTGGCTCCTGCTATAACCTATAACTGGCACTGCAGTGCTCCCCAGTCTCCCCCACAATTATAAGATGTGTGAGCTGAGCACAGTCAGATATATATACATAGATGATGCAGCACACTGGGCTGAGCAGTGCACACAGATATGGTATGTGACTGAGTCACTGTGTATCGTTTTTTTCAGGCAGAGAACGGATATATTAAATAAAACTGCACTGTCTGGTGGTCACTGTGGTCAGTCACTAGTAAACTCTGCACTCTCTACACTTCTACAGTACTCCTAAGCTCCAGTAAATCAGGTCAATCTCTCTCTCTCTCTCTCTCTTCTAATCTAAATGGAGAGGACGCCAGCCACGTCCTCTCCCTATCAATTTCAATGCACGTGTGAAAATGGCGGCGACGCGCGGCTCCTTATATAGAATCCGAGTCTCACGAGAATCCGACAGCGTCATGATGACGTTCGGGCGCGCTCGGGTTAACCGAGCAAGGCGGGAGGATCCGAGTCTGCTCGGACCCGTGAAAAAAACCATGAAGTTCGGGCGGGTTCGGATTCAGAGAAACCGAACCCGCTCATCTCTAGTCTGCACATACAGTATGCAATAATGTATCCAGCATACAATGTACTAGTTAGTGCTATCAGGAGCGGTTCTTGGTGCGGGCAAACAGTGCTTGCGCCCGGGGAGCTGCGGTCTGGGGGCGCGGCAGCAGTCACCCCGCAGGCGCCCGCTGCCTACCCGCTCCCCGGCTGCAGCAGACGCCGTGGGCTGTGTGGGCGTCCACTGCAGCCGACGCACCTGTCAGACGCTAGAGGTCATTATTGACCACTAGTCTCTGTGCGGCGCTGCTATGGGAAAGACGTCATGACATCTCTCCGATTGAGAGGAGCCACGGGCGGCCAGACGGAGCAGGAGCAACGGTTGGGAAGCAGGAGCAGGGCAGTGGTAAGTATTGTTTTTTTTGTGTGTGTGTGTGTGTGTGTGTGTGTGTTTGTAAGCGGATACTAAGGGGCACAGCAACTGGGTGCACAACTACTGGGGGCACAGCAACAGGGGGCACAACTACTGGGGGCACAGCGACAGGGGGCACAACTACTGGGGCAAATCTACTGGGGGCATAGCTATAGGGGGCACAACTACTGGGGCAAATCTACTGGGGGCATAGCTACAGGGGGCAAATCTACTGGGGGCACAACTACTTGGGGCAAATCTACTGGGGGCATAGCTACAGGGGGCACAGCTACTGGGCAAATCAACTGGGGGCACAACTACTTGGGGCAAATCTACTGGGGCACAGCTACTGGGGGCACAACTACTAGGGGCATAACTGTGGCCACGCCCCTCCCCTATGAAGCCATGCCCCTATTTTTTGCGCATGCCTATGGCGCGCACTAACTGTTTCACCGCAGGGGTGGTGGTGGTGGTGGGGTGCAAGTGGAAACTTTCGCACTGGGCACCACAAGGTGTAGAACCGGCCCTGAGTGCTACCCATTATTCATACCTGTCTACCGGGAGGGGAAGGATAAAAATAAGTGGCGGCACTTGATTATGCCATCTATGTCATCAAGTGGGCGGGGCACTGTGTATTATGACGCTGCTTAAGTCATCAAACCGCTTCCCACTCATTGTTAACAGGGTGATGTGGCTTGATGGTGCAGTCTGCATCATCACAGCATGTCCTCGCCCACTTTGCAGAGGAATTGACTTGTCATCTAGGTGTTTTTCTCTACTTCAGGAGTCTCCTGGACAGGGGTGTAGCAAGGGTGGCTCCGGTGGTGCGCGAGCTCCGGGCACCAAAAAGTTAGAGGGCGCGTCGCCACCTCCCTCCTCATGCTGCACTGTGGGCTGCTGTTTAGGCAGCCGCAGAGCAGGAACAGAATGGGCACACACTGACTTGGACTCAGAGAATACAGTAGGTAGGGAACAGGGCAGGCAGAGGCAACACAGCAGGAGGCACTGACAGCCGGCACATGCTGGAGCTCTGTCCGCCCTCTGTATATGGCTCACGGTCTGCTTGTAGCTGTGCAGCAGGGTTACTTCTGTCCTGCAGCACCACTCTCTGCTCCTATTGCTGTAACACCTCTCTCTGTCTAGCCCAGCTGCTGCAGCACCTCTCTCTGCCCCAGCTTCTGCAACATCTCTCGCTTTCCTAGAGGCTGCAGCACATGCCTCTACTTCAGATGCTGCAGCACCTCTTTCTGCCCAAACTTCTGCAGCACCACTCTTTGCCCCGTCTACTGCAGCACCTATCTCTGCCTCGTGTATAAGCGGCTTTACTTTGGTGTAATGTGCATAAGTGGCTCTACAGCGTGATGTAATGTGTATAAGGGGCTCTACTATGTAGCATAATGTGTATAAGGGGTACTACTGGGTGGGTTAATGTGAATAACGGACACTACTGTGTTGTGTAATGTGAATCGGTACTATTCTGTGGCCAAACCCCTTCCCCATGAAGCCATACCCCTATATTTCTACATAGTTTAGGACCGGCCATGTCACCAATTTAGGATTTTGAAATGTTTATCTTTTCAAATGTAACATGCCACCACATGTTGGCTAGGCCCTTAATTCAGCACAGGGGAGGGGGGTAAAAACATACCCTTGCTCCGGGCACCATGGCACCTAGCTACACCTCTGTCTCAATCACACCCACTTTCTGTTTTTAAACAGTTGTTTTTAATTTACTTACATTTATTGGTCACTGACAACTGAAACAGAAGCAAAAGACATAAAGAGGGGACTTATACTACAGTCCATTTAAACTGAAAGCATGAAACTCACAGCAGAGAGGGTGGTATACCAAAAAAACAATAGCCTCAACCTCCATCCCTCTCCACCTGCTTAAATTGGTGCGTTAAATTAAGGCTAGACAAATGCCAGGAGCCAGGTAGCCAATTCACCTCACTTATTATTTCTGGCACCTTACTTTAGGTATTATTTCTATTTAGACCAATTTTGATAATCTACCATTGCTCCTAAAATTATCATTCTGGCTTCTACATTCTACATAATTTTGTTCGCCCTTGAATAGAACCATATTACTCATAGCTATACTCTTAAATAAAGAAGAAATCCATAATTGAATAAAAGTTTCTTTTAAATAAAATACCCCCAGAACATTAGGTTTGAGGTTAGAGTTTGGCTTTGTATTTTATTACATTTTTGGATGTTTGATGGGGTGCAGGGATAAAGTAGTGTTGGAGTCCAGGTTACTTTAATCTTTCCATAAGTTATGTTAAACTCTGAACCTAACGTTAATGGCTTCATATGAAATGATTGCTTTTCTTTGAAGATGACAGGCAGCTATGCATGGGCATGTAGCTGCCTGTCTCCCGAGATGTAGTAATGCCTCTTGGGTGCGTGGAAAGACGGGTTTTGGGCGATGCCAAGAAGCAGCACTTTCCCAGTTTTTAGGATGGCAGCCGAGCCTCAGCTACCTATAAATAATTCAAGAAGCCAGCAAATGGCAACAATAGCGCTTCCCTGCCTCCTGGTCTTCAACGGCATCCAGGTTCTTGCTGTTTACGATTCCCGAGCCCAGATAAGCAGCAGATTTCTGTTACCCCATGGCTGTCAGCAGCAGCCAGGGTCAGGCAGGTTGGGTGTGGATCATTAGATTGACAGTGTCTAGGTCGACAATGTTTAGGTCGACCACTATAGGTCGACAAGACCAGGTTGACAGGGTTTGAAGGTCGACAGGGTTTCTAGGTCGACAGGTCAAAAGGTCGACATGAGTTTTTCATGTTTTTTTGGTGTCGTTTTCTCCGTACAGTGACCGGGAAGCCCAATTAGTGCACCGTGTCCCCTCGCATGGCTTGCTTCGGTCACCATGCTTCGGGCAAGGTGCCCCGCTCCGCTCCGCTGCCGCTGCGCTCGGCGCAGGTTACTGTTCCCAATCGTAGTCTACGTGGATCGTAGACACTGTCGATCTTCAGACCGGATCCCAGGCAGAATACCATGTCAGATCTCTGCAAATGACAACACACATTCAGATCTGATCACTGGGCTGCTAATTTTGCTGTCCTGCGTTCAGATAGTCGCTGCCTCCAGGGGGAGTGTATATTCGCTGTGCAAGTGTGCGATCCTATGTGTACGCTGAGCTGCTAAAATCCACTTTGTGCAGCCTCTGCGCAGCCCAGGACTTACTCCTACAGTGCGCTCATAGCAGGCTGATCAGGGCCGGAGCTGACGTCAGACACTCTCCCTGAAAACACTTGGGAACACCTGCGTTTTTCCAGACACTCCCAGTAAATGGTCAGTCACCACCCACAAACAGCTTACTCCTGTCAATCACCTTGTGAACGCCCGTGCGATCGGATTTTTCAAACCATCCCGTCGCTAACCAGCGATGCCCTTTGTTGCGGTCCGACGTGCGTGCTGATTGCGGTGCATACGCATGCACAGTCGGTACCTTATCACTCACTGTGTGAAAACACACAGCAGCGATCAGTTCTGAATCACCCCCACAGTCCCTGCCTTCAGCATGACAATTGTATAATACAAAAGCGCAGCAAATGACAATATTAGCGTTGGCCATGTATTTCTATTGTTGGTCTGTCTGGTTACACTGTTGGTGCCTTAACAGATTCACCCCTCCAAAAATCAGGCAGAAGCACTTTGGTCCTAATTCAGAGATGGAGGCTGCTGGTCTGCGCATCTGTTGCCAGAATACACCAACATTTGCAAACGCTTGTATCAGTCCTTCCCCTGGTGTAGCAGCCTGCATCTGACTGTGCCAGGACTGAGATGCCCACTTTCAGCATAAAGAGGTAGTTAGCATAATTTTGGCCAAAAATATGGGCCAGCCCACTGCGACCAGGTAACCTCATCAGGTGGGACCCTAACACTCCTAAGGTTAAAGTCCAGAGCTTGGGACCACCCGGGCCACCTCTCAAGAATGCCCATCGCTTTTCCAGCATATTTCTGATACCGATTGCAACAGCACTTTGCGCGTACTGTCTGTGTAAAGGATCCACCATTGAAAATGTAAGAAATGTTTGCGTATGTGCCGTTGCTAAAAATCTCTCAAGTATGTGAACATCGGCATTGCGTGCATCCCAGAATAAGGCCCTATGCCTCATTGTAGGCACAGCTCCAATCACGGGGCATGTGAATGTTTTCTGTGCGGAGAGTTGGAACTATCTGAGGAGTCGGACTGCGACAAAATGTAATTGTCGCATCGACATCCGCATTGTTTAAATCACCCTTGCAAATAAAAAAAACAACAACAGTTTTTCTGCTGGGTTTAGCTTAATTTATGACATAAATAAATATGATGGTACAGCGGGACAGTCTTTTTACATGCGGCACTCATGGCGCTATGGCTAGCAACAGGGGCGTCGGAATAGGGGGGGCAAGGGGGCAGCTCGCTCCCCCCAAACATGAGAGAGGCGCCTCTGCAAAGCAGGGAGGCGCTCTCCGGGCTCCCTGCTTTGCTACTCTGCAGCTGCCGATTGCCGCTGTGCCTGTCACACTGCATGACAGGCAGCAGCGCTGGCAGCACAGGGATGGGAGGAGGGGTTAGCTTGTACTCACTGAGAGCAGCAGCAGGGGAAGTCCCTGCAACTCACTGCGGTGCCTCGTCTCCTCCCCTGCCTGGTATCAGCAATAAGGTCAGAAAAACATGTGCCGAGCAGTGATTGGAGGAGCTCGGCACATGCTGATTAGAAGAGCCCCTGATTGGAGGAGCGGTCACATGCTCCTCTGACCCCTGGAACACGGAGGATGTCACACAGCATGGCCCTTGTCTAAATAGTAGATGCTAGAATCAAGTGGGCTAAGGGACCTTTTCCGTAAGGGGGAGGAGTTACGACGCAAGGGGGAGGAGCTAGGCCAGCGGGATAGTTCCTCTACTATCCACGCCACCAACTATTACCTTTAGTAATTAGGTGGTGAGCGAAGCGGAGCGGAGCGAGCCACCGTGCCCGAAGCGTGGCGAGCGAAGCGAGCCCGCGAGGGTACTTTTCGGGTACCCTGTTCGCCCGTAGCTCCTCCCCCTGGTGACGTAGCTCCTCCCCTCAATACGTCACAAGGTCCCTTCAGCCCCTCCGATATAGAACCAACCTTGTCTAAATGTGAGTAATGTATTCAACCTGACTCCTCTGTCTCCATAGCTCCTGCCTGTCTCTGCCACCCTCTCTATGCAGCTGCTGTCTCTCTCTCTCTCTCTCTCTCTCTCTCTGACTGCTACATGGTTTTCTCTCAAGCATCTGCCTCCACTCCTGTCTCTCTGCCCATCATCTGTCCCCCTCCCTGCAGCATCTGTCCCCCCTTCTCTCTGCCCAGCATCTGCTCCCCCTCTTTCTGCCCATCATCTGCCCCCCTTTCCGCAGCATCTGCCTCCCCTCTCTCTGCCCAGCATCTGCCTCCCCTCTCTCTGCCCAGCATCTGCCCCCCCTCTCTCTGCCCATCATCTGTCCTCTCCACAGCATCTGCCTCCCCTCTCTCTGCCCAGCATCTGCCCCCCCTCTCTCTGCCCATCATCTGTCCTCTCCACAGCATCTGCCTCCCCTCTCTCTGCCCAGCATCTGCCCCCCCTCTCTCTGCCCATCATCTGTCCTCTCCACAGCATCTGCCTCCCCTCTCTCTGCCCAGCATCTGCCCCCCCTCTCTCTGCCCATCATCTGTCCTCTCCACAGCATCTGCCTCCCCTCTCTCTGCCCAGCATCTGCCCCCCCCTCTCTCTGCCCATCATCTGTCCTCTCCACAGCATCTGCCTCCCCTCTCTCTGCCCAGCATCTGCCCCCCTCTTTCTGCCCATCATCTGCCCCCCTTTCCGCAGCATCTGCCTCCCCTCTCTCTGCCCAGCATCTGCCTCCCCTCTCTCTGCCCAGCATCTGCCCCCCCTCTTTCTGCCCATCATCTGCCCCCCCTCTTTCTGCCCATCATCTGCCCCCCTTTCCGCAGCATCTGCCTCCCCTCTCTCTGCCCAGCATCTGCCCCCCTCTCCACAACATCTGTCCCTCCTTCTCTCTGCCCAGCATCTGCTCCCCCTCTTTCTGCCCCCCTCTCCGCAGCATCTGTCCCCCCTCTCCGCAGCATCTGTCCCCCCTCTCTCTGCCAATCATCTGCCCCCCTCTCCGCAGCATCTGTCCCCCTCTCTCTGCCCAGCATCTGTCCCCCTCTCCGCATTTGTCCCACCTTCTCTCTGCCCAGCATCTGCTCCCCCTCTTTCTGCCCATCATCTGCCCCCCTCTCCGCAGTATCTGTCCCCCCTCTCTCTGCCCAGCATCTGCCCCCCCTCTCTCTGCCCATCATCTGTCCTCTCCACAGCATCTGTCCCACCCTCTCCCTGCCCATCATCTGCCCCCCTCTCTCTGCCCATTATCTTTTCCCCCCTCTCTCTGCCCAACATCTGCCTCCCCTCCTCTCTCTCTGCCTGGCATCTGCCTCCCGCTGATGGTGCTCCTGTATACCAGCGCCTCTGCCCCTGCTCACGCCGGCACTGGGAGCACTGCGGTTGGATACTTGCCGCGCAGCGGCGGAACTACTGCACCGGGGCCCAAAGCAACAAAGGGGCCCACAGCAGTAGTATGAGCAGTACTAATAATAAGTCAAACTGACTCATTATAGTACTCCAAGTACGCAGCCGGCTGCAGGACATGACAAAGAGGAAGGAGGCGGTCCGGGGGCTTCTGTTTCCTTCCATCCCCTCCTCTCTCCTCTGACCTCCTCCGCTGGTGCTGACACAGTGCTGCTTCTGGCTGAGGTCTGACTGTGACATCTGATCTTATGACGTCCTCAGTGCAGAAAATTGAGGAGAGGACACCCACTGCAAGGTACCTGCTTTTGCAAGTTTGGCAATATACCAGAAAGCAACCAGTGCTTACCAAGCACTATGAGATATTAACTTATGTACTGTATGTGGGGCTGAACTGTCAAGCTGACACAGAGACCAGCCAGGGTACAGTATATATTATTCAACTGCCTGCACACTGTCAGAACACCTAACGCTGCATCCCCATGCACAGAATCCGACACCTGGGAGTTATGTGTCCTAACCCTTCCCCTCTACCCCCCTAACCCTCCCTACCTGCAGCCTCACCCTAACCCTCCAATCCCCGCAGCCTAACCCTCCCTCACCGCAGTCGAACCCTAACCCCCCGCACCTCTTTAGTGCCTAACCCTCCCCCCTTAGTGCCTAACCTTCCCTCCGCCTAACCCTCCCCCTTAGAGCCTAACCCTCCCCACCCCGCAGACTAATCCTCCCCGGGGGTGCATAACCCTAATCCCCCCTTCCCATGGCCTAAACCTAACCTCCCCCCCTCCCCGCAGCCTAACCCTAACACCCACTTCCCGCAGCCTAAACCTAACTCCCCCCACTTCCACCCTCCACGGCTTACTTCTTCGGTTGCACATCACACAGACATCTAGGATCCGGCGTCGGGATTGTGATCCTATTCGGAATGCCAACGCCAGCATTCCGAGCAGTGTCGGGATTCCGACGTAGGTATTTCAAATGCCGGGATCCAAACCAGATCCCATGTTTACCATGTTGCTGGTAATGCTAATAATCATAATGATGCACCGACACATATGCCTTTCATGTCACCCACTGTCACACTGTTCTGGGAAGCTAGGGGCGCCAAACTCAGATTATATCTTGCCCCCCCAACCTAAAAACGTTCTGACGCCCCTGGCTAGCAATATGCTTCTCAGAAGTGCAGTTGGATGGTGGAAATCTAGGTGCACTTATGAAAACTGAAGCACAGGGGGAATGGCAAGGAGGAGGTAGGCAGGGTTATCTGGTTGGCTTCCATACTGTGAGGAGCCACAGAGATGTAGAAACAAGTAGCAGCTTTGTCATGTGGTGGAGAGCAGGCCCTAATTTAGGCTCCACGGAGCCTCCTCTATAAAGGCCTATTTTTCCTCGGGGATCTCCCTGCCACTGTGACTATTCCGGTACGTGAGCTTGGGCAATGCTTTCTTCATGCTTTTTTTTTTTTGGATCATGAAAATGCGCTTAAAAAATATTTGTATAATATATGGCAAGCTCACGGAAATGTTAAGCTTTAATTATAGACTATTCTCTCATACATCCCAAGGGGGAAAAGCCTCTAACTGGGCTGTAGGGTGAGGACGTGACAACAGCACTACAGGCTATGCAGAGTTCAGTGTAAGCGTACATACGTCCATTTCCCGATGTATCATGAGCACCAAGTATAGGCTGGTACCAGTGCGCACTGATGATGACGAGTAGCAAACCCAGAGTAGCAAACCCAGTGTACTTATAGGCTGCGGGCACGCTGCAGGATGCATACTGCAAATATACACATTTATTTATCTGCAGGCAAACACGTCTGGTTTTTCAAAGTCTGCATTGGGTCCAAGGTGTGTAAGTGCTGGAAACATCTGCTTGCTGCATAGGGAGCAACATTACATCAAACTATTTAAAACACTTATTAATAAAAGGCATTGTTTTGTTTGATAAAATGTTCTAAACCAGGAGCTGTACAGCTGAAACAGTAGTTTCTGTATGTTACATAATGGGCCCATTCATTACGAAGGCATACTTGGCTAGTTTTGAAAAACCATTTCAGAGAGATTGTGAAAGTGACACCTATCAGCTCTGATGTGTGCTGCTACATCTGAGAGGCGTGTCATAAAAAGGACTTACACATCCAAATGTAAATGAGCCTAAAAGTTAGTAAGATCTAATTGTTGAAGAAAAGACACTGATAGTTTGCAGGATTTGTTTGTGTATGGTTTACAAGAGGATCCATATACTGTAAGTGGCCATGAGATACCTTATTTAAATTAAAATGCATGCAGTCATAGGGATCAATGTGCCTTATGCGTGTGGGACTCTAGGTCGACACCCATTGGTCGACAGCGGGTAGGTCGACACTGGAAATAGGTCGACATGGACATTAGGTCAACATGAAAAAAGGTCGACACAAAAAATTTGTCAACATGATTTTTTAAATGTTTTTTTTTTTTTTGTGTCGTTTTCCCTGTCAAGTGACCGGGAACCCCAATTAGTGCACCACGTCCCCTTGCATGGCGGACAAGGTGCCTCGCTTCGCTCCGCTACTGCTGCGCTCGGCACAGGTTACCGTTCCCAATTGTAGTCGATGTGGAACGTAAAGTATGAAAAAATAGGATTTTAAATTGCCTACCGGTAAATCCTTTTCTCGTAGTCCGTAGAGGATACTGGGAATCCATTTAGTACCATGGGGTATAGACGGCTCCACTAGGAGCCATGGGCACTTTAAGAATTTGATAGTGTGTGCTGGCTCCTCCCTCTATACCCCTCCTACCAGACTCAGTCTAGGAAACTGTGCCCGAGGAGATGGACATACTTTGAGAGAAGAATATAAAAGGATAGTGGTGATATTCTGAACCAGCACACAAGACACAAGAGGAAAGCCATGCTAACCAAACTTGAAACCAGGAACAACAACAGCTGAACCAAACAACAATACTTAACCAATTACCAGTGCAGGAAGTAAGAAGCACCGGGCGGGCACCCAGTATCCTCTACGGACTACGAGAAAAGGATTTACCGGTAGGTAACTAAAATCCTATTTTCTCTTGCGTCCTAGAGGATACTGGGAATCCATTTAGTACCATGGGGCTGTACCAAGGCTCCCAAACCGGGTGGGAGAGTGCTGAGGTTCCTACAGAACTGATTGACCAACCTGAAGGTCCTCAGAGGCCAGAGTATCAAACTTGTAGAACTTAGCAAAAGTGTTTGAATCTGACCAAGTAGCAGCTCGGCAGAGCTGTAAAGCCGAGACACCCCGGGCAGCCACCCAGGAAGAACCCACCGACCTAGTAGAGTGGGCCTGTACAGATTTAGGAACCGGCAATCCTGCCGTGGAATAAGCATGCTGGATAGTGAACCTGATCCAGCGCGCAATGGACTGCTTTGAAGCAAGATACCCAATGTTATTGGGATCATAAAGAATAAACAGCAAGTCCGATTTTCTGTGACAAGCTATTATCTTTACATACACCTTCAAAGCCCTCACAACATCCAAAGACTTTGAAGTAGCAGAGATGTCAGTAACAACCGGAACCACAATAGGTTGGTTGATGTGAAACGCAGACACCACCTTAGGAAGAAATTGCTGACGAGTTCTGAGTTCAGCTCTGTCTTCATGGAAAATTAAATAGGGGATCCTGCGAGACAACACCCCCAGCTCCGACACACATCTTGCTGAAGCCAAGGGCAACAGTGTGATGGTCTTCCATGTAAGATATTTTACATCAACCTGTAACGGTTCAAACCAGTCCCATTGGAGGAACTGCAGCACCAAATTGAGATCCCAAGGTGCCGTGGGAGGCACAAAGGGAGGATGGATGTGCAGAACACCTTTCAAGAACATCTGGACCTCAGGGAAAGAAGCCAATTGTTTCTGAAAGAAAATGGACAAGGCCGAAATCTGGACTTTTATGGAGCCCAGACGTAGGCCCACATCCACACCTGACTGCAGAAAAAGCAGTAAACGTCCCAAATGAAATTCCACCACAGAAAATGTTCTGCTCTCACACCAAGAGACCTATTTCTTCCAAATACGGTGGTAATGTTTAGACGTTACCCCCTTTCTGGCCTGGATCATAGTCGAGATAACCTAGTCAGGGATCCCTCTCCTGTCTAGAATCAGCCGTTCAACTTCCATGCCGTTAAACGTAGCCGTGGTAAGTCTTGAAAGACGAACGGGCTCTGATGTAGAAGATCCTCTCGAAGAGGTAAAGGCCACGGATCTTCAATCAGCAACTCTAGAAGATCCGCGTACCAGGCCCTTCTTGGCCAGTCCGGAGCAATGAGTATTGCTTGAACCATTTCCCTTTTTATTCTTTCGAGAATCCTTGGGATCAGAGGTAGTGGAGGACACACATACACCATCTGATAGATCCATGGAGTCGTCAGAGCGTCTACGCCACTGCCTGTGGGTCTCTCGACCTGGTACAATACTGATTGAGCTTCTTGTTGCGACGAGAGGCCATCATGTCGATTTGTGGATATCCCCACCGGCGTGTCAAGCACCTGATCACCTCCAGGTGAAGGTCCCACTCCCCCGGGGCAAGTTGTGTCTGCTGAGGAAGTCTGCTTCCCAGTTGTCTACTCCCGGCATGAAGACCGCTGACAACGACACAGCGTGTGTTTCTGCCCAGAGGAGAATTCTTGCCACCTCTGACATTGCTGCTCTGCTTTTCGTTCCGACCTGTCGGTTTATGTACGTTACTGCCGTCACATTGCCCGAGTGGAGCTGAATGGCCTGATCTTGAAGAAGACATGAGGCCTGCAGAAGGGCGTTGTATATAGCCCTGAGTTCCAGAATGTTGATTGGAAGGACGACTTCCTGACTTGACCATCTTCCCTGAAACTGTACCCCCTGGGTGACTGCTCCCCAACCTCTGAGGCTTGCGTCTGTGGTTAGCAGAATCCAATTCTGAATCCCAAACCGTCGACCCTCGATTAGGTGAGAAGTCTGAAGCCACCATAGAAGATAAATCCTGGCTCTTGGCGACAGACGGATCCTCTGTTGCATGTGAAGATGCAATCAGGACCATTTGTCCAACAGATCGAGCTGGAAGGGTGTTGCGTGACACCTTCCATACTGAATTGCCTCGTAAGAGGATACTATTTTCCCCAGAAGGCGAATACATAGATGCACCGATATCCGGGTTGGCTTCAGGACATCCCGAACCATCGACTGGATTACTAATGCCTTTTCCAATGGAAGGAACACTTTCTGCGACCCTGTGTCCAGTATAATTCCCAGGAATGGAAGCCTCCGTGTTGGCTCTAGGTGAGATTTTGGAAGGTTCAGAATCCACCTGTGATCCCGGAGTAGTCGGGTTGAGAGGGCAATGCTGTCCAACAACCTCTCCCTGGACGGCGACTTTATCAGAAGATCATCCAGGTACGGAATTATGTTCATTTCCTGTTTGCGGAGGAGAAACATCATCTCTGTCATCACCTTGGTGAACAACCCCGGTGCTGTGGAGAGACCAAATGGCAGGGCCTGGAACTGGTAGTGATAGTCCTGCAGTGCAAACCGTAGATAAGCCTGATGAAGCGGCCAGATTGGAATGTGAAGGTACGCATCCTTGATATCCAGAGTCACTAGGAATTCCCCCTTCTCCAGACCTGAGATCACCGCTCTCAGAGACTCCATTTTGAATTTGAACACTCGTAAGTACTGGTTCAACGACTTGAGGTTCAGAATCGGTCTTACTGAACCATCCAGTTTAAGTACTACAAACAAGTTGGAATAGTACCCTTTGTTTTGCAGATGATGTGGAACTGGACCAATGACCTGAGTCTTTACCAGTTTTTGAATGGCGTCCTGTAAAGTTATACTTGCCTCTTGTGAAACTGGTAAGCCTCATTTGAAGAATTTGTGAGGTGGGAGCTCCTGGAACTCCAGTCTGTAGCCCTCGTAAATTAGATCTATGACACAGGGATCGTGGCATAAACTTGTCCAGATGTGACTGAAGAATTTTCGCCGGGCTCCCACCCGCAAGTCTTCGAGGCATAGCGGTCCATCATCATGCTGAAGGCTTTGAGGAAGCAGAGCTTGAGCTCTGTTCCTGAGAACCTGCAGTTGCTGGTTTGCGTGGCTTACCTCTTGCACCTCTGGTGGCTGTAGAAGAAACTCTAGTTTTGCCCTTAAACTTGGCTGTCCGAAAGGACTGCAGATTAGAAGCGGAGTGTGTGTTCCTGGCTGGTGGAGCTGCGGAAGGAAGATATGTGGACTTAACCGCAGTAGCTTTGGAGATCCATTTATCCAGTTCATCTCCAAATAAGGCCTCTCCTGTAAATGGTAGGCCTTCTATGCCTTTCCTGGAGTCTGCATCAGCAGTCCACTGGCGTAGCCATAGGCCCCTGCGTGCTGACACTGCCATAGCTGCGGTGCGTGCATTAAGCAAGCCTATTTCTTTTATGGCTTCCACCATAAAGTTCGCAGAGTCCTGTATATGTTGCAGGAGTAAAACAATCTCCACCTAGATAAGGAATCTAACCCCTCAATTAGGTTACCTGACCATTTAGCAATGGCTTTAGTGATCCACGCACCTGCTATAGTGGGTCTCTGGGCCACCCCAGCAGCTGTGTACAAAGATTTGAGTGTGGTCTCAATTCTACGATGAGCCATTTCTTTCAGAGAGGCTGCACCAGGGACAGGTAATACTATTTTCCGTGACAGCCTTGATACTGATGCATCCACTATCGGTGGATTTTCCCATTTTTTCCTATCCTCAAGAGGAAAAAGAAAGGATGAGAGTAAGATCTTAGGGATTTGAAATTTCCTATCAGGATTAACCCACGGTTCTTCAAACAGGGTATTCAGTTCCTATGACACAGGAAAAGTGACAGAGGATTTCTTTTTTACACTAAAATAAGATTCCTCATACTCCACTGTCACCTTATCAAGAATGTCTCTGATAGCTTCTATAAGAGCCTCTATTCCCTGTGGCAAAGCAACATCCCAATCCTCTGAGTCCACCTCCCCTCTTCCATGTCTGACCCTTCATCATCAGCGTCAGACTACAGGATATGGGCCAGAGTACGTTTTTGCAGACAAATGGTTGGGGTCTGTGATGCTGGTTTGGGGACCAAGTCTCTGTTCATAAACTCATCCACAGACTGTCTTAAGTATTGCATCTCTTTCTCATTGGGGGGCAATTTAGTAGAAGTATTGGAAATAATTCCTTAATGGAATCCAGCCCCGCTGGCCTGGGAAGATGCACTACACTGAGTACACAGTAGTGAGACCCATGGGGAAGAGGAACACTCTGCCGTACATGAAACACACTCTTTGCCTGACATATTGTAAATGTGACTGCACACACACACACAGGAAAAGGTTAAAAGCACAATTAACCCGCAATGAGCCCTTCCAGGAAGACATAGAGATAGTATGGAGCCAGCACACCGCGCCCTTATCGCTAATGCCAAGCTTAGCCAGGTCGCAGACTGAGTACCCAAATTGGGGACTCATTACACTAATAATCATTCCCCCCCCTGCTATGAATCCCTGGTACCGCTGAGGTAATCTGTAGTCACTCCGGAGGAGCTGCGTGTCCATGTCAGGCAGAGTCTGTGTCCACTGCAGAGGGAAAATGGCGCTGGTGAGCTGCTGGATCCGCTCATAGTGAAGCCCCGCCCCCTCCATGGCACGTGGGCTTCCTGCTTTTTTTATACTGGCTGAGGTAATTTAGTGCTTAAAATGGAGTCAGATCCGTGTTAAGTCTGTGTTTGCCAGTGTGGGTACTGTGTAAAGTGTACTGAGACTCAGTTTGCCCCCTCAGAAGCGGTGCGTATGCACTGTGTATTGAGTCTGGAGACGCAGTCCGCCCGTTTAGAAGCCGTGCGTCTCTGTACCCTCATGCTGCCATAATGGCCGGCGACTCGCTAACCGGGACGCCGGCTTAGTACTCATCACTCTTCATTCTTCTGGCTCTGTTAGGGGTGGCGGCGTGCTGCGGGAATGTATGCTCGCTGTGGTGGGGCTTGCGAATAGGTCCCTCCAGAGCTAGTGTCCTGTCAGTGGGGAATGGAACCAGTAACCGTTCAAGAGGTTGGGCCGTTCCCCCCATCCCCCCCTTAAGTCCCACGAAACAGGCAGGATGGTGCCAACCAGTCCTGCCTGAAAATAACAAACAGAAAAATAAATGCAGAAAATTCTTCAGGAGCTTCCATAAGCATGATCGGCTCCTCCGGGCACATTTTCTAAACTGAGTCTGGTAGGAGGGGCATAGAGGGAGGAGCCAGCACACACTATCAAATTCTTAAAGTGCCCATGGCTCCTAGTGGACCCATCTATACCCCATGGTACTAAATGGATTCCTAGTATCCTCTAGGACATAAGAGAAAATAAAATAAAAAATTTGAAAAACTCATGTCGATCTTTTTTCATGCCGACCTTGATTATGTTGACCTATTGGCCATGTCGACCTATTTCTAGTGTCGACCTACCCACTGTTGACCAATGGGTGTCGACCTAGAGTCCGGATACCGTGCCTTATGGGTGGTATTCATGTGACCGGCGGTCGGGAGACCGACAGTCACATGACCTCCTCCAGCATCCCGACCCCTCACTATCCCTATGGTCGGCATGCCGACCAACAGGGACTATTTCCACTCGTGGGTGTCCACGACACCCATAGAGTGGGAATAGAACCCGTGGCATCCGTAGGTCGCCACCGAGCCCGCAGCGTGGCGAGCGCAGCGAGCCCGCAAGGGCTTGCTGCACTCGCCCCACCCCGCCGGGATCCTGGCGTTGGTATGCTGCCGGGATCCCGGCGTCGGTAAGCTGCCGGGATCCCAGCATCGGTAAGCTGACCGGCGGTCAGGTCAGCCATACCACACCCGTGCCTTATAACTAATGCAGGGAATTGGCACTGATGATACCATTTGAATGTATGTATCTCGGATTTCTTTTCCCCCTCCCAAGAATGTAATAGCTACATAATGGGAGTAAGGTGCAATCAGTGAGATTGATGGACTATTCAGGGAGTCAGGGAGATTGCTACTATTTCAGGGAGTCTCCTGCAGAATGTCGGAGGGTAGGCAACTACAGTATGCTGAACTATGAAATCAGCTGCAGGCTGCTAGAAAGTACCTCTGTGACATCACAATGCATTCTGCAGCAGACACACTGACAGTACCTAGGTAACATCACATTTTATTCAGCTTCTGGCAACTAGACAGTACCTGTGTGACATCACAATGCATTCAGCTGCAGTCAGCTATATAGTACCTCTGTGACATCACAATGCCTTCAGCTGCGGGCAGCTAGACATTGCCTCTGTGACATCACAATGCATTCTGCTGCAGGCAGCTTATAATTACCTCTGTGACATCAGAATGCATTCAGTTACAAGCATATTGACAGTACCTCTGTGGCATCACATTCATTCAGCTGCATGCAGCTAGAATGTACCTATGTGATATCACAGTGCCTTCAGCTGTGGGCAGCTACCTTGTGCCTTTGTGATATCACAATGCTTTCCGTGGCAGGCAGCTGAACAGTGCATCTGTGATGCAGTCAGATCAACAGTGCATCTGTGATATCACAATGCATGCAGCTGCAGGCAACTATAGATACCTCTGTGTCATCACAATGCTTTCAGCTGCTGGCAGCTAGACAGTACATCTGTGAAATCACAATGCATTCAGCTTCAGACATGTGACATCACATTCCTATGTGACATCACAATGCAATCAGCTGCAGACAGCCAGACAATACATCTGTGATACCATAATGCATTCAGCTTCAGACACCTTGACAGTACCTCTGTGACATCACAATGCATTTAGCTGTTGGCAGCTAGACAGTTGCTGTGTAACAAAATGCATTCAGCAGCAGACGCAAAGACAGTACCGAGGTGATATCACATTTTATTCAGCTTCTGGCAGTTAGACAGTACCTCTGTGACATCACAGTGCCTTCAGCTGCGGGCAGCTAGACATTGCCTCTGTGACATCACAATTCATTCAGCTGCAGGCATATTAACAGTAGCTCTATGACATCACAATGCCTTTGGCTGCGGGCAGCTAGCCAGTGTCTCTGTGACATCACAATGCTTTGTGCCTTATCTAATGCAGCGAAATGGCACTGATGATCCTAGTTGATTGTATGTATCTCTTATTTCTTTTTTTCCCCAAGAATGTAACAGCTACCTTAATGGGAGTAAGGTGCAATCAGGGAGATTGCTGGTCTATTCAGGGAGTCAGAGAGATGGCTACTATTTCAGGGAGTCTCCTGCAGAATGCAGGAGGGTAGGCAAATATGTATTAAGGGCTTGATGTGGCCGTCAGATATTCAACAACCTCCAAATACTGAAAATTTTGGAGTTTGCGGGAACTGATCGCAGCTCCAGATTGAGTTAGTGGGTCATTCCGAGTTGATCGTTCGCTAGCTATTTTTTGCATAATAGTTGTCGCCTGTAGGGGAGTGTATGTTTGCTTTGCAAGTGTGTGATCGCATGTGCAGCCGAGCGGTACAAAAAAGTTTTGTGCAGTTTCTGAGTAGCTCAGAACTTACTCAGCCGCTGCGATCACTTCAGCCTTTTCTTGCACGAAATTGACGTCAGACACCCGCCCTGCAAACGCTTGGACACACCTGCGTTTTTCAAACCACTCCCAGAAAACGGTCAGTTGACACCCACTAACGCCCTCTTCCTGTCAATCTCCTTGCGATCGGCTGTGTGAATGAATTCTTCGTAAAATCGATCGCTCAGCAACGATCTGCTTTGTACTCGTACAACGCGCCCGCGCATTGTAGTGCATATGCAGTTCTGACCTGATCGTAGCGCAGCGAAAAATCCTAGCGTGCGTTCAGGTCGGAAATTACCCCCCTAATTCCTATTGGAGGAGTTCCAGAGTGCACGCGTGCGCACTAACAATGCCAGTCTGTGTAAACTTTCCGCAGTGACAGTGTTACGGCTTGCTAGGACTTTTTGGAGCAGCTGTCTCACAACTGAAGCAATACTGATTTTTTTGTTTTTTATATTGATATCAAGCTGGATATCTAATTAACAGGTGGCCATTGAGGATGTATAATGAATAAGCCCCTTAGAGAACCTTTAGCTACTATATTAAGCAAGACATTGACAGTACCCTCTACACGTGACAAACCTAAATCACTTCACAATGTCAATATATCAGATACACTTCATCCAGTGGTGGAACTTCAGAAGGAGCAGGGAGTATGGCCGCTATGGGGCCCATAAGTTGTGAAGGCTGGAGTTGGGGTGGGGTAAGTGGGGTTAGCATGAGATTTTTTTTTTTTTTTTAATATACACTACATAGACACAATAAAATAGGTACTAAATGTACTTTTTTCATTAAGACGATTGTCTAAAGGATTGACATGTATCTGACGCAGAATAACAGCACATATGCTTTGTTGTACTCATAGAAAGCATATACCGTGTCATGTAGCAGAATGATTTTTTATAAAATGATTTTTATTTTAGCATTTTACATGTACATATGTACATGTATGTCAAACGCAAAATCCCAACCGGACCGAATAATCAAGGTCTAAAATTTGTGTGGGTCGCAAGAAAACAAAAAACGTCTAACAGTATATGCAATGATGGTTAGGGTTAGGCTGCGGAAGGGGAGTTTAGGGTTAGGCACTGGGAGAGGAGGTGTGAGGTTAAGGCTGCAGAAGGGGAGGATAGGGTAAGACACTGGGAGAGGGGGTGGTGAGGTTTAGGCTGCGGAAGGGGAGGATAGGGTAAGGCACTGGGAGAGGGGGTGGTGAGGGTTAGGATGCGGAAGGGTAGGATAGGGTAAGGCACTGGGAGAGAGGGTGGTGAGGGTTAGGATGCGGAAGGGTAGGATAGGGTAAGGCACTGGGAGAGGGGGTGGTGAGGTTTAGGCTGCGGAAGGGGAGGTTAGGGTAAGGCACTGGGTGATGGGGTTGTGAGGATTAGGCTGTGGAAGGGGAGAATAGGGCAAGGTACTGGGAGAGGGGGTGGTGAGGTTTAGGCTGCAGAAGGGGAGGATAGGGTAAGGCACTGGGAGAGGGGGTGGTGAGGATTAGGCTGTGGAAGGGGAGGATAGGGCAAGGCACTGGGAGAGGGGGTGGTGAGGGTTAGGCTGCGGAAGGGAAGGTTAGGGTAAGGCACTGGGAGAGGGGGTGGTGTGGTTTAGGCTGCGGAAGGGGAGGATAGGGTAAGGCACTGGGAGAGGGGGTGTGAGGTTTAGGCTGCGGAAGGGGAGGATAGGGTAAGACTGGGAGAGGGTGTGGTGAGGTTTAGGCTGCGGAAGGGGAGTTTAGGGTTAGGCACTGGGAGAGGGGGTGGTGAGTGTTAGGCTGCGGAAGGGGAGGATAGGGTAAGACACTGGGAGAGGGGGTGGTGAGGTTTAGGCTGCAGAAGGGGAGGATAGGGTAAGGCACTGGGAGAGGGAGTGTGAGGTTTAGGCTGCGGAAGGGGAGGATAGGGTAAGACACTGGGAGAGGGGGTGGTGAGGTTTAGGCTGCGGAAGGGGAGGATAGGGTAAGGCACTGGGAGAGGGAGTGTGAGGTTTAGGCTGCGGAAGGGGAGGATAGGGTAAGACACTGGGAGAGGGGGTGGTGAGGTTTAGGCTGCGGAAGGGTAGGATAGGGTAAGGCACTGGGAGAGGGGGTGGTGAGGGTTAGGCTGCGGAAGGGGAGGATAGGGTAAGACACTGGGAGAGGGGGTGGTGAGGTTTAGGCTGCGGAAGGGTAGGATAGGGTAAGGCACTGGGAGAGGGGGTGGTGAGGGTTAGGCTGCGGAAGGGGAGGATAGGGTAAGACACTGGGAGAGGGAGTGTGAGGTTTAGGCTGCGGAAGGGGAGGATAGGGTAAGACACTGGGAGAGGGGGTGGTGAGGTTTAGGCTGCAGAAGGGGAGGATAGGGTAAGGCACTGGGAGAGGGAGTGTGAGGTTTAGGCTGCGGAAGGGGAGGATAGGGTAAGACACTGGGAGAGGGGGTGGTGAGGTTTAGGCTGCGGAAGGGGAGGATAGGGTAAGACACTGGGAGAGGGGGTGGTGAGGTTTAGGCTGCGGAAGGGGAGGATAGGGTAAGACACTGGGAGAGGGGGTGGTGAGGTTTAGGCTGCGGAAGGGTAGGATAGGGTAAGGCACTGGGAGAGGGGGTGGTGAGGGTTAGGCTGCGGAAGGGCAGGATAGGGTAAGGCACTGGGAGAGGGGGTGGTGAGGATTAGGCTGTGGAAGGGGAGGATAGGGCAAGGCACTGGGAGAGGGGGTGGTGAGGGTTAGGCTGCGGAAGGGCAGGATAGGGTAAGGCACTGGGAGAGGGGGTGTTGAGGGTTAGGCTGCGGAAGGGCAGGATAGGGTAAGGCACTGGGAGAGGGGGTGGTGAGGGTTAGGCTGCGGAAGGGCAGGATAGGGTAAGGCACTGGGAGAGGGGGTGGTGAGGGTTAGGCTGCGGAAGGGGAGGTTAGGGTAAGGCACTGGGAGAGGGGGTGTGAGGTTTAGGCTGCGGAAGGGGAGGATAGGGTAAGGCACTGCGAGAGGGGTGGTGAGGTTTAGGCTGCGGAAGGGGAGGATAGGGTAAGGCACTGGGAGAGGGGGTGGTGAGGTTTAGGCTGCGGAAGGGAAGGTTAGGGTAAGGCACTGGGAGAGGGGGTGGTGAGGTTTAGGCTGCAGAAGGGGAGAATAGGGCAAGGCACTGTGAGAGGGGGTGTGAGGTTTAGGCTGCGGAAGGGGAGGATAGGGTAAGGCACTGGGAGAGGGGGTGGTGAGGTTTAGGCTGCAGAAGGGGAGAATAGGGCAAGGCACTGTGAGAGGGGGTGTGAGGTTTAGGCTGCGGAAGGGGAGGATAGGGTAAGGCACTGGGAGAGGGGGTGGTGAGGTTTAGGCTGCGGAAGGGGAGGTTAGGGTAAGGCACTGGGTGATGGGGTTGTGAGGATTAGGCTGTGGAAGGGGAGGATAGGGCAAGGCACTGGGAGAGGGGGTGGTGAGGGTTAGGCTGCGGAAGGGGAGGTTAGGGTAAGGCACTGGGAGAGGGGGTGGTGAGGTTTAGGCTGCGGAAGGGGAGGATAGGGTAAGGCACTGTGAGAGGGGGTGTGAGGTTTAGGCTGCGGAAGGGGAGGATAGGGTAAAGCACTGGGAGAGGGGGTGGTGAGGTTTAGGCTGCAGAAGGGGAGGATAGGGTAAGACACTGGGAGAGGGAGTGTGAGGTTTAGGCTTACGGAAGGGGATGATAGGGTAAGGCATTGGGAGAGAGGGTGGTGAGTGTTAAGCTGTAGAATGGCCTGGCCTTGCAAGTGCAGTGATCACGAGCCATGCCCCGTTTTCGTCACTATGGGGGCATGGACAGTGCTCTGTGAGCTGCTGACCATGCCCCCTGTCCCTCACTCCCAGTGAATAGACATTGTGTGCATGTGCACAGCATCTATTCACGCTGCTCTGCTAAGCAAAGTAGCAAGTGAGGGAGGGTCTCCCAACTGTACTCATCACTGCAGCCCGTGAGTGGGATAGTCCATGAAAAACGGAACTTCCCCGCCAAAACCGGGATAGTTGGGAGGTATGGCTTAGGGTTAGGCTGCGGGATATGAGGTTATGGTCAATCTGCTGGAGGGGAGTTTAGAGTTAGGCTAAGAGAGGGGAGGTTAGGGTTAGGCACCAGCGGGAGGGTTAGGGTTAGATTTGGCCAAGGTCCATTAGCACACTTGCATTTAAACTCAACCCAGAGGACTCCCTGCTGAGGGGGTTAAGAGTAACAGAGACACAGGAGCTGCTGCAGGAAAGTCGTAGCTGGACGCAGCAGTATCATACCCAGTACCCTCAACTCCCCCACACCCAGCAGAGGCACAGAGCATGGGGCATAGCACAGACCTATGGCTATAGCAGTAGTGGCATTGAGGAGACTACAGCACACACATTATTACTGGCGGTACCTATAATTATAGGAGACACGCACAGTCACACACTGACAGGGGGGTTCTCTGCATACTCTGCACAAGGCAGGATAAAGTTGCTGTGTGCATACTGCTCCACACAGTGCTATCACCAGGGCCGGCTCCAGACCTACTAGCACCCTGAGCGAGAAAATATTAAAGCGTCCCCCCACCCACCTCCCAACCTTCAAGCGTTCCCTGAAAACTCACCTCCTCAGGCAAGCGTATCAAATTCCAGCACCGCCCACATAACTTTCATAAACCTTCCTATCAAACTGCATCCACTCTGCACAGTCCACACATATCCTCACGTCTTCTCATCCTTCCTCTCAACCCCGGTTCATCATTGCTGTATGACCATATCATACAGCCCACCAAGGACCTTTGCAATCTGGTGGACAACTATGCAATAGATAGCACCTATCCTTGTGTGGGTGGTCTTCAGTATGCCGACTGACGGGATCACGGCGCACAGTATACCGGCGGAATCCCTGCAGCCGGCATACCGACACTTATTCTCCCTCGTGGGGGTCCACGATCCTCCTGGAGGGAGAATAAAATAGCGTGGCGAGCGCAGCGAGCCCGCAAGGGGCTCATTTGCGCTCGCCACACTGTCCGTAAGCCGGCGGTCGGGCTCCCGGCGCTGGTATGCTGGTCGCCGGGAGCCCGACCGCCGGCATACCATACTGAACCCCCTTGTGTATCCATGCCTATTTCCCTATAGATTGTAAGCTTGCGAGCAGGGCCTTCTTACCTCTATGACTGTTTGTAATCACCCAGTTTGTTTATATCATTGTTATTACCAATTGTGAAGCGCAACGGAATTTGCTGCGCTATATAAGAAACTGTTAATAAATAAATAAATGTTCCTTATTCAAAATCCAAGTACTTTTGTACATTTTTACTTTAATGAAATATGTCACATTACCACTAGAGGTCACCTGTGGACAGTATAATGCAGAAGTAAGGAACTATCAGGTCAGGAAAAGTATGGGGGTGATTCCGAGTTGTTCGCTCGCTAGCTGCGTTTAGCAGCATTGCACACGCTAAGCCGCCGCCCTCTGGGAGTGTATCTTAGCTTAGCAGAAGTGCGAACGAAAGATTAGCAGAATTGCGAATAGAAAATTCTTAGCAGTTTCTGAGTAGCTCCAGACTTACTCACAAATAGCGATCAGTTCAGTCAGTTTCGTTCCTGGTTTGACGTCACACACACGCCCAGTGTTCGGCCAGCCACTCCCCCGTTTCTCCAGACACTCCCGCGTTTTTCCCTGGCACGCCTGCGTTTTTCCGCACACTCCCAGAAAACATCCAGTTTTTGCCCAGAAACACCCACTTTCTGTCAATCACACTACGATCACTTCAACGATGAAAAATCTTCGTTCGGGCGTGAGTAAATCTACTAAGTTTTGTGTCAAAATACTAACCGCATGCACACTGCGAACCATGCGCATGCGCATTTTTGCCTTAATCGCTCCGTTGCGAAAATCGGCAACGAGCGAACAACTTGGAATGACCCCCTATGTTGCTACAAATTTCTGAGTAGAATGAATGTTTATTTACACAATTGTCTTCCAGTCTATTTTATTGCAGTAATAGGCAACGTCATACACTACGGCTATAAATAAATAAATTTTCACACCCCCTCTACACACACAATTAGCAGCCTTACACATAACAGCCACAGTAGTGCTCCTTACACATAATGTCTACAGTATAGTGCCAGATACACATAATGACTCCAGTAGTGCAGTGCCAGATAGATATGACATGCCCCCCAGTAGTGCCAGAGACATATGCCACCCAGCAGTGCCAGATAGACATGATATGCCCCCCAGCAGTGCCAGATAGACATGATATGCCCCCCAGCAGTGCCAGATACACATGATATGCCCCCCAGCAGTGCCAGATACACATGATATGCCCCACAGCAGTCCCAGATACACATGATATGCCCTGCAGCAGTGCCAAATACAGATGATATGCCCAGCAGCAGTGCCAGCGGGATCGGTATGAAATACCTCCAATCAAAATCCTGACGGTCAAAATCCCAACAGCAATTGACCGATGGTCAAAATCCCAACAAGATCAAAATCCCGACATGGACAAAATACCGACAAGGTCAAAATACCGACATGTATAATGCCGACAAGTCAAAATACTGACATGCGTTTTTCATTGTTTTTTTTGTGTATGTCGACATAGGTTGACATGGACACCATATAAGTGTACCGCGTCCCCTTGAATGGCTTGCTGTGCTCGCCATACTTTGGGCACGGTACCTCACTGTGCTCAGCACACTATTATATTCCCCCTCCAGGTCCACTGGGATGGTAAAGTATGAACAAGTCGGTTTCAATGAAAAAAATCATGAAAAACTCATGTCGGCATTTTGACCTGTCTGCATTTTACATGTCGGTATTTTGACCGTGTCTGTATTTTAAATGTCGGTATTTTGTCCATGTCGGGATTTTGACCTTGTCGGGATTTTGACCGTCGGCCAATTGCTGTCGGGATTTCGACCGTCGGGATTTTGATTTGAAGTAAATTGACTGCATCCCGTGCCAGCTACACATGATATGCCCCCCAGCAGTGCCAGCTACCCATGATATGCCCTCCAGCAGTACCAGATACACATGATATGCCACCCAGCAGTGCCAGATAGACATGATATGCCCCCCAGCAGTGCCAGATACAAATGAAATAACCCCCAGCAGTGCCAGATACACATGATATGCCCCCCAGCAGTGCCAGATACACATGATATGCCCCCCAGCAGTGCCAGATACACATGAAATACGCCCCAGCAGTGCCAGATACACATGATATGCCCCCCAGCAGTGCCAGATACACATGATATGCCCCCAGCAGTGCCAGCTATACATGATATGCCAGACAGCAGTGCCAGCTACACATGATATGCCCCCCAGCAGTGCCAGCTACACATGATATGCCCTTCGGCAGTGCCAGATAGAAATGATATGCCCCCCAATAGTGCCTGCAACACCTGATGTGCCCCCAGCAGTGCCAGGTACACATGATATGCCCCCCAGCAGTGCCAGCTACACATGATGCCCTTCAGCAGTGCCAGCTACACATGATATGCCCCCCAGCAGTGCCAGCAACACCTGAAGTGCCCCCAGCAGTACCAGCTACACATGATATGCCCCTCAGCATTGCCAGATAGACATGATATGCCCCCCAGCAGTGCCAGATACACATGTCCCCACAGTGCCAGATACATATATGCCCCCACAGTGCCAGATACATATATGCCCCCAGCAGTGACAGATACATATATGCCCCAGTGCCAGATACACATGTACCCACAGTGCGAGATATGCCTCCAGTGCCAGATACATATATGCCCTCAGTGCCAGATACACATGTCCCCACAGTGCCAGATATGCCCCCAGTGCCAAATGCACATGCCCCCAGAGTGCCAGATATGCCCCCAGTGCCAGATACACATGTCCCCACAGTGCCAGATATGCCCCCAATGCCAGATACACATGTCCCCACAGTGCCAGATATGCCCCCAATGCCAGATACACATGCCCCCAGTGCCAGATACACATGCCCTCACAGTGCCAGCTATGCCCCCAGTGGCAGATACACATGTCCTCACAGTGCCGGATATGCCCCCAGTGCCAGATACACATGCCCCCACAGTGCCAGTTATGCCCTCAGTGTCAGATACACATGTCCCCACAGTGCCAACTATGTTCCCAGTGCCAGATACACGTCCCCACAGTGCCAGCTATGCCCCCAGTGTCAGATACACATGTCCCCACAGTGCCAGCTATGCCCTCAGTGCCAGATATACATGCCCCCACAGTGCCAGATATGCTACCAGTGCCAGATACACATGCCCCCACAGTGCCAGATATGCCCCCAGTCCCAGATACAGATGTCCCCACACAGTGCTGCCTCCTCCCACACAGTGCTGCTCACTGAACTGCTACTGATGGTTCTCTTGGGTGGGGAGGAGAGCGCAGCTTGCACCTCTCCTTCCCCTCAGTCTCTGGCAGCGGTGCTCCAATTAGGTGCCGGTCCACCAGCCAATCAAAGCTCGCAGTCCGGCAGCCAAGCTGCCAGTCCACAAGCTCCGATTGGCTCATGGGCTGGAGCTGCTTACGTGGGCGCTTGTGGGACAAGGGCCGGACGCTGCGGCTGCAGTGCAGGGACTTAGCTCCAGGCAGGGCAGGTTCCGATATGGCGGTGCGAGCTAGCGGCACCCATTACGTGTAGCGCCCTGTTCGGCCGCTCTATTGGAACATGCCTGGAGCTGGCCCTGGCTACCACACTCACATATTGGCCTCTGCAAAGGAAGTGAGAGACAGGAGCCACCTGTCCCTCTGTGATGTTGCTCTGCCAACATGTCCGCAGTGCCTCCACTACACGCACAGCATGGGATGCGGTGCCTCTTGCTACAGCAGCTGCTATGTAACTGGTTTCTGCCAGTAGCAGCAGCTGAAACAGCTTCCCGAGCAGCACAGCAATTTTAATAAAATTTAAAAAAGCCAGAAAAATACAAGGGTACATTCTTGGTGCCCCATACTCCCTTGAATCCGCCAGTACGCGGACGGATGTGGTGGGAGGGGCCGAGCTTTGTGAAGTCGTAACTACAGAGGCAGCCGGGCATGCGCAGCAGCTCCCCCTGTGGAAATTTCCCTGTCTCCCATATGTGCAGAATGAATGCTGCCCGATTGGCGGTGGGCCACATTCAATAGTTCATGTTTGGGCTGCATGCGGCCTGTGGGCCGTGAGTTTGACACATCTGACTTAAAGCTTTAATTCTAATTTTAGATTTTTTTTTTTTTTTTAATATGTAACAAGCAACACCATTTTATGCCTATGTAACCCTTTCCATAAAAACTAAGGCAAACTTGCTTACACCAGTGTGACTTCTACCACTTCCTATATACACAGAATAAACATAACATTTATACCCCTTTCACACCAAAAATGCAGCGTCTTACCCGGGAATACGGTCCCGGGATCATGCAGGGACATTCCCGGGTAAGACGCCTTGCATACCGCAGTCAGTAGCCCAGCATATTGCCGGGTTGCTGACGTCAGCGGTGATGCGGCGGGGGCGGCGCCAGAGATCACATGTTCTCCAAGTGCCGCCTGTACATAGAGAGTGAACGGGAGTCGGGGCGCATTGACCCGGCCCCCATTCACACTGACCAGGTTCCCAGGACCAACCCTGATCGATAGCAGGGTTGAAATGCCGGGGCATGATTCCAGGGATTTTGTCCCGAAACCCTTTCACACTGAGCAAATTCCCAGGTTGATCCGCGTTCATGTACAATAACACAGGAAATTTTGGTCTGTGTGAAAGGGGTATAAGGAATCAATTCAAGTAGGAGCAAGTTTGCATCAGTGAATTTGTATCATTGAACTTGCACTGCAAATGCCAATTTGCCGGACTCAGGGCGATGTACAAAAAGAAACCTGTGAGAAGTGCATGAAAAAGTGGGGAAACCATCTTGGACCCCCCAAAAATGTCAGCTGTGATAGCAGGACCATATAGAATGAAGGCTCTAAGTTGCCATAAGGAAAGTACTCGGGGGGGTGTTAAAAAGTTATTTTTGCACTTTTTACTAATGGTGGAAAAATAATAGCCAGTCAATCACTTACCGATCAGCAGTGTGACTGAACAGCGTCACTAGACCGTGTGTGAAACTGCATCGGCTTTTGTGAAAGTACTTACTGCGTGCGCAGTGCTCACCATACGCATGCGCAGAAGTGCAGATTTTTTGCCTGATCGCCGCGCTGCGAACAACGGCAGCTAGCGATCAACTCGGAATGACCCCCATTATCACAAGCCACAAAATTTATGTCAATACAGTGCCACCTTGTGGTTGTCGTGAGCCTGACCTTTTTATATACAGTGGTTTGAGAAGTGGATCCTCAAATGTAAATGGAAGACGATCTAAATTTAAACTTGATAAAATAAAAAACCCAGACTCAAAAGTACCATGCTAGATGAATACAACTAGAATATTGGAGAATAAGAGAAGAATTGGTTTACATCATTTTTCTTTGCAGTTCCTAACAATACAGCATATGGGAAAGAGTGAGAAACAAGTTAGGCTAGGTAGTCTTGCGGTATCTAATATCTTGGCCACTTCAGCCAAATAAATGTTATTTTTACCCTGTGACAGGCTACTGAATTTAAAATGGGGTGAATTTATTCAGGATGGTATTAACAGAAGGGCCACTGAAAGAAATAGTTTACATTATTTGTTCAGTGTCTTAGAAATGAACAGCTGTATAGCAGTAACAACAGCAGACATAAAGGGGGATATTTATCAAAGCTGGCCGGGAGATAAAGTCTCAACCAATAAGCTTCTAGCTGTCATTTTACATGCCGTATTTGAAAAAAAGACAGGAGCTGATTGGTTGGAACTTTATATGTCTCCAAGCTTTGGAAGCTATCCCCCAGAATGTCATACATCTACGTTTGTATTTGTAATTCATACATCTACCACTAGATTTTCTTTAAACTGGGTTTCCATTCCAACTCCATGCACACATTAGGCTCCCATACACACAGCATCATCAGAGTATAATGTAAGCCTCCGGAATGAAGCGCTTTTGTTTCGGACCGATATCGCTCACCCTGTACCATAGAAATTGTTAAAGTACATAACAACCACATATGATTATCACATTAACTGGTGATAAACAAACAACACATAAAAAGTAATTATAACCACAATAACAAGTTAGACACAATCATAGTTAGAGCCAGTGCCGTAACTAGGCATTTTAGTGCTGTGTGCAAGAAACGGCATTGGCGCCCCCCCCCCCCCCCATGCAAGATAGGGGCAGTGCGCGTCGTAGGCGCGCAAAAAATATATAGGGGCGTGGCTTCATGGGGAAGGGGCGTGGCCACAAAATAATAGCAATTCATACTACGGTGCACAGTAGTCTCCATTATTAAAATTACGCTGCATAGTAGCACCACTACACCAGGTAGAGCCCATTTTATACATTACAGCAGACAGTCCCCCTTTTTACACATTACGTCAGACAGCGTCCCCTTTTCACACATTACGGCAGACAGCGTCCCTTTTTTTACACATTACGGCAGACGGTGTCCCCCTTTTTACACATTGCGGCAGCCAGTCCCCCTTTTTACACATTACGGCAGATGGTGTCCCCCTGAGAGACAGAGAGAGAGAGAGGGATATACTTACCATCTCCCCGCTGACAGGCTCCTCGTGCTGGCAGCTCCCTCGGTGCCGGCATCGGACAAGGAGGAGGAGGAGGGAGGGGGACTGGAGCCGCAGCAGCGCTATGTCATTGGTAGTAAGCGCCGCTGCAGCATCCCCCTCTCCTTCCGTATAGGCCGCCCGGCGCTGCTGTGAGTGCTGGGATGGAGGTACCGCATCCCAGCATTCACAGCAGCGTCGGGCAGCCTATACGGAAGGAGAGGGGACTGCTGCAGCGGCGCTTACTACCAATGACACAGCGCTGCTGCGGCTCCAGTCCCCCTCCCTCCTCCTCCTTCTCCGCTGCCCGGCGCGGCTTCTGCTCGCTCCTCTCCAGCGCCGAGCGCGGCACACGGCACACAACAGAGGCGGCATGTAATGAGTCAATTTGACTCATTACATGCCGCTGGCCGTTGCGCCCTCAGGGCAACACACGTAGTTACGTCCCTGGTTAGAGCAGGTATGCTGCCTCTATGAGAAGGAGGCTACAGCAATCCCCCATCTCCCACAAAATACCAGCCCTCTCCCTCAATGTTCTGTGGAAGTATTGCAAAAGATGGGGATCCCTAGTATCCTACATTCAGATTTCAATTCATACTGTGAGACTTATACATTGCTCAGCACAGAATGTATGTCAGTACAGCGCCACCTTGTGGCTATTTGGAGGCAGGGTTTTATATATTCTGAGATGTTGATGATCAAAGGGAAAAATAGATGAAATATGTCACTTTCATGGCTTATTGAAGACATAAGTGCAGATCACCTGAACAGTATTTTAGAAAAAAAAATGTTGAATCAGAAATTAATTAAGTAGATTTTCCCAAAAGACATTATTTGCAGTGATTGTGTGTTACTATTTCCAGGTTCATTTTGACGGTGAGCTGCTCCACTGTAGCATGTCGGTCGGCCCTCGCGCACCTTTGTAGCCGACGTTCACCTCTTATATCAATGGCACGTGGTGCTCTGTAGTTTCCATGTCAGTTTTTCGCAATGGTGCCATTTGTCCAGTCACCACAGCAGCACACGAATGGAACAGTTTCACACACTGCGCTGTTGCAGAAATACTGCCACCCTTGGCCTGAAAGCCCATAATCATCCCTTTTTGCAACTTGGATGTATCTCCCCTTTTACCCATGACAGCAATGAGTGATATGTGTGCAGACGGCCTATCACACACCTTATATACCCACCAAGCCACTGCACGACATGTGACGTACGTCATGGGCTACATGCTGCCGATGTCAAATGTAGGAAGTGGTCATAATGTGAGTCCACTGTGTATGTGCTGGCTGCCTAACCCCGGGGATCAGTAGTGCCGCTGTGTTTCACCAAGCTGCCGTTCCACGGGACACATCGCTCAGCTTGTCTATCCTCTATAAGCCCGCCCCAGACTCCTGTGAAACTAGCCAATGGGAGTATGGTGGCGGGCTTATAGAGGAAATACAATCTGAGTGCTGTGTCCCGTGCAACGACAGCTGTGAAACACAGTGGCACTGCAGATCCCTGAGGTAAGGCACCCAGCACATATATTACATACAAAATGACATGTATGTTTATATATGTTAACCCCCCCCCCCCCCCACACACACACACACACACTCTCACACACAATATGTGGTCTGCACTACAGCCCACAGGCAGCAGCTGCCATTGGTGCCCGGATAAAATTTGGCAAGTATGCCTCGATATTATACAGCACCGTGTAGTAGTCGGTAGTTTATAAGTAAAAGATAATATAATAATAGAACTGTACACAGTGCTGTGGGTCTGTCTATCCATTACAAAATGGAGTCATTGCTGTACAATGATGTCTGCTTGCCTGTTTGGTCCCCATACCTGACTATTCCATCATACCCGACCCTGAGCCCTCCATGTTTCCCGACTACACCTTCACACCTGCTTCCCTTATCACCGGCAGCCTCACTCACCCCTGTCCTGATTTGCACAGATAAGACGATTTGAGCATACAAGTAGGTTGAGCTTTGGTAATTTCTTCTTACTGATCTACGTCATATTTACCAATTAAAATCCAGTTTTCAGGGGTACTGCAAATATTAAGTTTCCCCCGAATGTATGTAAAGGGGATCAGTGGTGTCACTAAGGGGGTGTGGGCCATACCGGGTGACACCAAAATAGTAGAGCTGCTCTGCTGTTTTGGTGTTATCCCTTCGGATGGTGTCACCGAGCAGCGCATGTGCGTATTATCTACCGTGTTGGGAGAGGCTGGGGGCTACTCAGCAGCTCCTGAAGCTCTGGGCAAGTCCCCAGAGTGCTGAAAACGGGGACGTGACGTGATCATACCCCCAAAATGTCAGACTCCAGGGTGTGTGGCTTTGCTGACATGAGACCACGCCCCCTTTCACACTCGTGCGCACATGGAGTATACATTACTGCACTGGGTGAAACCACTGAGAGGGACCCCAGGAGATATTGGAGATATCTGCTGCAATCTCTCATTTTAGCTCATAAAATAAGCCCCCATGGATTTCTATAGGGGCTGTTTTATTGTGGAATTTATTCTGGAGATTGGCCTCCTTCTTTAGATGACGTTAGCGTTTGTAGCCTATAGGCTACTTACTGCATCATTTACCAGAAGAGGGATCCTTAGGATCCCTCTCTGGCAGTGACCGCCCATGCATGCATGACCTGCAGATCGAGCATGCACAGAAGCGCTGCAAAGTCCCAAAAGAGAAGGGGTGTGATCACATTAGCAATAACGTCCCTTCTTACACACTACAGAGATGTGCTCCTTTCAGACCCCCTGTTCCTGTGCCGTGGTTTTAAATACATCCAGGCGATCATTCATTTTTTATTGCTGCATATAGTGGCAATAAGAAATTAAAATTATCGGGTCTAAAATCAGATAATAAAAATGCCCCTTAGAGGTCAGAAAGTAGGTCTACCTAGATAAAAGAGTGATCAACTATTGCAGTGAAATTTTGTTTTTAGGCAAGAGAACATTTGTTGTCACTAAGTACCTGCCACAGAATCCACTGAGAATAGTACATACAGTCCTATCTGATGCTGCAGACCAGCAGCATATTACCACTGAGTACCTGCCACAGAATCCACTGAGAATAGTACATACAGTCCTATCTGATGCTGCAGACCAGCCGCATATTACCACTGAGTACCTGCCACAGAATACATTGAGAATAGTACATCTGACTCTGGGTACCTGGACCTTCCGTGGATGTACTGGACAGGATCCACTTCACTAAGCAGCATTTCATCAGAGCCCTGCGGGTCAGGCGAGGCTTCTGCCATTTCACACCGTCCTTCTTCTCAGGAGATGTTTGGCTGGGGTCTCCCAACAAGCTGCCGTCATTCTCCTTAATGTCATCCTGCAGGACACACATGGAGACATTGTAGTGATAAGACATATGGCATACCTCCCAACATGACCCTCTCCAGGAGGGACAGAATGCTCTGCTCCTGGACTTCCCTAATAATGTATGATTTCCAGCACCTGTGCTGAAACACCTTTCTTATCCATTTACCTGTTCAACACAGGTGCCGGCAATCATAGAGAAAGAGAAAGTCCAGAAGCAGAGCATTGTGTCCCTCCTGGAGAGGGTCATGTTGGGAGGTATGCATATGGAGCAAATACATTCCTTATTACTGTTAAGTCTGCAACAGTTCAGTATAGTATCCAGGTCGGTGTGTGCACATGTGCCTGTAATGCGTGATTAGGGATCACGTGTCCCAGCATAGTCTTGGTATGTAGATTTCAGGCTCCTGATGTACCTGGGTTAACAGACTTTCTCCTAGAATTGGATGGATGACTTTATGAACTGTCCCAACATCATGGTGCATGGGATTCCCAAATTAGACTTCAGTTTTAAATAACCATTTTCAGTAATCATTGACTGTGGTTTGCAGTCCGAACATAGAAAATGGCCATTGAAACATCTAGAATAAGTATAAAACCCCTTTCACACTGCTGCTTCAACTGCGGTTATTGCCGGGTTAACCTGGGTTGCGGCTTGGTGTGAAAGGGTCCCCGAAAAAGAACCTGGGTCCAGTGACCCGGCATTCCAACTAAGATATCTTGCAGGGTGGGACATGTGAAGGACTTGGGTCATACTTGCCTACCTGACCCTCTCCATGAGGGAGAAAATGCTCTGTTCCTGGACTTTCCTGGTAATGTATGATTGCCATCACCTGTGGTGAAACACCTTTCTTATCAATTAACTAGCTCACCACAGGTGATGGCAATCATACATTACCAGGAAAGTCCAGGAACAGAGCATTCTCTCCCTCATGGAGAGGGTCAGGTAGGCAAGTATGCTATGGGACATTGCCAGGAACATATCCTCCAAATATTTGGACTGTCTAGAACACAGGTTCTCAAACTCGGTCCTCAGGACCCCACACAGTGCATGTTTTGCAGGTCTCACAGAATCACAAGTGAAATAATTAGCTACAACCGTGTACCTTTTAAAATGTGTCAGTAAGTAATTAATACACCTGTGCACCTGCTGGGTTACCTGCAAAACATGCACTATGTGGTGTCCTGAGGACTGAGTTTGAGAACCTGTGGTCTAGAAAATAGGGCTGATTACAAAACTATGCAAATAAAGTATCTCACAACTTTAAGGATGTGGGAGAGCTGAGTGATAGGGAAGAGACAGCAGCACATATCTCCTTCCTGCTCAGTGAGGTATAGATGTTGACATCAGCAGCCCAGTAAAACAAGGCCGGCCCCGCCCTGCTGTCACTGCTCATTACCACTTTACTAATCATGGAGAGACAAAACAGCATTTCTAAAGAAAAAACCTTTTATCCCATGAGAGGAAAGAGTTAATTTTTCATCAGGTTCATGGTATAAATATTTCAGGTAGATTAGTTTAAGACATGTTTGTCTCGGTCCCTCGGCTACAGCTGCGTGAGGGGAAGTAAAGGCCATTTTCTGAGATCTCTCTGAAGCTGCCTTAGAATTTCTTGTGAAGCTCAGGTCAGATGTCCGTAATGGAGGAAGAAGCAGCACATAGGGGGCATACAGCGCCTGCTCTGGCTATCGCCCCTCTATGGAGCATTCCCACACTTATATGCTGTGCTATTTGAGTATTACATACAGTATCTTACTATCTTTACTTATGGTGTAAATGCATGTAAAGGACAGGAATAATTTGGAATGACACCACATACATGGGCACCTAGAACCAAAACACTTGGTACTGTCCCCTATAAATAATAGAGGGACTCTGTTTTCTTTTCTACACTAGCTTTAATTATTTACAGAAAAGAGACAATTAAGTCCGACAAATGAACCTAGCTTTCCTTATCCACCAAGTATAATTACTGTATGTGGTGAGCTAAAAAAACATAGGGGATTGAAAGCAGCAATCACATAGAATTTTCTTTTTCATTTATTTATAAAGCAAGTTAGTCACTTCTTAAGCATTCACCTGCATATTAGCTATAATCTTACAAATCATTATCTCTTCTTAAAATCCCTCTGGAGGTCACAAAAATATCTGTTGGACACAATCTGTTCTGGCTTACTGCTCTCAGCATGTCATGTGATGGATGTGGGGGAGAGAAGTCGGATGTCAAAGTGCAGACATAGCTCAGAGGGGCATTCCAAAGCCTCTCTTACTGATAGATCATGTGCCATGTGACTGTGGTTGCTATGGTTGTCCAGAATCATAAATTATCAATACCTGACTGATTACAAAAGACTAGGGAGAAATTTCCTTGTAAACTAATCTTCAGAGAGTCCTTCTGGACCCCTGTGAGAAAATGCCACCCAGCCTGTGGAAGCGGGTGATGTGGGTTCTTAGTGACGCAATTTGCCCTACCTTTTCTGTGTGAGGAAGTAATTTACATTATCCCGCAGTGGTGGATGATACCTGCTCCGAATATGCCCTTTGGTCTTCCCCTCAAAACCTTCATAATTTGCAACATTCTAAAATAATTTTCTCTGGCTGGGTCCACAGGATTATCCACAGGATAACATTGGGATATTGTCGAGCGACAGCGAAAATGGCACCAACACGGTCACGAGCTTTCTGGCCTCCCAGGATGCATTGGGGCCTCCACTATATAGTCCCGCCCACTGACTCAGTCAGATCAGTTTTTTGCTTGGTGCGGCAGGAAGCCGCATGGTCACAGGGCTGCTGTGAAAGCAGCCTCAAGTTTTCATTACTTTATTTTTATAGACTTACTGTTTTTGTTTGAGCGACTTCTCTTAACAGCGTCTTAAACGTGTATTAGAAAGAGTCGCTCCAACAACTCCCCACCGGGTCGCAACAACGCTTACCTTCGCGGTACAGTGCTGTCTCGACGGGCGTCTGTGTCGGATGTTCTAGCAGGTCCAGCAGACGTTACCAGGCTGTGGCTGGAGCATGGGGAGACAGTGAGTATATGGACTTCCTCTTACTAGAGGGGTCAGGACACAGCTACGCTGATTTGGTGGAGACTACAAACAGCGTGTTGATGCGCCGAACATCTCGAGTGTGACAGCGCTACGCTCCGGGGATCATAGGCGCCAGGACTAAGTGAGGCCGCGATCCTGGGAGTTTAAGTCAACAGGGGGTTTCAGACGCTCTCCTGGCCGTCCCTCCTCCGAGTTCATGGCCAGTTCCCGCGGGTCTCTCGTTTCATGAACTGAATAACCTCACTTCCGGCTCAGATGGACGAGGGTACTCGGTCGCAGCTTAGACGCTGCGGTTGTGTACACTGGATATAAACCCGCCTAGACCGAGTCGCAGGCCTTTAGTGTCTGCATGCACGTGGAGTCGCTCAGCGTCCGTGTCCGTTGGTGAGCGTCCGTGTCCGTTATCAGTTACCAAGAGCGGCAGTGTACACCAGTAGCGTCTGAATCCACTCAGCGTCTTTCGAGCGTCTTTGCTTGGATATGGAAGTGTGGTGAGTCTCCCTGTATCCCGCTCCCTGGAGGCAGGGTATACAGTACTAAAAATTCCTTCTACTTCTTAGTGTGCACTGTTAATTTTTAGTACCTATTGCATATGAGACCTGTATATTACTGTGTTTTCTGCATGTTATGTTGAAAAAGAACCAGTTAAACAGAAGTACAAATTTCCTACTTATGTATAAGTTATTATGGAGGTTGTATTCTCATATGACAATGTCTAATGCTTTAACATGTGACTGACTGCTAGTATGTGTGCTGACTTTTCTGTGTAATGTCAGTCCTGTTCTGACCCTCAAATCAGGTGCACTGTGGTCAGATTGATTTCACCTCTATATACTGATTATAGGGTGTGGTTCAGTCACAAAATTGTGTAGTCAATATCAAAAAAAATGTCTGTGAGCGGCAAAAGTGATGATGAGAATTTGTCAAGCACTCCTACAGCCCTAACGTGCTTATCTTGTAAGTCAGGGGTAATTGATATGATTCAATTGGTCACTTATGAGGGTTTGTGTGCAAACTGTTTCGCTTTTCAGCGAAGTAAAAAACAGGAGTTAGTTCAACCTTCAGTAGAGCCACCATGGAATATGTTCGCAAAGACTCTGTCTTCAATAGCGGACAGGTTAGCTCCAGTAGCACCACCCCAGGGGTTAGGTTACACTATGAACCCATACATGCAGCTCCCTTCCTATGGTTTGGTTCCAGTAGCCTCTACAAGCAACCAAGGGGTAGGTAAGACTAAGACAGATACGTCTGTATGGCAGACTACACAAGAGGATACATCGGATGATGATGCGGAAACAATAGATTCAACTCCGTATGATGATCAGTCGCAGAGCTTTAGTTCAGATGATGTAGCTGAACTCATTAATGCAGTAAAGGCTGTGCTTTCTCTGGAAGAACCAGCCAAGACAGCGTTAAAAGCAAAAGCACCTGTATTCAAACGAACAAAGTCAGTGAAAGCTGAATTTCCAGCGTCAGAGGAGTTGACGGAAATGATGGATGAGTCTTGGGCAGCGCCCGGTAAAAAGTATAAGATTCCTAGGAGATGGGATTCTTATTATCCATTTCCTGCTGGAGATTGTTCGAAGAGAGAAGTTCCTCCAAAAGTAGATGCACATGTTCTGCGACTCGTGCACAAATCTGCTTTGCCACTGTCATCTACCTCTTTGAATGATGTCACAGACAGGAGGGTAGAGAGCCTATTGAAAAATATTTTTTCTCTTGTGGGTGCAGTGGTAAGACCTGCTATGGCTTCGGCCTGGGTAGCAAAGGCAATGGGCGAATGGATAGAGGAACTAGAGAATGACATCCCCTCTCCTACTAGGGAGCAAGAGGATCGTCTTTGCCGTTTAAGACAATCTGCCCAGTATTTAGAAGAAGCAGCCATTGATGTAGGCACTGTTGCTTCTAAAGCTTCAGCCCTGGCAGTAGTCGCTCGCAGAGCAGTCTGGCTACGGACCTGGAAGGCAGATGCGGAGTCCAAGAAGGAATTGGAAGCATTGCCTTTCATGGGTAATATATTATTTGGAAAACCTTTATCGGATATCCTAGAGTCGGAGGCTGAATCGAAGAAGGTCAGATTTCCGGCTACCTACAACCCTAAGTCCAAGGGTTTAAAATTTCGCTCATTTCGCTGGCAAAGCAAAGCGAAAGGTAAAGAGGAGCCTAAACAACCCCAGTTTAAATCCAGGGGTAAGAAGCAGTGGGCTAGCAAAAAGCCAGCTTCCAAACCTGAACAAAATCCCTCAGCCTGAAGAGACGGGCCTCCGCCTGGAGGATTCCAGGGTTGGGGGCCGACTCCTGCAATTTGCACACACATGGCAACAGTCAACAACAGATGCCTGGGTGCAGAAGGTAGTATCTCAGGGGTATGGGTTCCCATTCAGGAGGCAGCCTCCTCAAAGATTTTTTTGCACCAGCTCGTCTCGTATAGAGTCGAAGGCCAATGCCCTGCAAGAAGCAGTCCAAAAATTACTGCAGTCAGGTGTGATTGTCCCAGTACCTCCATCACAAAAGGGACAGGGGTATTACTCCAATCTGTTTCTAATCCAGAAACCAAATGGGTCATATCGACCAATTTTAAATCTGAAGATGTTGAACAATTACATATGGATCCCGAAGTTCCACATGGAGACGTTACGCTCCATAATGTTGGCTATGGAACCGGGAGACTATATGGTATCTCTGGATGTGCGGGATGCTTACCTACATGTGCCTATAGCACTATCACATCAGTGTTACCTCAGGTTTGCCATCCTCAAGGAACACTTCCAGTTCCAAGCTCTGCCCTTCGGGCTAGCTACAGCACCCAGGGTGTTTACCAAGATCATGGTGGTTATGGCAGCTTGTCTGCGCAAACAAGGGATAAGGATATTCCCATACCTAGACGACCTATTAATCTTAGCACAGTCGCAAGATTTACTGTTGAGCCATCTCCAACAGACGATAGTTTGTTTACAGAGACACGGGTGGCTCATAAATTGGGAGAAGTCGTCCCTGAATCCATCACATCGGATGGTTAATTTGGGAGCCATATTGGATTCAGACCTACAGAGAGTTCTCTTACCAGAGAAGAAAATAGTCAACTTGCAGGTCATGGCTCAGGAAGCGTTGCAAGCCCAGACAATGTCAGTCCATGCAGCAATGCGACTGTTGGGTCTGATGGTATCAACGTTCGACATGGTGGAATATGCGCAATTCCACTCCAGACCATTGCAGCATCTCATTTTGACAAAATGGAACGGAAATCATCAAACAATAAAGAAGCAGATGATAAAGATTCCAGTAAATGTAAAAAGGTCTCTAGCATGGTGGCTACAGACAGACCATTTAAACAAGGGGAGACCCTTTTGGATAAAAGAGTGGCAAGTCCTGACGACAGATGCCAGCCTGCAAGGTTGGGGGGCGGTACTCGGAAGCCTATGGTTCCAGGGAAAATGGACCGCAAGGGAAAGTCGCCTGCCGATAAATCTGTTAGAAATAAGAGCCATTTACTTGGCCCTAGTTCAGGCAAAGGACAATCTACAAGGAAGACCAGTCCAGATCCGCTCAGACAATGCGACGGCAGTAGCATACCTAAATCATCAAGGAGGGACTCACAGCAAGAGTCTGATGGAGGAAGTAACTCCCATTCTAAAGTGGGCAGAACTCCATCTCCCAGCATTGTCAGCAGTATTTGTCCCGGGTGTACTAAATTGGGAAGCGGATTTTCTCAGTCGGCACACCATTCAGGAAACCGAATGGGCACTACACCCAGAAGTGTTTCAAACACTGGTGAACAGATGGGGTCTACCGGAGATAGACCTTATGGCGTCTCGTCTAAACAACAAAGTTCCGAGGTACGGATCAAGAACAAGGGACCCAGGAGCAGTCCTGGTAGACGCACTGTCAGTAGAATGGAGGTTTCAGCTGGCATATCTGTTCCCTCCAATATCTCTGTTACCCAGAGTAGTGAGAAAGATAAAACAGGCAAAAGGAGCAATCATTCTAATAGCTCCAGCTTGGCCAAGAAGGCATTGGTACACAGATCTGTGGAGAATGTCCGTGGAAGCACCGATACTGCTCCCTCAACGTTCAGATCTGTTAATGCAGGGTCCTTGTTGTCACAGTCATCTGGATCGCCTGTCTTTGACGGCGTGGCTGTTGAAACCTCTATCTTAGAGGCTAAAGGATTTTCAAAGCAAGTAATCCAAACCATGCTTAGAGCAAGAAAGCCTTCTTCGGCCCGTGTATATCATAGAATATGGCAAGCCTATATTCATTGGTGTTCTGGAAAAAATTACAATCCAAGAGCCTTTAAAGTAGCTAGAATTTTGGATTTTCTGCAGGCAGGATTGGATAAGGGGTTGAAGGTTGCTTCCTTGAGGGTGCAAGTCTCAGCGTTGACTGTATGGTTTCAGCAGAAGATTGCTGACCTACAGGATGTACGTACTTTTTTCCAAGGAGTAGTACATATTCAACCTCCATTTGTTCCTCCTGCAGCTCCCTGGGATTTGAATTTAGTTCTTAAATTTCTCCAGGGTCCTTTGTTTGAACCACTTGAGAGAGCAGATCTTAAGTGGTTAACGGTTAAAGTTCTTTTTTTACTGGCAATGGCGTCAGCCAGAAGAGTGTCAGATTTAGGAGCATTATCATGTAAGTCTCCTTTCCTAAGTTTTTTTCCAGACAGAGCAGTTCTCAGAACGAGATCTAGTTATCTTCCAAAGGTGGTGTCAAAGTTTCACCTGAATGAAGAGATTGTAGTCCCAGCTTTTCAGGTATCGGGACTATCTGCGGGAGAAGCGTCACTGGACGTGGTCCGGTCTTTAAAAATCTACATAGATCGTACTAGTACCATCAGGAAAACAGATTCCCTCTTCATCCTCTACGGATTCCATAGGAGAGGTTGGCCTGCTAGTAAACAGACGCTGGCGAGATGGCTCCGAATGGTAATATCTGAAGCTTATTCTCATGCAGATCTCCCTATTCCGGCTAATGTCTCTGCACACTCTACACGTAAGGTAGGTCCTTCTTGGGCAGCACAACAGGGTGCATCAGCAGAACAGATATGTAAGGCAGCCACATGGTCTTCCATAAACACATTCATCAGACATTATGCCTTGGATACTTTTGCCTCTCATGACGCAGATTTCGGGCGAAAGGTCCTCCTGTGCACCAGCCTGCCTGCTTCGTGGGACTTTGGGGGGGGGGGGGGGGGGGGGAGGAACGGCCCAACCCCTTGAAGGGTTTATGGTCCCGTTCCCCGCTGACAGGACACTAGCTCCTGAGGGAACTATTTGCAATCCCCACCACGGTGAGCTTACATTCCCGCAGCACGCCGCTACCACTAACAGAGCCAGAAGTATGAAGAGTGGTGAGTACTAAGCCGGCGTCCCGGTTAGTCGGTTGCTGGCCATTATGGCGGCATGAGGGTACGGAGATGCATGGCTTATAAACGGGGCGGACTCAGGGCCGGATTAAGGCTCCACAGGTCCCGGGGTACTTAAGACAAGGGGGCCCCCTGAGGGCTATATATAGTGTATATAAGGGCATGGGGGTCTATTTTATATATATATATATATATATATATATATATATATATATATATATATATATATATTTATTTTTCTCTAACGTCCTAGTGGATGCTGGGGACTCCGTCAGGACCATGGGGAATAGCGGCTCCGCAGGAGACAGGGCACAAAAGCAAGCTTTTAGGATCACATGGTGTGTACTGGCTCCTCCCCCTATGACCCTCCTCCAAGCCTCAGTTAGGTTTTTGTGCCCGTCCGAGTAGGGTGCAATCTAGGTGGCTCTCTTAAAGAGTTACTTAGAAAAAGTTTTTAGGTTCTTTATTTTCAGTGAGTCCTGCTGGCAACAGGCTCACTGCATCGAGGGACTTAGGGGAGACATTTTCAACTCACCTGCGTGCAGGATGGATTGGATTCTTAGGCTACTGGACACCATTAGCTCCAGAGGGAGTCGGAACACAGGGCTCGCCCTGGGGTTCGTCCCGAAGCCGCGCCGCCGACCCCCCTTGCAGATGCTGAAGATGAAGAGGTCCGGAACCAGGCGGCAGAAGACTTTCAGTCTTCATCAGGTAGCGCACAGCACTGCAGCTGTGCGCCATTGTTGTCAGCACACTTCTCACAGCAGTCACGGAGGGTGCAGGGCGCTGGGGGGGGGCGCCCTGGGCAGCAATGTATAATACCTGTATGGCGAAAAATACATCACATATAGCCCTTGAGGCTATATGGATGTATTTAACCCCTGCCAGATATCAAAAACTCCGGAGAAGAAGCCCGCCGAAAAGGGGGCGGGGCCTATTCTCCTCAGCACACAGCGCCATTTTCCCTCACAGAAATGCTGGTGGGAAGGCTCCCAGGCTCTCCCCTGCACTGCACTACAGAAACAGGGTTAAAACAGAGAGGGGGGGCACTGATTTGGCGATATGTACATATATTAAAATGCTATAAGGGAGGAACACTTATATAAAGGTTGTCCCTGGATAATTATAGCGTTTTGGTGTGTGCTGGCAAACTCTCCCTCTGTCTCCCCAAAGGGCTAGTGGGTCCTGTCCTCTATCAGAGCATTCCCTATGTGTGTGCTGTATGTCGGTACGTGTGTGTCGACATGTATGAGGTAAATGTTGGTGAGGAGGCGGAGCAAATTGCCTGTAATGGTGATGTCACTCTCTAGGGAGTCGACACCGGAATGGATGGCTTATTTATGGAATTACGTGATAATGTCAACACGCTGTAAGCCGGTTGACGACATGAGAGGGCCGGCGAACAAATTAGTATCTGTCCAGGCGTCTCAAACACCGTCAGGGGCTGTAAAATGCCCATTTACCTCAGTCGGTCGACACAGACCCAGACACGGACACTGATTTCAGTGTCGACGGTGAAGAAACAAACGTATTTTCCTTTAGGGCCACACGTTAAGGGCAATGAAGGAGGTGTTACATATTTCTGATACTCCAAGTACCACAAAAAAGGGTATTATGTGTGAGGTGAAAAAACTACCTGTAGTTTTTCCTGAATCAGATAAATTATATGAAGTGTGTGATGATGCGTGGGTTTCCCCCGATAGAAAATTATTGGCGGTATACCTTTTCCCGCCAGAAGTTAAGGCGCGTTGGGAAACACCCCTTACGGTGGATAAGGCGCTCACACGCTTATCAGAACAAGTGGCGGTACCATCTACAGATAGGACCGTACTTAAGGAGCCAGCTAATAGGAGGCTGAAAAATATCCTAAAAAGTATACACACACATGCTGGTGTTTTACTGTGACCAGCGATCGCCTCAGCCTGGATATGCAGACCTGAGGTGGCTTGGTCGGATTCCCTGACTAAAAATATTGATACCCTTGACAGGGACAGTATTTTATTGACTATAGAGCATTTAAAGGATGCATTTCTATATATGCGAGATGCGCAGAGGGATATTTGCACTCTGGCATCAAGAGTAAATGCGATGTCCATATCTGCAAGAAGATGTTTATGGACACGACAGTGGTCAGGTGATGCAGATTCCAAACGGCACAAAGATGTATTGCCGTATAAAGGGGAGGAGTTATTTGGGGTCGGTCCATGGGACCTGGTGGCCACGGCAACTGCTGGAAAATCCACCGTTATTTACCCTAAGTCACATCTCTGCAGAAAAAGACACCGTCTTTTCAGCCTCAGTCTTTTCGTCCCTATAAGAGTCATATCTGCCCAGGGATAGAGAAAAGGGAAGAAGACTGCAGCAGGCAGCCCATTCCCAGGAACAGAAGCCCTCCGCCGCTTCTACTAAGTTCTCAGCATGACGCTGGGACCGTACAGAACCCCTGGATCCTACAAGTAGTATCCAAGGGGTACAGATTGGAATGTCGAGGCGTTTCCCCCCTCGCAGGTTCCTGTAGTCTGCTGTACCAATGTCTCCCTCCGACAGGGAGGCAGTATTGAAAATAATTCACAAGCTGTATTCCCAGCAGGTGATAATAAAAATACCCCTCCTACAACAAGGAAAGGGGTATTGTTCCACACTATATGGTGGTACTGAAGCCAGAAGGCTAGGTGAGACCGATTCTAAATCGAAAATTTTTTTTTGAACACTTACAAAGGTTCAAATTCAGATGGAGTCACTCAGAGCAGTGATAGCAAACAAGGGGACTATATAGTGTCCCGGGACATCAGGGATGCTTACCTCCATGTCCCAAAAATTTGCTTTTCTCACCAAGGGTACCTCAGGTTCGTGGTACAGAACTGTCACTATCAGTTTCAGACGATGCCGTTGGATTGTCCAAGGCACCCCGGGTCCTTACCAAGGTAATGACCGAAATGAGGATTCGTCGTCAAAGAGAATGGACGACCTCCTGATAAGAACAAGGTCCAGAGAACAGTTGGAGGTCGGAGTAGCACTATCTCAAGTAGTTCTACGACAGGACGGGTGGATTCTAAATATTCCAAAACCGCAGTTGTTCCGACGACACGTCTGCTGGTCCTAGGGATGATTCTGGACACAGTCCAGGAAAAGGTGTTTCTCCCAGAGGAGAAAGCCAGGGAGTTATCCGAGCTAATCGGGATCCTCCTAAAACCAGGAAAAGTGTCAGTGCATCATTGCACAAGAGTCCTGGTAAAAATGGTGGCTTATTACGAAGCGCTTCCATTCGGCAGATTTCACGCAAGAACTCTTCAGTGGGATCTGCTGGACAAATGGTCCGGATCGCATCGTCAGATGCATCAGCGGATAACCCTATATCCAAGGACAAGGGTGTCTCTCCTGTGGTGATTACAGAGTGCTCATCTTCTAGAGGGCCGCAGATTCGGCATTCAGGATGGATGCTGGTAACCACGGAGGCCAGCCTGAGAGGCTGGGGAGCAGTCACACAGGGAAAAAATTTCCAGGGAGTGTGATCAAGTCTGGAGAATTCTCTCCACATAAATATACTGGAGCTAAGAGCAAATTTATAATGCTCTAAGTTTAGCAAGGCCTCTGCTTCAAGGTCAGCCGGTATTGATCCAGTGGGATAACATCACGGCAGTCGCCCACGTAAACAGAAAGGGCGGCACAAGAAGCAGGAGGGCAGTGGTCAAAACTGCAAGGATTTTTCGCTAGGCGGAAAATCATGTGTTAGCACTGTCAGCAGTGTTCATTCCGGGAGTGGACGACTGGGAAGCAGACTTCCTCAGCAGGCACGACCTCCACCCGGGAGAGTGGGAACTTCATCGGGAAGTTTTCCGCATGATTGTGAACCGTTGGGAAAGACCAAAGGTGGACATGATGGCGTCCCGCCCGAACAAAAAACGGGACAGGTATTGCGCCAGGTCACGAGACCTTCAGGCGATAGCTGTGGACGTCCTGGTAACACCGTGGGTGTAACAGTCGGTGTATGTGTTCCCTCCTCTGTTTCTCATAACCAAGGTATTGAGAATTATAAGACGTAGAGGAGTAAGAACTATACTCGTGGCTCCGGATTGGCCAAGAGGGACTTGGTACCCGGAACTTCAAGGGATGCTCACAGAGGACTAATGGCCTCGGGAGCTAAGATGGGATTTGCTTTCAGCAAGAACCATGTCTGTTCCAAGAGGAACCGTGGCATCTGCCTCTAAGAAAGGACCTGCTCCAGCAGGGACCTTGTCTGTTCCAAGACTTACCGCGACTGCGTTTGACGGCATGGCGGTTGAACGCCGGATCCTAAGGGAAAAGGCATTCCGGAAGAAGTCATACCTACCCTGGTCAAAGCCAGGAAGGAGGTGACCGTACAACGTTATCACCACATGTGGTGAAAATATGTTGCGTGGGTGAGGCCAGGAAGGCCCCACGAAAAAAAATTTCAACTAGGTCGATTTCTGCACTTCCTGAAAACAGGAGTGTCTATGAGCCTCAAATTGGGGTCCATTAAGGTTCAAGTTTCGGCCCTGTAGATTTTCTTCCAGAAAAAATTGGCTTCAATTCCTGAAGTCCAGACGTTTGTCAAGGGAGTATTGCATATACAGCCCCTTGTGTGCCTCCAGTGGCACCGTGGGATCTCAACGTAGTGTTGGGATTCCTAAAATCATATTGGTTTGAACCGCTCAAATCTGTGGATTTGAAATATCTCACATGGAAAGTGACCATGTTGTGGTCCTGGCCTCGGCCAGACGATTGTCAGAATTGGGGGCTTTGTCTTAAAAAAGCCCATATTTGTTTTTCCAGTCGGACAGGGCAGAACTGCGGACTCGTCCCCAGTTTCTTCCTAAGGTGGTGTCAGCTTTTCACCTGAAACAACATATTGTGGTGCCTGCGGCTACTAGGGACTTGGAGGACTCCAAGTTGCTAGACGTTGTCGGGGCCCTAAAAATATATATATATATATATATATATATATATATATATATATATATATATATATATATATATTTCCAGGACGGCTGGAGTCAGAAAGTCTGACTTGCTGTTTATATTGTATGCACCCAAAAAGCTGGGTGCTCCTGCTTCTAAGCAGATTATTGCTTGTTGGATTTGTAGTACAATTCAGCTTGCACATTCTGTGGCAGGCCTGCCACAGCCAAAATCTGTAAGTGCCCATTCCACAAGGAAGGTGGGCTCATCTTGGGCGGATGCCCGAGGGGGTCTCGGCTTTAAAATTTTGCCGAGCAGTTACGTGGTCAGGGGGGAACACGTTTGTAAAATTCTACAAATTTGATACCCTGGCTGAGGAGGACCTGGAGTTCTCTCATTCGGTGCTGCAGAGTCATCCGCACTCTCCCGCCCGTTTGGGAGCTTTGGTATAATCCCCATGGTCCTGACGGAGTCCCCAGCATCCACTAGGACGTTAGAGAAAATAAGATTTTACTTACCGATAAATCTATTTCTCGTAGTCCGTAGTGGATGCTGGGCGCCCATCCCAAGTGCGGATTGTCTGCATTACTTGTACATAGTTATTGTTACAAAAATCGGGTTATTATTGTTGTGAGCCATCTTTTTTAGAGGCTACTTCATTGTTATCATACTGTTAACTGGGTTCAGATCACAAGTTGTACGGTGTGATTGGTGTGGCTGGTATGAGTCTTACCCGGGATTCAAGATCCTTCCTTATTGTGTACGCTCGTCCGGGCACAGTACCTAACTGAGGCTTGGAGGAGGGTCATAGGGGGAGGAGCCAGTACACACCATGTGATCCTAAAAGCTTGCTTTTGTGCCCTGTCTCCTGCGGAGCCGCTATTCCCCATGGTCCTGACGGAGTCCCCAGCATCCACTACGGACTACGAGAAATAGATTTATCGGTAAGTAAAATCTTATTATTACACACATATAAGCAGAAAGCTGTTAGAGGCAGTAACAGTATATATTATTGAACAGAAAAATAGAAAGCACGTTTATCCATTGTAGAAAAAGAAAATCAATATCACACTGTCACATAGTAGGTGGTATAGTATGATGTAAGGGAACACTCTGCTAGCATGTAAGGGAACACAAGATACTGGTTACACTAGTACAGGTCTATGTAATCTGCCTGTCCCAAAATGAATTTTCAGAGAGCCCTACTTCAAGATGAAAACTTAATACACACGCACATAGCATACAGTACACACACACACACACACACACACACACACCACCACCACCACCACCACCACCCCCGGCCATAGGCAAACTAGGCAATTGCCTAGGGCATTTGATATGCCTAGGGGCATCAGCAGCTTCTGCTGATTAAAATGATATGCGGCATGCCTATATTCTGTGTGTAGCATTTCATATGCAGATACAGCCACAGTCTCACACAGTATATAGGCATGCTGCGTATCATTTTAATCAGCAGGAGCTGCTTGTGCATCCTAGCCACATAACAATGCAAATAAGATGCATTTTCATTAAAAAAATGTGTCCCCGATGTTAGCATTGAGGCAAGATTTATGAGGACACATCTGTATCCAAGCAGAGACAGAGGTCACAGTGTTAGTGGCAGTGTGAGTGTTGTGTGCATGTGAGTGGGTTGGTTGTGCAGTAGTGTTCGGAATATGTAAGGAGCATTATGTGTGTCATGTAAAAATGCATTAATAACGTGCAACATATGTGTAAGGGGCACTATGTGTCATTATGTGTATAAGGGCATTAATAATGTGCGGCATATGTGTAACAGGGTACTACTGTATGTGTGTCATTATGTGTATAGGGGCACTAATAATGTGCAGCAAATGTGTAGGCGGCACTATGTGTGTCATTATGTGTATAAGGGCATTAATAATGTGCAGCATATGTGTAAGGGACATTATGTGTAAAAGGGCATTAATAAAGGTTGTCATAATGTGTAAGGCACATTATGTTTATAAGGACATTAATAATGTGTGTCATGTGTAAGGGACATTACTGTGTGGCATGATGTGTATAAGTTGCTCTACTATGTGGCATTGCATATAGAAAGGGCACTACTGTGTCGTCTAATGTGAATAAAGAGCAATAGGGTGTGGTGTAATGTGAATAAGGAGCAATTCAGTGTGATGTAATGTGAATAAGGGGCTCTACTGTGAGGAGTAACGTTTATAAGGTAAAGTGATACTACTGTGGGATGTAATATAAATTATGGACACGATCGCATGATCAAATGTGAATAAAGTTGCAGTACTGTGTGGCGTAATTGGAATTGGGGTTACTATTGTGTGGCCATGCCCCTTGCCAGCAAAAACACACCCCTTTTTGGGCTGTGCGCCAAATGTGCAAACTGTTCCTATTTAAAATATAGGGGGTACAAACACCAAAATAAGGACTGTTATGGATGAGGGGTGGTGGTGCTGGGAAAGAGGTGCAAGGTCAGAGGCGGAACCAGCGGTGGTGCTAGGGGGCACCAGCCAAAATCTTGCCTAGGGCATCATATTGGTTAGGGCCGGCTCTACACACACACACACACACACACACACACACACACACACACTATGCCTACAAATAAACACACATACTGTAGCAAACACACACACCATAAAGCACTAACCATATCAAGAGAGAAGAGGAGCCTAGAGGAGATTGTCACTGCCGGAGTCAATACGAGCGGAGCTGCTGCTGCACATACTCAGTAGCTCCCTCTGCTGTATACAATGTATCCAGTGCTGCAGAGAGGTCTGCTGATCAGAGATCTCTATGAGGAGCAGCCGTGCTTGCGCGGCAGCTGAGATCGTAACTGCAGGTGTGCCCGACCAGTGCAGAGATGGAGACAGGTCTGTCTCCATCTCTGGAAAACATATGTGGAACGTGCGGGAGAGTGTGTGTGTGTGTGTGTGTGTGTGTGGGTGTGGGGGGGGGGGGTGGGGGGGAAGTTCCTGCACCCCTGCCACCAACGGCGGAACTTTATTTAAAAGAAAATTCATGTTAACACGTCTAGTGCTTTATGGCAGGCAGGGGGCCCCCAATATAAAGGGGGCCTGGGGTACTGTGTCCCCTGGGCACCCCCATTAATCCGGCTCTAGGCGGACTGCGTCTCCAGACTAAGTACACAGTGCAGACGCACCACTTTTGAGGGTGTGAACTCAGTCTCCGTACACTGTACACAGTACCCACATGGGCAACAAAGACTTAGCATGGATCTGACTCCATTTTAAGCAATAGATTACCTCAGCCAGTATAAAAAAAGCAGGAAACCCGCGTGCCATGGTGAGGGCAGGGCTTCACTGTGAGCGGGTCCAGCAGCTCACCAGCGCCATTTTCTCTCTGCAGTGGACACAGACGCTGACTGACAGACGCGCAGCTCCTCCGGACTGACTCCAGATTACCTGAGAGATACCAGGGGGTCATAGCGGGGGGGAGCAAATATTAGTGTACTGAGTCCCCAATCTGGGTACTCAGTCTGCGACCCGGCTAAGCTTGGCATTAGCGATAAGGGTGCGGTGTGCTGGCTCCATAATATCTCTGTGTCTCCCTGGAAGGGCTCTTTGTGGGTTAATTGTGCTTTTAACCTTTCCTGTGTGTGTGTGTGTGCTGTCACATTTACAATATGTCAGGCAAAGAGTGTGTTTCACATACGGCAGAGTGTTTCTCTACCCCAGGGGGCACACTACCGTGTACTCAGTGTAGTGCACCTTCCCAGGTTAGTGGGGCTGAACCAGCATGGCTGGATTCCAATAAAGGAATGATTTCTAATATTTCTACTAAATTGTCCTGCAATGAGAAAGAGACGCAATACTTAAGACAGTCTGTGGATGAGTTTATGAACAGAGACTCAGTCTCACTCCTCAGTCACTTTTCCTGTATCTAAGGAACTGAATACCCTGTTTGAAGAACCGTGGGTTAATCCTGAGAAGAAATTTCAAATCCCTAAGAGGTTACTCTCCTCCTTTCCTTTTCCTCTTGAAGATAGGAAAAAATGGAAAAATCCACGATAGTGGATGCATCAGTATCCAGGTCCCTGGTGTCCCTGGTGCAGCCTCCATGAAAGACACGGCTGATCGTAGAATTGAGACCACACTCAAATCTTTGTACACAGCTGCTGGGGTGGCTCAGAGACGCATTATAGCATGTGCGTGAATCACAAAAGCCATTGCTAAATGGTCAGGTAACCTAATTGAGGGGTTAGATTCCTTATCTAGGGGCGAGATTGTTTTACCCCTGCAACATATACAGGACTCTGCGAACTTTATGGTGGAAGCCATAAAAGAAATATGCTTGCTTATTGCATGCACCACGGCTATGGCAGTGTCAGCACGCAGGGGCCTATGGCTACGCCATTGGACTGCTGATGCGGACTCCAGGAAGGGCGTGGAAGGCCTACCATTTACAGGAGAGGTCTTATTTGGAGATGAACTGGATAAATGGATCTCCAAAGCTACGGCGGGTAAGTCCACATATTGTCACACGCCAGGGGCAGCGGCCGCCGCGCTTACCCCTGCGTGTCCGCTGGTCCTTCTGGCGGTCCCTGCCTTCGGTGGTCGCCGGGTCCCGGCGTCTGGCTGGCGCTGCTCCCGGCGGTTCCCCGGAGTGTGGGCGCCGTATTACACTCAGCGTTCACATGGGTGTAGTGGGCAGGTGACGTCATCGGCTCCCCTCTGCCAATCAGACGAAGGCGGGGAATTCAAAAGTAGACGCCGGACAGAGTCCGGCGCCTGAGTATCGTCTCTTTTAGAAGTGAACTCCAGTGCTCCTGTTGCAGTGTGTCTCTCTGCTGTTTGGAATCCTGTGCTCCCAGCATTCAGTGCATGCACAGTCTCCTGTACTTCCAGCATTTAGCGTACCTTCCTGCTGTACAGTCTCCAGTGTACCCAGCATCCAGTGTATCTCTGCATACAGACTCCAGTGCTCCCAACGTTCAGTGTGACTCCCAGCTGAACAGACTCCAGGGTCTTTCACCACTCAGTGTGTTTCAACATCGCTCACAAGCCTCTAACCACTCAGTGAGGTTCAGCATCACTCACAAGTCCTTGTCACTCAGTGCTCTTCAGCATCACTCACAAGTCCTTGTCACTCAGTGTTCTTCAGCATCGCTCTCAAGTCCTTTATCTTACAGTGTTCTTCAGCATCGCTCTGAAGTCCTTGTCATTCTGTGAATCTCCAGCATCAATCATGGACTTTGGTCTGCATGAGGAAGACCTATATTCGGCCATCACTACTCCGGCCCAACTGTGGTTCCTCTTCCCGATCACCGGAAGAACTCCCGAGTTCTCAACACTCCCAACCCAGGTCAGTGACACATATCTTCCTTCTGCAGCTCTCCCAGCCAGGAAGGCCTACTCAGCTCAGAAGGCCTACTCAGCTTCCAATTTGCAGTCCTTTCGGATAGCCAAGTTTAAGGGCAAAACCAGAAGTTCTTCTACAGCCACCACAGGTGCTAGAGGTAAACTACGCAAACCTCTGCTTCCTCAAAGCCTTCAGCATGACGGTGGATGCCTGGATGACTGGCAGGTGGGAGCCCAACTAAAATTCCCTTAGATCTTATTTACTAGGGCTACAGACTGGAGTTCCAGGAGCTCCCACCTCACAGATTCTTCAAATCAGGCTTATCAGTTTCACAAGAGCAAGTATAACTTTACAGGGCACCATTCAAAAACTGGTACAGACTCAGGTCATTGTTCCAGGTCCACCTCATCTGCAAAACAAGGGGTACTATTCCAACTTGTTTGTAGTACCGAAACCAGACGGTTCATTAAGACCGATTCTGAACCTCAAGTTGTTGAACCCGTACTTACGAGTGTTCAAATTCAAGATGGAGTCTCTGAGAGCAGTGATCTCATGTCTGGAGGAGGGGGAGTTCCTAGTGTCTCTGGATATCAAGGATGCGTACCTTCACATTCCGATCTGGCCGCTTCATCAGGCTTATCTACGGTTTGCACTGCAGGATGTCAGCGTCCGGAGTCTTACCGGGGCTGGGGCCGCGGGGCTGGCTTCTTTGGCGATGTGCGGGCAGTGGCGGAGGTGGGCTGCTGCGCCAGATCCGTGGGCAGCAGTAGCGGCGGTGAGGGGGTCCGCTCATGGCGGCGGGATCCAGCTACAGCGGGTCGCTTTTGCTGAGCCGTTGCTAGGAGACCAGGGGCAGTGAGCAATGTGGCTTTGCAAAAAGGTCTGCATTACTGGGCGCCGCCATGTTAGAGACCAAGTTTTAAGCATAGTTCCTGTTTCCTGTTTCTTCCAGCCAATCCAGGGGAAGCTCTCCCTATAAAAGGGGGCTGGTTTAGGACAGGGACGCCAGTGCTTCAAGTTACAACCCTGTTGTAGGTGCTTTAGCCTGTGCTCCCAGGATTCCTGCTGTATTCTGGTTCCTCCTGATCCTGCTTGGTCGGTTCTCTGTTGCTGCCAGAGCCGGCCATAGGCATAGGCAAACTAGGCAATTGCCTAGGGCATTTGATATGCCTAGGGGCATCAGCAGCTTTTGCTGATTAAAATGATATGTGACATGCCTATATTCTGTGTGTAGCATTTCTTATGCAGATACAGCCACAGTCTCACACAGTATATAGGCATGCTGCATATCATTTTAATCAGCAGAATCTGCTTGTGCATCCTAGCAACATAGCAATGCAAATAAGATGCATTTTCATAAAAAAGGTTTCAGGCGTTAGCATTGAGGCAAGATTTATGAGGACACATCTGTATCCAAGCAGAGGCAGAGGTCACAGTATTAGTGGCAGTGTGAGTGGGTTGGTTGTGCAGTAATGTTCGGAATATGTGTAAGGAGCATTATGTGTGTCATGTAAAAATGCATTAATAATGTGCAACATATGTGTAAGGGGCACAATTGTGTGTCATGTGTATAAGGGCATTAATAATGTGTGGCATATGTGTAACAGGGTACTACTGTATGTGTATCATTATGTGTATAGGGGCACTAATAATGTTCATCAAATGTGTAGGGGCACTATGTGTGTCATTATGTGTATAAGGGCATTAATAATGTGCGGCATATATGTAAGGGACATTATGTGTAAAAGCACATTAATAAAGGTTGTCATAATGTGTAAGGCACATTATGTTTATAAGGACATTAATAATGTGTAAGGGGCATTACTGTGTGGAATTATGTGTATAAATGCATTACTAATGTGTGGCATTATGTGTATAAGGTGCTCTACTATGTGGCGTTGCGTATAGAAAGGGCATTACTGTGTCATCTAATATGAATAAAGAGCAATAGGGTGTGGTGTAATGTGAATAAGGAGCAATTTAGTGTAATGTAATGTGAATAAGGGGCTCTACTGTGAGGAGTAATTTTTATAAGGTAAAGTAATATTACTGTGGGATGTAATATGAATTATGGACAGTATCGCATGATCAAATGTGAATAAAGTTGCAGTACTGTGTGGCGTAATTGGAATTGGGGTTACTATTGTGTGGCCATGCCCCTTGCTAGCAAAAACACACCCCTTTTTGGGCTGTGCGCCAAATGTACGAACTGTTCCTATTTAAAATATAGGGGGTACAAACACCAAAATAAGGACTGCTATGGGTGAGGTGTGATGGTGCTGGGAAAGAGGTGCAAGGTCAGAGGCGGAACCAGCGGTGGTGCTAGGGGGCACCAGCCAAAATCTTGCCTAGGGCATCATATTGGTTAGGGCCGGCTCTGGTTGCTGCTGCAGCCCTGCCGTTTCTAGCCTGCTACTGCCTGTGGAAGCGCTCCTGGAAAACCCAGTCCAGTAAGACTCTTTGGGCACAGTCGGCCCCGGGTCTTCTGCCTCGTCTTTCAAGCCACACTCCACAGATCTCCTTCACCAGCCACGCCTTTGTACCACCAACCACAGCCTGCAGATTATTATCTTCAGCTTCGTTTTCCAATCCACAGTCCACAGTCCTTGTCTCCAGCCACGTCTTCAACCACCATCCACAGTTCCACAGTTCATCATCTACAGTCTCATCTTTCAAACCACAGTCCACAGTTCTTCGCCTCCAGCCACGTCTTTAACCACTATCCACAGTTCCGCAATTCATTAATCACAACCTCGTCTTTCAAGCCACAACCCGCAGTTCTTTATCCGCAATTACGTTCCTTAACCATCGTTCTCCAGCTCCAGCCCATGCGAAGGAACTTTATCTTGTTCATCCACAGCCTGCTACCTCCTCGGGCAAATCTTAGCTGCCGGATCCTCAAACTTTGCTAGACGTGACACAGGACTGTCACTACCAGTTCCAGGCCCTGCCATTTGATCTCTCCACGGCACCGAGGGTGTTCATCAAGGTGATGGCAGAGATGATGTTTCTCCTCCGCAAACAGGGAGTGAACATAATTCCGTACCTGGACGATCTTCTGATAAAGGCGCCATCCAGGGAGAGGTTGTTGGACAGCATTGTCCTCTCAACCTGACTACTCCGAGATCACGGGTGGATCCTGAACCTTCCGAGTCTCACCTAGAGTCAACACGGAGGCTTCCATTCCTGGGAATGATACTGGACACAGAGTCGCAGAAATTGTTCCTTCCGTTGGAAAAGGCATTGGTAATCCAGGCGATGGTTTGGGATGTCCTAAAGCCAACCCGGAGATCGGTACATCTATGCATTCACCTTCTGGGGAAAATGATAGCCTCTTAGGGACACTTCAGTACAGAAGGTTTCACGCAAGACCCTTCCAGCTCAATCTGTTGGACAAAATGGTCCAGATTGCATCTTCACATGCACCAGAGAATCCGTCTGTCGCCAAGAGCCAGGATTTCTCTTCTATGGTGGCTTCAGACTTCTCACCTAATCGAGGGTCGATGGTTCAGGATTCAGAATTGGATTCTGCTAACCACAGACGCAAGCCTCAGAGGTTGGGGAGCAGTCACCCAGGAGATGCAGTTCCAGGGAAGATGGTCAAGTCAGGAAGTCGTCCTTCCAATCAACATTCTGTAACTCAGGGCTATATACAACGCCCTTCTGCAGGCCTCATATCTTCTTCAAGATCTGGCCATTTAGGTCCAGTTGGACAATATGACTGCGGTAACATACATAAACCGACAGGTCGGAACGAAAAGCAGAGCAGCAATGTCAGAGGTGACAAGAATCTTCCTCTGGGCAGAAAAACATGATGTGGCATTGTCAGCGGTCTTCATTCCGGGAGTAGACAACTGAGAAGCAGACTTCCTCAGCAGACACAACCTGCACACAGTGGAGTGGGGCCTTCACCCGGAGGTGTTCAGGTGCTTGACACGTCAGTGGGGTTCTCCACAGATCGCAACAGTAAAATTCTAGCGCTGTGCTGAACCTCCCTAATCAGCGCCTGGAGAGAATCACCTTAGGGTGGTTTTTTCTTCTTTCTGCACTTCTCCACAGATCGATATGATGGCCTTTTGTCTCAACAAGAAGCTCAAGCGGTATTGTTCCAGGTCGAGAGACCTGCAGGCAGTGGCGGTAGATGCTCTGACGACTCCATGGGTCTATCAGATGGTGTACGTGTTTCCGTCACTTCCTCTGATTCCAAGGATTCTCAAAAGAATAAAAAGGGAAAAGGTTCAAGCAATACTCATTGCTCCGGACTGGCCAAGAAAGGCCTGGTACGCGGATCTTCTAGAGATGCTGATCGAAGATCCGTGGCCTCCACTTCTTCGAGAGGATCTTCTACAAAAGGGCCCGTTTGTCTATCAAGACTTACCACGGCTATGTTTAACGGCATGGAAGTCGATCGGCTGATTTTTGCCAGGAGGGGGATCCCTGACAAGGTCATCCCAACTATGATCCAGGCCAGAAAGGGGCTAACGTCTAAATATTACCACCGTATATGGAAGAAGTATGTCTCTTGGTGTGAGAGCAGAAAATTTTCAGCGGTGGAATTTCATCTGGGATGTTTACTGCTTTTTCTGCAGTCAGGTGTGGATGTGGGCCTACGTCTGGGCTCCATAAAAGTCCAGATTTTGGCCTTGTCCAATTGGCTTCTCTCCCTGAGGTCCAGACATTCCTGAAAGGTGTTCTGCACATCCAACCTCCCTTTGTGCCTCCCACGGCACCTTGGGATCTCAATTTGGTGCTGCAGTTTCCCCAACTGGACTGGTTTGAACCATTACAAGAGGTTGATGTAAAATATCTTACATGGAAGACTGTCACACTGTTGGCCTTGGCTTCAGCAAGACGTGTGTCGGAGCTGGGGGAGTTGTCTTACAAGAGCCCCTATTTAATTTTCCATGAAGACAGTGCTGAACTCAGAACTCGTCAGCAATTTCTTCCTAAGGTGGTGTCTGCGTTTCACATCAACCAACCTATTGTGGTTCCGGTTGTTACCGATACCTCTGCTACTTCAAAGTCTTTGGATGTTGTGAGGGCTTTGAAGGTGTATGTAAAGCGAACAGCTCTTCACAGAAAATCAGACTCACTGTTTGTTCTTTATGATCCCAATAAGATTGGGTGTCCTGCTTCAAAGCAGTCCATTGCGCGCTCGATCAGGTTCACTATCCAGCATGCTTATTCAATGGCAGGATTGTCGGTTCCTAAATCTGTACAGGCCCACTCTACTAGGTCGGTGGGTTCTTCCTGGGCGCGGGATGTCTCAGCTTTACAGCACTGCCAAGCAGCTACTTGGTCAGGTTCGAACACGTTTGCTAAGTTCTACAAGTTCGATACTTTGACCAAACTGAAGGTCCTCAGAGGCCAATCAGTTCTGCAGGAACCTCAGCACTCTCCCAACCCGTTTGGGAGCTTTGGTACATCCCCATGGTACTAAATGGATTCCCAGTATCCTCTAGGACGTAAGAAAATAGGATTTTAATTACCTACCAGTAAATCCTTTTCACGTAGTCCGTAGAGGATACTGGGCGCCCGCCCGGTGCTTCGTACTTCCTGCACTGTTACTTGGTTAAGTATTGTTGTTTGGTTCAGCTGTTGCTGTTCCTGGTTTTAAGTTTGGTTAGCATGGCTTTCCTCTTGTTTCATGTGTGCTGGTTCGGAATCTCACCACTATCCTTTTTACATCCTTCTCTCAAAGTATGTCCATCTCCTCGGGCACAGTTTCCTAGACTGAGTCTGGTAGGAGGGGCATAGAGGGAGGAGCCAGCACACACTATCAAATTCTTAAAGTGCCCATGGCTCCTAGTGGACCCATCTATACCCCATGGTACTAAATAGATTCCCAGTATCCGCTACGGACTACAAGAAAAGGATTTACCGGTAGGTAATTCAAATCCTATTTTATACCAGGGGAGTGGTCTAGCAGGCACAAGGCCACACCCCAGTTTTGCACGCGCCCTTGGCATGATGTCGGCTCTTTGACGTACCTGACTAGATTTTTTTTGTCTCGTCTCTGACTGGATGGCCACCTCTGTTGTAGGTGTGAATGCTAAATTGCTTTCTCATAAATATTTAAAATGCCCGCTCTAATATATATTGTAAACGCCTGTACCTCTTATTACCATATCCCATGAATGTGCGCTATATATCGCAAAACACTGCATCCCATAAGAGAAAACAATACACCCACACATTATCTGAGTTCCAAAGCTCATTGATGTATATATTTGTTATTAAAAGGATATGGATTCAATATATATTACAATGTACAGTATACCTATAGTTACATGGTTACACTCACACAGTAAGCAGTTAAAACATACAGTTACATACAGTTACAGTTACAGGCCAGCATATACAGCAAATACATCACCATATCTTTCTCGTATAAAAGTCTCTCCATATCACTCTCTCTGTCTGTAAAATCATGCTGGAACTCCATCATCGTCTGGTACCAAACAGCTACTCTGAGACCAAAACAGGAACTGCCCTCCTGTGTGATCAGCAATGTGTTATCTAGTTTGGGGGAGGGGACTCTCATTCATGATGAGTCACTGGTTTGTTCGTGTGCTGATCAGGTTCAGCCTTGGGGACGTCTGAGGGGCTGGCCTGAGCTTCCTGTCCACTACCTGTTTGGAATATCTATTGTTCTAATAAAAGTGATTTTAGCTTTTATACATTTAATCATAACTATTTGTTGCAATGTCCTATAACTTAACAAGTATCAAATGAATCTACACATTAATCTGGTTGCTTTAATAGTAAATATGACGGGTCTATCTTGCTTCGTTCAAATACACATACATGACATTACTTCATTATATAATTTTAAATCATCATGATGTCTGGCACTTGATATTATTATAGTTATGTACTATATGAAATAAGTGTCGAATCCATCTCTGTGGCATGTCCGTGTAAATGCGTGTGTTACCATATATTGCTGTGCTCGCTGCGCGTATTTGCAAGTATAGCGACTCATAATGTGTGTAGTTTGTATGTTCTTTTTATGTAATATTTTTTACTTCGACAGTCCACCCTTTGGCAGCAAACAATAACTGCCATCAATTAGTAACATAAGAAAAAATATTTCATACAATAATCGGTGACCTAGACACAAGTATGTATGCATTTCGCAAATTAGACACTTGACTATATTTGGGGAAGACAGGGAGGAGGACGAGACATCCTCTATATGCACTCGGCGGTCACGGGACCACTGGTTGGGTGTGGGACAACATTCAACCTATAGAGTATGCTGGGACAGTGCTTTGGCCTATAATGTCTGATTTGCGACGAACATTTCACACATACATGTACCTACGTCTTTGTACACTGATGTTTGGATTCGATTGAGGTTCTGCTGGGTAGATGAAGAAGACACAAACAAATCGTGACAGTGACATATAAATTTTTCATGATCTACATATTCCTATCATTTTCTGAACATTGGTGGTCATTCCGAATTGTTCGCTCTGTAATTTTCTTCGCATCGCAGCGATTTTCCGCTAACTGCGCATGTGCAATGTTCGCACTGCGACTGCGCCAAGTAAATTTGCTATGCAGTTAGGTATTTTACTCACGGCATTACGAGGTTTTTTTCTTCGTTCTGGTGATCGTAATGTGATTGACAGGAAGTGGGTGTTTCTGGGCGGAAACTGTCCGTTTTATGGGAGTGTTTGAAAAAATGCTCCAGTTTCTGGGAAAAACGCGGGAGTGGCTGGAGAAACGGAGGAGTGTCTGGGCGAACGCTGGGTGGCTGGGTGTGTTTGTGACGTCAAACCAGGAACGACAAGCAGTGAACTGATCGCACTGGAAGAGTAAGTCTCGAGCTACTCAGAAACTGCACAGAGAAGTATTTTTGCAATATTGCGAATCTTTCGTTCGCAATTTTGATAAGCTAAGATTCACTCCTAGTAGGCTTAGCGTGTGCAATGCTGCTAAAAGCAGCTTGCGAGCGAACAACTCGGAATGAGGGCCATTGTTTCCATTTCTGGAACGTATGCTAGGTATGTTTAATCATTGAACAAGGGTTAGAAGTAGTGTCCTTCCTAAATAACATAAACCTTCAGAGTTCGGGGAGAGCCACTCATAAACCTTTCTTCCACATATATGAATGAGCTCTTTATCTGCAATGTGTGAATAGCCATTGTCTGATTGTTCCTGATTACCTCTGAACTCCATAACTACTAGACCTTTGGTTTTTCTCTGATTTTAACAAACTGATCGGCTAATCCTGGGATCCTATAAGGAAATCACTCCTTCCTCCGGAACCAGTTCCAGTCCCACACTCGACTCCTCATAAAAAACCTCGCAAAAATAGAATATCCTGAAAAAAAATGTTTGTCAGCGGGAAAGAGAGAAAAGAGAAATAGAACAAAACAACTCTTGTTCATAACAAATCAATTACAATGACTGGTCTTTCTGCAGTCCTTTAGTACGCTCAGGTAGTGTTCAACAGTGCCGCCTCTCAGTCTTCACGGAACAGAGTCTCTGGTGATACTTTTGCGATCTCACTCCATTTACGAGTTCCTTCCGGACTACCGACTTTCCTGCAATGGGAATCGTGGACCCAAGTCTCTCCCTCGGCTACTTTCACTGGGATAGTGCTGTCAACAAAACTTGGTATGGTCCTTCCCACCTGTCTATTAGGCAACCTGAGCGTAAAAACAATCACACAGTCTCTTGGTTCCCAATCAAGACAGTTAGCACTTGGCATACCAGCAATCATCAGTTTCAAGTTCTTTTGTCAAGTTCTCAAATGCTGGCTCATCTCTATAAAGTACTGTACTGTCACCTTATTGGTGCATTTCTGATCATTGTGCGGATCAATCATGACATGAGGTTGTCTTCCAAAAACAACCAAAAAGACACAAATACCAAAACAAAAACAAATTTCGAAGAGGGTGATTCTTTGAGTGAAGATCTGGGAGTGGTTCCGAAGCTACATAATACTAGTGGCAGTATCTATGATCACAAAAGTACAATTTCAAGCTTTGTTCCTACTTCTAGGGGTACACACAAATTTCTGCGCAATTTTTCTTTGCGGTAAACACAGCAGCATCCGTGGCGGCAGGAAATGCCTCTACCCAGTTTGAGAAAACATCAGTGCACACCAATACATAACAATAATTCCTAAAGGGTGTTAACTGTACGAAGTCGATTTGTATTTCCTGAAAAGATCCATCTGCAGGAGGGATATGGGATGGCTCTGTTTGTATTGCTTTACGAATATTCTTCCTCAAGCAAGCAAGACAGGTCATTGCTCTCTTACCTGCATGAGAATAGAATCCTAACGCACACCAGTAGGCTCTCATCAGCCTGCACGAACCCCCTTTGCCTAGATGAGTCAGACCGTGTGCCACCTCAGCTAGACTTGGAAGGTATGCTCTGGGGGCTACTGGCTTACCGTGTCCACCTGTCCACAGTCCTGAGGACTCCTGGCCATACCCCTTTGTCCTCCAGACTGCCTTTTCCTGTAGGGAACACAAATGTTTTCATTTTAATTTACTATCGTGTGCTTGCAATGTAGAGTACCATGAGCATAACTCGCAAAAAAGAAAAAAGAAAAAAAAAAAAGAAAAAAAGAAACATCTCTAGAGGAGAGAAAGAAGAAGAAAATGAAAAAGAAAATGTCAGGTTTCCCATTCACCAACAGGCATATCAGTGTCTATACAAAATTTCCCTTCACCAGTATTCCCATTCTCCACCCTTTGTGCATGACAAGGCACACTGCAGTAATACTGGTGTTATCGTGCTGTTGAGATATACTGGGTTTGGGCAGAACTCTGCAGGACCTAGGCATGTGGAATTTGAACTGTAATTGGGTCCATGTATTGTACCACCCTCTGTGAACGCAAAAGATGAAGAGGAAAACTGTAGAGAAACAGAATAGAGGTTGGTGACAGATGAGTTTGTAAAGGTGAAGATTTTATAAAAAATTTGACAACTGGATTGGGCACTACGGGGAAGTGATTCTTTATTTGGTCTACTCTCCTTAAAAAAAATTCTGTGTTTGTCGTATCGCTATTGGGACTATCCCAGCCATCAATCCAGTGTCCTGTCCATCCTAAGTTCATAGGGAACCCGGTATCTGTGAGATAATTTCCTCTACCAGTGATGGACATGCATCTAGAACAGTAGAATGCGACATTAGTCTTCGTGGGTGTCTAACATACTTTGTACCTCCTGAGCGGGAGCATAGTATATGTATATTATATCTAACAAAATTAAGTTAATCGGGGGCCATTTCTGCTAGGAAAAAGAAGCAAAAGTTTAGAGGCCCCATCTTAACCCCAGCAAGCTTTGTCAAAGGGTAATGTTGCATTTATTTTGTTCTTACCATTAGCCGAATCTGTGTTTTCTATATGGCTTATGATTCCTTACTATATGTCCCTTGGTCCCGTCTATGTGTTTAATAATGTTGCTTGAGTTTTCTGTCTAGGGGATCTATATTGACTGTGTCCTACTACTCCTACAATCTCTGGCAAAATGCCCTTCTTTCCTACAAGTGTAACATATTATTGACCATTAGGGATCTGGGGTTTGGACTGATGGGTCTTTCCTGTATGTGCCAGTCTACTTACCGTCCTCAACCTCTCCACCTGTTGTTCTCTGCGCCTAGCACTATTCTTGTGATGTTCAATAGCACACTATCTAAGATTAGCAACTGTGACCCCTTTCCAATTTTGCAAAGAAGTCTGCACCCTGACACTCAATGCCTTATTGAGCCCGTCCATTTGCACAGAGACAGCCACCTCCCATTTGCCGAATTAGTGTTTACCAGTGGCAGGGCTGGTTCTAAGACTTGTGGCGCCCCGGGCAAAATATGGGGGCGTGGCTTCAATTGGGGGCGTGGTCACGACACTGCAAGAAAATAAATAAATAAAAAGAATACTTACCATCCCCGTTCCTGATCCAGACCCCCTCCGCCGGCGGCACCGCTCTTCTCCCCTCTCTCTTCTCTTCGATCTATGGGAGAGACTTTATTACGTCTCTCCCATAGAACAGCATAGACACTAGAGGTCAATTATGACCCCTAGTGTCTGTGCCACTATGCTGTGCGGTGCGCGATGACATCATCGCGCATCGCACAGCAAAGGTCCTCTACACGAAGGGAAACTAGACCGCAGAGTCTAGTTTCCCTTCATGGAGAGGACCTTTGCTGTGTGGTGCGCGATGACGTCATCGCGCACCGCACAACTAAGGTCCTCTCAATGAAGGGAAACTAGACGCTACGCGTCTGGTTCCCTTCAAAGCGGGGGGTCACAGCAGGGCACTGCGGGGGGCACAGTGGCGGATCTTGCCCTGGTGCGGCGCCCTCCGGAAGGCGGCGCCCCGGGCAAAAGTACCGCTTGCCCGTGGCAAGAACCGCCACTGACCAGTGGTCTTATCCAGATGGAGAGTATTCTATTACTGCAAGAGACAAAAACAAAAAAAAAGTTTAACAAGCTTCTAGGTCATGCGAAGTATTCATTCAATCCTTCTCATCCCGTATTAAGGGTCTGTACATGGTCCAGCAAACATTTCCGAGCTCACTAGGGGCATTACTAGGAATGAATACTTCTTATATGGTAACTGGAAGAAATACACGGGGGTTACCTTGTCTCTGTCCGCTTTCCTACTGGCAAATACTAATGTGCGGACATGTTTTTCTCCATTTCTGATGTTACTTTCTTGATTTATTTTTTTTGGGGGGTTTTACTATATATGTATACGAATGATACCATACTTACCTGTTCCACTGGTCTCAGCCACTTCCCCCACAGGCTACTGCTCTTCTTTTACCGGTTGGATACTCCTCTGGGTACATGAGAAATGTCTGAAAACAATCAGGTCACCTTCTCCTCCTAAATAAAACTTCAACATTCATTAGTACATATATAGGTATCAGTCATATTTTTCATATTTTTATTATTTTCTATAGTTTGTATGCTGGCCGTACCTGCTTCCACATCTACATATGGCGGTGTACTTGCATTCTCTTTTTTTTTTCTTCCTACTTGTTTATTGTTGCTACAAGTAGAGATGAGCGGGTTCGGTTTCTCTGAATCCGAACCCGCACGAACTTCATGTTTTTTTTCACGGGTCCGAGCGACTCGGATCTTCCCGCCTTGCTCGGTTAACCCGAGCGCGCCCGAACGTCATCATGACGCTGTCGGATTCTCGCGAGACTCGGATTCTATATAAGGAGCCGCGCGTCGCCGCCATTTTCACACGTGCATTGAGATTGATAGGGAGAGGACGTGGCTGGCGTCCTCTCCATTTAGATTAGAAGAGAGAGAGAGAGAGAGATTGACCTGATTTACTGGAGCTTAGGAGTACTGTAGAACTGTAGAGAGTGCAGAGTTTACTAGTGACTGACCACAGTGACCACCAGACAGTGCAGTTTTATTTAATATATCCGTTCTCTGCCTGAAAAAAACGATACACAGTGACTCAGTCACATACCATATCTGTGTGCACTGCTCAGCCCAGTGTGCTGCATCATCTATGTATATATCTGACTGTGCTCAGCTCACACATCTTATAATTGTGGGGGAGACTGGGGAGCACTGCAGTGCCAGTTATAGGTTATAGCAGGAGCCAGGAGTACATATTATTATTATTAAAATTAAACAGTGCACACTTTTGCTGCAGGAGTGCCACTGCCAGTGTGACTGACCAGTGACCTGACCACACTGACCACCAGTATAGTTAGTAGTATAGTATACTATATTGTGATTGCCTGAAAAAGTTAAACACTCGTCGTGTGACTTCACTTGTGTGGTGTTTTTTTTTTTATTCTATAAAAAACTCATTCTGCTGACAGACAGTGTCCAGCAGGTCCGTCATTATATAATATATACCTGTCCGGCTGCAGTAGTGATATATATATATTTTTTATATCATTATTTATCATCCAGTCGCAGCAGACACAGTACGGTAGTTCACGGCTGTAGCTACCTCTGTGTCGGCACTCGGCAGTCCGTCCATAATTGTATACCACCTACCCGTGGTTTTTTTTTCTTTCTTCTTTATACATACATACTACTACTACTACTACTACATCTCTTTATCAACCAGTCTATATTAGCAGCAGACACAGTACAGTACGGTAGTCCACGGCTGTAGCTACCTCTGTGTCGGCACTGGGCAGTCCGTCCATAATTGTATACCACCTACCCGTGTTTTTTTTTTTCTTTCTTCTTTATACATACATACTACTACTACATCTCTTTATCAACCAGTCTATATTAGCAGCAGACACAGTACGGTAGTCCACGGCTGTAGCTACCTCTGTGTCGGCACTCGGCAGTCCGTCCATAATTGTATACCACCTACCCGTGGTTTTTTTTTCTTTCTTCTTTATACATACATACTACTACTACATCTCTTTATCAACCAGTCTATATTAGCAGCAGACACAGTACAGTACGGTAGTCCACGGCTGTAGCTACCTCTGTGTCGGCACTCGGCAGTCCATCCATAATTGTATACTAGTATCCATCCATCTCCATTGTTTACCTGAGGTGCCTTTTAGTTGTGCCTATTAAAATATGGAGAACAAAAATGTTGAGGTTCCAAAATTAGGGAAAGATCAAGATCCACTTCCACCTCGTGCTGAAGCTGCTGCCACTAGTCATGGCCGAGACGATGAAATGCCAGCAACGTCGTCTGCCAAGGCCGATGCCCAATGTCATAGTACAGAGCATGTCAAATCCAAAACACCAAATATCAGTAAAAAAAGGACTCCAAAACCTAAAATAAAATTGTCGGAGGAGAAGCGTAAACTTGCCAATATGCCATTTACCACACGGAGTGGCAAGGAACGGCTGAGGCCCTGGCCTATGTTCATGGCTAGTGGTTCAGCTTCACATGAGGATGGAGGCACTCAGCCTCTCGCTAGAAAAAGGAAAAGACTCAAGCTGGCAAAAGCAGTAGCACCGCAAAGAACTGTGCGTTCTTCGAAATCCCAAATCCACAAGGAGAGTCCAATTGTGTCGGTTGCGATGCCTGACCTTCCCAACACTGGACGTGAAGAGCATGCGCCTTCCACCATTTGCACGCCCCCTGCAAGTGCTGGAAGGAGCACCCGCAGTCCAGTTCCTGATAGTCAGATTGAAGATGTCAGTGTTGAAGTACACCAGGATGAGGAGGATATGGGTGTTGCTGGCGCTGGGGAGGAAATTGACCAGGAGGATTCTGATGGTGAGGTGGTTTGTTTAAGTCAGGCACCCGGGGAGACACCTGTTGTCCGTGGGAGGAATAGGGCCGTTGACATGCCTGGTGAAAATACCAAAAAAATCAGCTCTTCGGTGTGGAGGTATTTCACCAGAAATGCGGACAACAGGTGTCAAGCCGTGTGTTCCCTTTGTCAAGCTGTAATAAGTAGGGGTAAGGACGTTAACCACCTCGGAACATCCTCCCTTATACGTCACCTGCAGCGCATTCATAATAAGTCAGTGACAAGTTCAAAAACTTGGGCCGACAGCGGAAGCAGTCCACTGACCAGTAAATCCCTTCCTCTTGTAACCAAGCTCACGCAAACCACCCCACCAACTCCCTCAGTGTCAATTTCCTCCTTCCCCAGGAATGCCAATAGTCCTGCAGGCCATGTCACTGGCAATTCTGACGAGTCCTCTCCTGCCTGGGATTCCTCCGATGCATCCTTGCGTGTAACGCCTACTGCTGCTGGCGCTGCTGTTGTTGCTGCTGGGAGTCGATGGTCATCCCAGAGGGGAAGTCGTAAGCCCACTTGTACTACTTCCAGTAAGCAATTGACTGTCCAACAGTCCTTTGCGAGGAAGATGAAATATCACAGCAGTCATCCTGTTGCAAAGCGGATAACTGAGTCCTTGACAACTATGTTGGTGTTAGACGTGCGTCCGGTATCCGCCGTTAGTTCACAGGGAACTAGACAATTTATTGAGGCAGTGTGCCCCCGTTACCAAATACCATCTAGGTTCCACTTCTGTAGGCAGGCGATACCGAGAATGTACACGGACGTCAGAAAAAGACTCACCAGTGTCCTAAAAAATGCAGTTGTACCCAATGTCCACTTAACCACGGACATGTGGACAAGTGGAGCAGGGCAGGGTCAGGACTATATGACTGTGACAGCCCACTGGGTAGATGTATGGACTCCCGCCGCAAGAACAGCAGCGGCGGCACCAGTAGCAGCATCTCGCAAACGCCAACTCTTTCCTAGGCAGGCTACGCTTTGTATCACCGCTTTCCAGAATACGCACACAGCTAAAAACCTCTTACGGCAACTGAGGAAGATCATCGCAGAATGGCTTACCCCAATTGGACTCTCCTGTGGATTTGTGGCATCGGACAACGCCAGCAATATTGTGTGTGCATTAAATATGGGCAAATTCCAGCACGTCCCATGTTTTGCACATACCTTGAATTTGGTGGTGCAGAATTTTTTAAAAAACGACAGGGGCGTGCAAGAGATGCTGTCGGTGGCCAGAAGAATTGCGGGACACTTTCGGCGTACAGGCACCGCGTACAGAAGACTGGAGCACCACCAAAAACTACTGAACCTGCCCTGCCATCATCTGAAGCAAGAAGTGGTAACGAGGTGGAATTCAACCCTCTATATGCTTCAGAGGTTGGAGGAGCAGCAAAAGGCCATTCAAGCCTATACAATTGAGCACGATATAGGAGGTGGAATGCACCTGTCTCAAGTGCAGTGGAGAATGATTTCAACGTTGTGCAAGGTTCTGATGCCCTTTGAACTTGCCACACGTGAAGTCAGTTCAGACACTGCCAGCCTGAGTCAGGTCATTCCCCTCATCAGGCTTTTGCAGAAGAAGCTGGAGGCATTGAAGAAGGAGCTAAAAGGGAGCGATTCCGCTAGGCATGTGGGACTTGTGGATGCAGCCCTTAATTCGCTTAACAAGGATTCACGGGTGGTCAATCTGTTGAAATCAGAGCACTACATTTTGGCCACCGTGCTCGATCCTAGATTTAAAACCTACCTTGGATCTCTCTTTCCGGCAGACACAAGTCTGCTGGGGTGCAAAGACCTGCTGGTGACAAAATTGTCAAGTCAAGCGGAACGCGACCTGTCAACATCTCCTCCTTCACATTCTCCCGCAACTGGGGGTGCGAGGAAAAGGCTCAGAATTCCGAGCCCACCCGCTGGCGGTGATGCAGGGCAGTCTGGAGCGACTGCTGATGCTGACATCTGGTCCGGACTGAAGGACCTGACAACGATTACGGACATGTCGTCTACTGTCACTGCATATGATTCTCTCAACATTGAAAGAATGGTGGAGGATTATATGAGTGACCGCATCCAAGAAGGCACGTCAGACAGTCCGTACTTATACTGGCAGGAAAAAGAGGCAATTTGGAGGCCCTTGCACAAACTGGCTTTATTCTACCTAAGTTGCCCTCCCACAAGTGTGTACTCCGAAAGAGTGTTTAGTGCCGCCGCTCACCTTGTCAGCAATCGGCGTACGAGGTTACATCCAGAAAATGTGGAGAAGATGATGTTCATTAAAATGAATTATAATCAATTCCTCCGCGGAGACATTGACCAGCAGCAATTGCCTCCACAAAGTACACAGGGAGCTGAGATGGTGGATTCCAGTGGGGACGAATTGATAATCTGTGAGGAGGGGGATGTACACGGTGATATATCGGAGGATGATGATGAGGTGGACATCTTGCCTCTGTAGAGCCAGTTTGTGCAAGGAGAGATTAATTGCTTCTTTTTTGGTGGGGGTCCAAACCAACCCGTCATATCAGTCACAGTCGTGTGGCAGACCCTGTCACTGAAATGATGGGTTGGTTAAAGTGTGCATGTCCTGTTTATACAACATAAGGGTGGGAGGGCCCAAGGACAATTCCATCTTGCACCTCTTTTTTCTTTTATTTTTCTTTGCGTCATGTGCTGTTTGGGGAGGGTTTTTTGGAAGGGACATCCTGCGTGACACTGCAGTGCCACTCCTAGATGGGCCAGGTGTTTGTGTCGGCCACTAGGGTCGCTTAGCTTAGTCATCCAGCGACCTCGGTGCAAATTTTATGACTAAAAATAATATTGTGAGGTGTGAGGTATTCAGAATAGACTGAAAATGAGTGGAAATTATGGTTTTTGAGGTTAATAATAATATGGGATCAAAATGACCCCCAAATTCTATGATTTAAGCTGTTTTTTAGGGTTTTTTGAAAAAAACACCCGAATCCAAAACACACCCGAATCCGACAAAAAAAATTCGGTGAGGTTTTGCCAAAACGCGGTCGAACCCAAAACACGGCCGCGGAACCGAACCCAAAACACAAAACCCGAAAAATTTCAGGCGCTCATCTCTAGCTACAAGTTCAAACAGTTCTTATATTTCCATTCTTGTCTTATATGACTTTTGTTAGACATACCACCTGCAATACCTTAGGATCAAACTCACCAACCCCTCTTGCTGCCACAGATTTAAACAATTTGTATGTCTGACCCTTTGTTTTTGGGATTTTATCAGACATATCCTTATCCTTAAGTTCTGCAATACCTCTGGTTCAAAGCTGCCCACCTTAGGGAATGGTACCCTATCTTTGTCAGTCATACATAACCATTCATTGCAAAAAGCCTCCGTGTGTGAACCATACTTTTCACACATAATAAACCTTGCTGACCCTCTCGGTCGCAATTCTGACCTTCTCGGTTCCGAGTCTGACCTTCTCGGTCCCAACTCTTCTTCAGCCTGAACCCTAGCTACCAAACGCCCACTGCTTGTGCAATTGGATCCCATCGCGGACTTTTTGCCAATAAACGCAATCCCCAATGCACACCGCAAATAGATGGTGGAAGACACCTAGCGCTTTCACTCGCTCCTTCTCCGCTGAGTACCACGACTCACTCCAATAGTGAACACCGCGTACCCAGTGAGCCCTATTGGTTTCTATTTACTGGAAGTGTTAGGAGTGACTTACCTTTTCCAGTAAATATCTGCCGCTGGAGATTATCCTGAGAGAGACCAGCGAAAACTCCCTATACACTTATACACAAATCACGCTTGCGTATGCTCTATACAGCGCTAATGATACCGCAATTTTACGCAAAAGCTCGTAAAAAGGGTATCAAGTTGCGCTATCTATCGCACCCACAAACGCGCGGTCAAATCGCACAGCGTATAGGTACTTGTTATCTATCTGCCGTACAACCACGGGTCGATGTACAAACTGCGACCCTCAGCTCGGAGCGTAACAAAAAAACCTTTTTACTTCAATACTACACAATGCACAATTCCCTATTACGCTCCTCTGCAAATCTCCTCACGATTTGCGTATTAAACCTTATACTAACGTGAGTCAGCCGCCTCACGCCACCAAGCCTCCACTTACTTGATGTACCACAGTACGGGATCCCGAATTCCCTGGGTTCAATATCCACTCACTCCTACGTTCGCTCACTCAAATACAGTTTGGTTTTTCTGTACAGAAAATTTCAATTCATTCAGATAGGCAGCTTTACCCCAGAGGCAATACAGTTTAAACAAAAGTTTTATACTAATCTGCTTTAGAAACCGGGTAGTTTTGTGCTATTGTATTAAATGTCTACTATCCCACCTTTGAACTAAACGACACTATTGTGTAATTTGTACTTAGCTCCCGCATTCTTACGCACTTTGCGTAAACACGCGACCGTGCGTGTCTCTTACGCTGCATGCGCAGTCCTGTACTTTGCCCGAGACACTTGTACAAAACCCTGCATCCGCAATAAAACAAATCACACAGCTCTATAAATGTGAACAATACTAATTACTATTGCCCACTAGACACAACTTGTTCTGTATAAACTTTTATGCAGACCTGCGTTTGTGTCTTTACACTTACTTCCTTAAAATACTGTTATTTCAAATTTACCTATATAGCAACAAATGTATCCTATTTCACACAGATCTGTAATGACTCTAGCAATAGTCAATAATTTAAATGATATGATTCAGATTTGATAGCTATCTTGGAGAACATACACTGATATAAATATACACATAATTATAATAATATTATATATATGTACCATTCACTGGTCTCCTATGAGACACCTTACCTCTTATTTGCATATCAAAGCTATTTGCTTTTCCACTGCTAAGAAAAAAAGCAGTTACACAGGTTAATTTGCATTTCAATGGCTATCCTATAGCAAGCAGATTCTACAAGTCTTGGAAGGAAAAAGAGGGGGAAAAAATCAAAACCCTTTCTTTCCTTTTTCTATCTGTGTGCAATTTTTTACTTGATGTAAAGTAATTACGCACAGACAAGAAGGACAGAAAAAAAACTTTTCTCACCATTTACTCTCACTAGGCCCAGCTGAAACTATTTGTAATTGACTATGGCATGGGTTAAATAAATGCATTGGTAACTCATAAATTGTGCTTGATGTGACCAAGGAAACTGATTATTCTGAGCAGACTGAAAATCAGCTATTTAGAAAATGACCTTCCTAAAATGGCCACTGCTCCTCCCCCTTCCACATCCATGAGGTTTACACAAAATGGTGGACAGGCCATGTGGTTAGTCCAAAATGGAGGACAGACCATGCGGCTTCCTTTGTCACAAAGAAATCACACAGTATACAAGCACCAAAAGTTATTTTAGGCCTGAGTTAAAAAAAAAACTATATCAAGGCTATGCAGCAACTTTTAAATGTACTTTTAACCCTACTTAACAGATAAACAATCCAATCTGAATCAAACACAATATGACTTATTTGAACTTTGTTTTACAACAATAGAAATACATTTTAGCATCTTAAATATTATGAAAAACACATTGTCCCTTGAAATTTTATATCATTGGCTTACTGATATCACAACAATACACGTGGATGTTATTTTCATCAGCGTCGCGATGCTTCCATCAGAGCTGGTCGATTACAGTCACGTTTGTAATGTACAGTGCATCATTAAGACCCTGATATCCCGGACAAGCTCCCATCTGTGAATGCCAAATTGCTTTCTCACAAATATTTAAAATGCCCGCTCTAATATATATTGTAAACGCCTGTACCTCTTATTACCATATCCCATGAATGTGCGCTATATATCGCAAAACACTGCATCCCATAAGAGAAATCAATACACCCACACGTTATCTGAGTTCCAAAGCTCATTGATGTATATATTTGTTATTAAAAGGATATGGATTCAATATATATTACAATGTACAGTATACCTATAGTTACATGGTTACACTCACACAGTAAGCAGTTAAAACATACAGTTACATACAGTTACAGGCCAGCATATACAGCAAATACATCACCATATCTTTCTCGTATAAAAGTCTCTCCATATCACTCTCTCTCTCTCTCTCTGTAAAATCATTCTGGAACTCCATCATCGTCTGGTACCAAACAGCTACTCTGAGACCAAAACAGGAACTGCCCTCTTGTGTGATCAGCAATGTGTTATCTAGTTTGGGGGAGGGGACTCTCATTCATGATGAGTCACTGGTTTGTTCGTGTGCTGATCAGGTTCAGCCTTGGGGACGTCTGAGGGGCTGGCCTGAGCTTCCTGTCCACTACCTGTTTGGAATATCTATTGTACTAATAAAAGTGATTTTAGCTTTTATACATTTAATCATAACTATTTGTTGCAATGTTCTATAACTTAATAACAAGTATCAAATGAATCTACACATTAATCTGGTTGCTTTAATAGTAAATATGACAGGTCTATCTTGCTTCGTTCAAATAATACACATACATGACATTACTTCATTATATAATTTTAAATCATCATGATGTCTGGCGCTTGATATTATTATAGTTATGTACTGTATAAAATAAGTGTCGAAACCATCTCTGTGGCATGTCCGTGTAAATGCGTGTGTTACCATATATTGCTGTGCACGCTGCGCGTATTTGCAAGTATAGCGACTTATAATGTGTGAAGTTTGTATGTTCTTTTTATGTAATATTTTTTACTTCGACATAGGGTATCACTCACGTTTATGGAAACATAAAGGGTAGTCTGATACAGAGTGACTACTATGAAAGTTATCTTAGTACACAGTATCTTGTATAAATCAATTTGTACAGTAGATGCCTAGAAAACAGAGGTATGCATATGTGCCCCTACAGACTTGTATGTTTCTGCCTGGATTAAGGGCCACGTGAATGTGAGAAGCAGAGGAGGCGTGGCCAGTGTGGTGTTGGGTGTGGCCAGTGCAGTGTGAGCGTGGCCAGCGACATGTGGGTGTTAACACCATATACACTATAATCTGCAGTGTCTCCCTATATCAGACTTACCTACTGTTCTTGTCTCCCGCAGTGGAGATGCTGCACAGCACTTTGTTGGGTGGGGGCCGACTCTGACGTTATTAAGCCCTGACCACACTTCTGTAAACTGCAGCGATTCACAGGTCTGCGGGGAGGACTGGGGCCAGAGTCTGGGTGATTATCTTTCCATCCTGCCCATTTCACTAGGAAGCGGTTGGGATATGGGAGATCCACCTACGCTACTATGGCTGCAGGGGACTACCTGAAAATTTGGGAGTCTCCCGCAACTTCTGGGAGGGTAGGCAAATATGCCCTAAATATGTCAAAGTAGCAAAATTGCTTAATGTGAGGAAAGTAAAAGTAAATTCAATTTTAATAGCTATGAGTCATGGCTGGCAGTGTGAAGCTGATGATGACATGATGAAGGGTCTATTTTTATGTGGAGGCCTGGAGCTGTAGTCACATCTACCCCTTTGTTAATCTGGCCCTGCTGGGCCTTAATAAGTGGGGTGGGGGAGGCAAGAGGCGCACTAACATTGGTGAGCGCAGTAAGGGCGTCATCACACAATTAAAAACACATGCAGACTAGGACTCAGATGCATAGATAAATGAAGAAGCCATGTTGATTGTAGGTGGGTGAAATTAGTGGACGTTAGCACTAGTGAGCAACTTGTGATTGGCTGTGTACACTACTAGGTGCCTTCTTCAATGTCACATCACATGCCTCATGCAACTTTGCATACAGTATACACAATAGTAGCTTTTTTCAGTGAAACCATTTTGCATCTACGTATAGGGGCCCACTTGTGCAACCAACACTGCATCCGACCCAAAATGCGACAAACCCATGCTCAAAATCAGGCTGTATTGTCACTTGGATGAGAGATGAGCTATGCCGATAGATGGGGCATGTTAGCAAAGCACAGCCCACTCTAATCACCATTAATTACCATTATGCACAGGGCGGGATGCACTAAAGGAAAAATGCTGTAAAAATCCAGTTGCAGTGAGAGTGCAAAGGATTGAAAGAATTGGGTCTATTCAAATGTTCTAATTTATGTTATGCAGGATAAATAAGACTTATTTTTATCTCATTCAATGCAGCTTGTTCATCAAAGTGTTTAAAATAGCTTCTTCTTTCATGCAAGATAAAAAAGTAACCTTTGAACAATGAGTAGGGAAAGAGTATGTGAGCTACACAGACCGAGAGAAACTGAATGACAGAGAGGACAAATGACACCAAGAAGAAAGGAGAAGTATTGTCAGTCAGTGATGGAGATTCAAAGAAGGGTACAGTCAGGGTAAAGGGATGGCTGAGACAAGTGTCTGTACAAAAGATGTTCATGCACTTTCAGTAATGGAAATTGGATGAGCGTTGCAGTTTCATATTTATGAGGTACTGTATATCCTCAGCCAGATTTATAATTAGGCATTTCAGCTACTTTCCCAGAATGACTGGGAGACTCTTGAATTTAGGGGAGTAGCGCAGTGTAGTCCAGCCTACTGGGGTGGGTGGCTTCATGATGCCATTTGCACTGTACGGCAGGGGGCGCGGTGCAGTGACACCACATCCCTCACACCACCCATCCAGCGTGTGACACCCACAGGTCATCCTGGCATGTACCATCCATCTGCAGACGACACGTGGTATATGCAGCTCTGGGTGCCCATTGCCCATGCTATTGGTGTCCTGTGGGCACTGCTTCTTCCTCGGCTGTGTGGCAGACAGTGTCTTCCCAACTGTGAGAGATTGTGCCCCACATGCACATTGCCCATGGGAGTGCAGGCATCTTCCAGAGCCCAGGCATTGCAGTGTGACCTGTGCCCATCCCATAGCCCATGCATTGTCCGCTGGAGTAACCTGACTTGAGGGGAAACGTACTGCCTCTTGCATTGCCACCCGCACATAGGGGGTCATACCGAGTTGATCTTTCGCTAGCAGTTTTTAGCAGCCGTGCAAACACTATACCGCCGCCCACTGGGAGTGTATTTTAGCTTAGCAGAAGTGCGAATGTTTTTATCGCAGAGCGCCTGCAAACATTTTTTGTGTAGTTTCAGAGTAGCTCAACACCTACTCAGCTCTTGCAATCACTTCAGTTCCGGATTTGACATCACAAACCCGCCCAGCCACGCCTGCGTTTTTCCTGGCACGCCTGCGTTTTTCCGAACACTCCCTGAAAATGGTCAGTTGCCACCCAGAAACGCCCACTTCATGTCAATCACTCTGCGCCCAGCAGTGCGACTGAAATGCATCGCTAGACCCTGTGCAGAACTGCATCGTTCGTTGTGCCCGTACGTCGCGCGTGCGCATTGTGCCGCATACGCATGCACAGAACTGCCGTTTTTAAGCCTGATCGCTGCGCTGCGAACAAATGCAGCTAGCGATCAACTCGGAATGACCACCATAATGGCTGAGGATGGTGAAGGCATAGCCAGTCACCAGGTGTGTGATGCAGCAGGAGAGTAGGCCTGAAGGAGACAGCCAGTGGAACTCTTCTGCGGAGGGTGTGTACATCCCCCCCTTTATCACTGTCAGATTCATGCAAACTTTATCTACTCGATACACTGAATCCTTCATGCAGGTAGAAAACTAGACCCCCAGACAAACCAGGGTCTCCCCAAGTTAAAAATAATGTTAATCACATTAAATCAAATGAGAAAATGTTTACCTGCATTTACAGTCTTGTAAATAAAAACACATTTGGAATCACTGTACTTGAGATAGACATTTAGGTAAATTGATGGGCTTACAATAATTGTGCAAATAGTACAAAATGATAGAATTGTGAAAACACGTAAATGAACCTAGTTTTGGGTCATAATTATTAACACTAATTTGCAGGAAATACTCTGAAAAAAGCCTTTCCATTTTCATTTGCACTAGGGGCCCGATTCAGACTTGATCACTGCTGTGCGTTTTTTCAGCAGTCTGTGATCAGATAGCCCCCACCCATAGAGAGTGAAAACCCACCCCATGCAAGTGTGCCAATGCATGTGTACGCCGTGCGAAAGTTCCGCCAGACAACAAACGGCTTCAAATCCGTTTGCAACTCACCATCGAATGATTTATCCAGTCTGTGTGCAGCCCAGAACTTACTCCTCCAGTGCGATACAAACAGGTTAATCGGGGGAGCTGACGTCACACACACCCTAAAAATGTTTGGTAACGCCTGCACTTTTCCTGACACTCCCTGAAAACGGCCAGTTACCACCTACAAATGTCCTCTTCTTGTCAGTCACCTTGCGATTTTCGCACCGTCCTGTTGCTATTTGGCGTCGCACCTGCATATTGCGGTGCATACGCATGCGCAGTCATTCGATAATCATCTGCTATGCGATTTCGCACAACAGCAATCAGATCTGAATTGGGCCCTAGATTTCTATGTGGGCTGCTAAAATATGAGATATCTCAAGCTCCAGAAAGTATAGCTTTCCATAGATTGGCCCCTATAGCTCATGCAGCCTTTAGATGCTGGTAGCCATGTACAGTAGCTCACAGGCAATAACTGCCACTTGATCATGCACAGTCTTATGACTACGCAGGATGCACCAGAAGAATTACTTTACTATTCTATCTTCGTAGGGTTGGGTTCCTATCAGAGTCCCTGTCCCAACATGACATTTTTATTACATTCCCATGAAACACATTTGTTACTGTTGCTATTTGCGGCGCTAAAAAATGGTCGTTTTCAGGGGTAAAATGCAGTGACTAATAAATGTGTTATTAGGAAGATAATGAGGCTTATTATGGGTTGGGAGCAAAGTAAAAAACAGTAACTTTGCACTTAAAGAAACCTTATTACACTGCATAGCAAATCCATTTTTCTTTTACATTGAAAAATTACAAGAGTTGGTTGGTAGTTTATCTCTCTCCACTTTAGCTCTCTCTAGGGCTTAGTAAATAGACCCCTTAAACCAGAGGCACTTTAAGAGAGGAGGGAGCCCGGGTGCAGTCTCCAATTGTGCCCCGTCCATTCCAGTGGTGCAGCAGACTCTGCCAGAGTCTACTGCACATGCACTGGTCTCCGGGAACATGGTGCCCGCGCTTCGTTCCCAGGGACATCTCTATTGCGCATTTGTGAATCACCGGAAAATAGCCATGGCAGCCATTTTCCAAGTGTCTTTTGCCTCTCTGCAGCCAGCACCGGGCTTACAAACAGCTTAAAAACATGAATTAGGCCCAATGTCGACAGTTATGATGTCCACATTGTTCTCAGAATGTCGAAAAGTGACAAGTTGACATTGTCAGAATGTTCACATTAGAGTTAGGATGTTGATGGAAGGGTTAAAGTTAGGCTGCTGGGCAGCACCAGAATAATGTCCACATGGGTCTGGAGCTGAAATTCATGAAGGGCCTATTGTGTGTCTCTGCAGAAGAGCCGGATTAAGGGGGGGGGGGGGGGGGGGGGGGCAGGGGATACATTATTTTGTATGTATTTTTCTTTTTTAATGAAGACGTCCAGTAGCTAAGGGGCAGCCCCCATGTGTTTAGTGGTTTCCGCCAGAGACACCTGGGGCAGATAGAGAGAGCCAGAGACACCATGGGCAGAGAGAGAGACAGAGACACTAGGAACAGAGAGAGAGAGAAAGAGAGAGAGACATGGAGCAGAGAGAGATGTGGAGAAGAGAGAGAGCGAGAGAGACGTGGAGCAGCGAGAGCGAGAGACATGGAGCAAAGAGAGAGAGAGAGAGATGTGGAGCAGGGAGAGAGAGAGAGATGCGGAGCAAAGAGAGAGATGCAGAGCAGAGAGACATGTAGCAGGGAAAGTGAGGGATGTGGAGCAGAGCAAGAGACACCTGGAGCAGAGAGAGAGAGAACAAGAGACACCTGGAGCACAGTGCAAGCGAGAGACACCTGGAGCAGAGAGAGAGCGAGAGTCAACTTGGGCAGAGAGAGAGCGAGAGATACCTGGAGCAGGGAGACGTGGAGCAGAGAGAGAGAGCAAGGGACACCTGGGGCAGAGAGAGAGCGAGAGACACCTGGGGCAGAGAGAGAGCGAGAGACACCTGGAGCAAAGAGAGAGCGAGAGACACCTGGGGCAGAGAGAGAGAGACAGAGACACCAGGGGCAGGGAGAGAGAGAGAGACATGGAGCAGAGAGAGAGATGTGGAGAAGAGAGAGCGCGAGAGAGACGTGGAGCAGAGAGGGCGAGAGAGATGTGGAGCAAAGAGAGAGAGAGAGCGAGAGAGACATGGAGCAAAGAGACCAGAAAAAGACATAGAGCAGAGAGAGAAGGACGTGGAGCAGAGAGAAATAGAGATGTGGAGCAGAGAGAGAGAGAGAGAGATGCGGAGCACAGAGAGAGATGCAGAGCAGAGAGACAGAGAGAGAGACATGGAGCAGGGAAAGTGAGAGATGTGGAGCAGAGCAAGAGACATCTGGGGCAGAGAGAGAGTGAGAGATACGTGGAGCAGAGAGAGAGAGCAAGAGACACCTGGAGCACAGTGCAAATGGGAGACACCTGGAGCAGAGAGAGAGAGAGCGAGAGACAACTTGGGCAGAGAGGGAGCGATAGACACCTGGAGCAGAGAGACGTGGAGCAGAGAGCGAGCAAGGGACACCTGGAGCAGAGAGAGAGAGCGAGAGACACCTGGAGCAGAGAGAGAGAGAGCGAGAGACACCTATAGCAGAGAGAGAGTGAGAGACACCTGGAGCAGAGAGAGAGCAAGAGACACCTGGAGCAGAGAGCGAGAGCGACAGACACCTTGGGCAGAGAGAGCGAGCGAGACACCTGGGGCAGAGACGTGAAGCAGAGAAAGAGCAAGGGACACATGGGGCAGAGAGAGCGAGGGACACCTGGAGCAGAGAGACAGCGAGGGACACCTTGGGCAGAGAGAGAGAGAGAGAGAGAGACACTTAGAGCAAAGAGAATGAGACACTTAGAGTAGGGAGAGATATCTGGAGCAAAGTGAGAGGGAGAGCAGGGCAGAGAGGCAGAGAGAGAGAGAAGGGCAGTGAATGAGGGAGGGTATAATGAGAAGCAGCACGACAGGCTGATGATGGGAGTGTGACAGGCCGGAATGGAATGGAGTACACAGGACACTGGAGGGGGGAGTGACGGCTGTATGGGGGCCCAATAAATGCCGGCGCTGGCCCCTTGTACACAAACACCTGCTCTGCTTACCTCACACCCGGCTGTAGCAGCTCCCACTCTCTTTTCTCTAACGTCCTAGTGGATGCTGGGGACTCCGTCAGGACCATGGGGAACAGCGGGCTCCGCAGGAGACAGGGCACATCTAAAAAAGCTTCCAGGTCACATGGTGTGTACTGGCTCCTCCCCCCATGACCCTCCTCCAAGCCCCAGTTAGGTTTTTGTGCCCGTCCGAGAGGGTGCAATCTAGGTGGCTCTCTTAAAGAGCTGTTTAGAAAAGTTTTTTTTTTTTTTTAGGTTTCTAATCAGTGATTCCTGCTGGCGACAGGATCACTGCAACGAGGGACTTAGGGGAGAGACTTGCAACTCACCTGCGTGCAGGAGGATTGAAGTCTTAGGCTACTGGACACTGAGCTCCAGAGGGAGTCGGAACACAGGTCAGCCTGGGGTTCGTCCCGGAGCCGCGCCGCCGATCCCCCTTACAGACGCTGAAGAACGGCAGAACGGAGGTCCGGAAACAGGCGGCAGAAGACTCCTCAGTCTTCATGAAGGTAGCGCACAGCACTGCAGCTGTGCGCCATTGTTGCTACACGGCTCACTGATCTCGGTCACGGAGGGTGCAGGGCGCTGCTGGGGGCGCCCTGGGCAGCAATATAGATTACCTTAGAGGCAAATAAATACATCACATATAGCCATTAAGGCTATATGTATGTATTTAACCCAGGCCAGTTTTCCTAATAACCGGGAGAAAAGCCCGCCGTGAAAGGGGCGGAGCTTATTCTCCTCAGCACTCAGCGCCATTTTCCTGACCAGCTCCGCTGGTGAGGAAGGCTCCCACTCTCCCCTGCACTACAGAAACAGGGTTAAAGAGAAGGGGGGCATAAATTGGCGATATAATTATATATTAAGAGCCCATATATAGAAACAACACCTTCTAGGGTTGTTATATACATTATGGCGCTTTTGGTGTGTGCTGGCAAACTCTCCCTCTGTCTCCCCAAAGGGCTAGTGGGTCCTGTCCTCTATCAGAGCATTCCCTGTGTGTGTGTGCTGTAGGTCGGTACGTGTGTGTCGACATGTATGAGGAAAATGTTGGTGAGGAGACGGAGAAAATTGCCTGTAATGGTGATGTCACTCTCTAGGGAGTCGACACCAGAATGGATGGCTTACTTATGGAATTACGTGATAATGTCAACACGCTGCAAGCCGGTTGACGACATGAGACAGCCGGCGGACAAATTAGTATCGGTCCAGGCGTCTCAGACACCGTCAGGGGCTTGTAAAAACGCCCATTTACCTCAGTCGGTCGACAGACACTGACACGGACACTGACCTCAGTGTCGACGGTGAAGAAACAAACGTATTTTTCCTTTAGGGCCACAAGTTACATGTTAAGGGCAATGAAGGAGGTGTTACGTATTTCTGATACCACAAGTACCACAAATAAGGGTATTTTGTAGGGTGGGAATAAACTACTTGTAGTTTTGCCTGAATCAGATAAATTAAATGAAGTGTGTGATGATACGTGGGGTTCCTCCGACAGAAAGTTATGGGCGGTATACCCTTTTCCCGCCAGAAGTAAGGGCGAGTTGGAAAACACACCTTAGGGTGGATAAGGCGCTCACACGCTTATAAAAAACATGGCGTTACCGTTTCCAGATACGGCCGCCCTCAAGGAGCCAGCTGATAGGAAGCTGGAAAATATCATAACAGTATATACACACATACTGGTGTTATACTACGACCAGCAATCGCCTCAGCCTGGATGTGCAGCGCTGAGGGGGCTTGGTCGGATTTCCTGACTGAAAATTTTGATACCCTTGACAGGGACAGGATTTTATTGTCTATAGAGCATTTTAAGGATGCATTTCTATATATGTGTGATGCGCAGAGGCATATTTGCATTCTGGCATCAAGAGTAAATGTGATGTACATATCTGCCAGACGAAGACACGACAGTGGTCAGGTGAGGCAGATTCCAGACGGCATATGGAAGTATTGCCGTATAAAGGGGCGGTCCATTGGACCTGGTGGCCATGGCATCAGCTGAAAAATCCACCTTTTGTTACCCCGAGTCACAGATTGGCAGAAAAGGACACAGTCTTTTCAGTCTCAGTCCTTTCGTCCCCATACGGGCAGGCGGGCGAAGGCCAGTCATATCTGCCCAGGGGGAGAGGAAAGGGAAGAAGACTGCAGCAAGCAGCTCATTCCCAGGAACAGAAGCTCCTCACGGCTTCTGCCAAGTCCGCAGCATAACGCTGGGGCCGTACAAGCGGACTCAGGTGCGGTAGGGGGTCATCTCAAGAGTTTCAGCAACACTCGCAAGGGAACTCCGGGATCCTACATGTAATATCCCAGGTGTACATTGGAAATTCGAGACGTCTCCCCCTCACACAATTCACAGGCTGTATTCCCAGCAGGTGATAATCAAAGTACCCTTCTTACAACAAGGAAGGGGGTAGTATTCCACACTATATTGTGGTACTGAAGCCAACCGGCTCGGTGAGATCTGAAATATTTGAACACTTACATACAAGCGTTCAAATCAAGATGGAGTCACTCGGAGCAGTGATAGCGAACCAGGAAGAAGGGGACGATATGATGTCACTGGATATCAGGGACGTTTACCTACAGGTCCAAATTTGCCCTTCTCACCAAGGGTACTTCAGGTTCCTGGTACAGAACTGTCACTATCAGTTCAGACGCTGCCGTTTGGATTGTCCACGGCGCCCCGGGTCTTTACCAAGGTAATGGCCGGAATGATGATTTTTCTTAAAAGAAACATGGACGCTTTCCTGATAAGGGCAAGGTCCAGAGAACAGTTGGAGGTCGGAGTAGCACTATCTTAAGTAGTTCTACGACAGCACGAGTGGATTCTAAATATTCCAAAATCGCAGCTTTTTCCGACGACACGTCTACTGTTCCTAGGGAAGATTCTGGACACAGTCCAGAAAAACGTGTTTCTCCCAGTGGAGAAAACCAGGGAGTTATCCGAGCTAATCAGGGATCCTCCTAAAACCAGGAAAAGTGTCAGTGCATCATTGCACAAGAGTCCTGGTAAAAATGGTGGCTTATTACAAAGCAATTCCATTCGGCAGATTTCCCGCAAGAACTCTTCAGTGGGATCTGCTGGACAAATGGTCCGGATCGCATCCTCAGATGCATCAGCGGATAACCCTATATCCAAGGAAAAGGGTGTCTCTCCTGTGGTGATTACAGAGTGCTCATCTTCTAGAGGGCCGCAGATTCGGCATTCAGGATTGGATGCCGGTGACCACGGAGGCCAGCCTGAGAGGCTGGGGAACAGTCACACAGGGAAAAAAATTTCCAGGGAAGTGTGATTAAGTCTGGAGAATTCTCTCCGCATAAATAAGCTTAGAGCAAATTTATAATGCTCTAAACTTAGCTAGACCTCTGCTTCAAGGTCAGCCGGTATTGATCCAGTGGGATAACATCACGGCAGTCGCCCACGTAAACAGAAGGGCGGCACAAGAAGCAGGAGGGCAGTGAAAACTGCAAGGATTTTTCGCTAGGCGGAAAATCATGTGATAGCACTGTCAGCAGTGTTCTTTCCGGGAGTGGACGACTGGGAAGCAGACTTCCTCAGCAGGCATGACCTCCACCCGGGAGAGTGGAAACTTCATAGGGAAGTTTTTCAACATGATTGTGGACCGTTGGCAAAGACCAAAGGTGGACATGATGGCGTCCCGCCCGAACAAAAAACGGGACAGGTATTCCGCCAGGTCATGAGACCTTCAGGCGATAGCTGTGGATGTTCTGGTAACACCGTGGGTGTACCAGTCAGTGTAGGTGTTCCCTCCTCTGTTTCTCATAACCAGGGTATTGAGAATTATAAGACATAGAGGAGTATGAACTATACTAGTGGCTCCGGATTGGCCAAGAGGGACTTGGTACCCGGAACTTCAAGAAATGCTCACAGAGGACTAAGGGCCCGGGGAGCTAAGAAGGGACTTGATTCAGCAAGTACCATGTCTATTCCAAGACTTACCGCGGCTGCGTTTGACGGCATGGCGGTTGAATGCCGGTTCCTGAAGGGAAAAGGCATTCCATAAGAGGTCATACCTACCCTGGTCAAAGCCAGGAAGGAGGTGACCGCACAACGTCATCACCACATGTGGTGAAAATATGTTGCGTGGGTGAGGCCAGGAAGGCTCCACGACGGAAATTCAACTAGGTCGATTTCTACACTTCCTGAAAACAGGAGTGTTTTGGGCCTCAAATTGGGGTTCATTAACATTTAAATTTCGGCCCTGTAGATTTTCTTCCAGAAAGAATTGACTTCAGTTCCTGAAGTCCAGATTGTAAAGGATGTATTGCATATACAGCTTTTTGTGCCCCTAGGGGCACCGTGAGATCTCAACATAGTGTTGGGATTTCTTAAAATCATATTGGTTTGAACCGCTCAAATCTGTGGATTTGAAATATCTCACATGGCAAGTGACCATGCTGTTGACAAATATCTCACATGGGAAGTGACCATGTTGTTAGCCCTGGCCTCGGCCAGGCGATTGTCAGAATGGGCGGCTTTGTCTTACAAAAGCCCATATTAAAAATTTTCCATTTGAACAGGACAGAACTGGGACTCGTCTCCAGTTTCTTCATAAAGGGGTGTCAGCGTTTTCACCTGAAACAACCTGTTGTGGTGCCTGCGGCTACTAGGGACTTGGAGGACTCCAAGTTACTAGACGTGGTCAGGGCCCTAAAAATATATATATATATATATATATATATATATATATATATATATATATATATAGTTAGGACGGCTGGAGTCAGAAAGTCTGACTTGCTGTTTATATTGTATACACCCAACAAGCTGGGTGCTCATGCTTCTAAGCAGTCTATTGCACGCTGGATTTGTAGTACAATTCAGCTTGCACATTCTGTGGCAGGCCTGCCACAGCCGAAATATGTAGATGCCCATTCCACAAGGAAGGTGGGCTCATCCTGGGCGGCTGCCCGAGGAGTCTCGGCATTACAACTTTGCCGAGCAGCTACGTGGTCAGGGGAGAACACGTTTGTAAAATTTTACAAATTTTGATACTCTGGCTAAGGAGGACCTGGAGTTCTCTCATTCGGTGCTGCAGAGTCATCCACACTCTCCCGCCCGTTTGGGAGCTTTGGTATAATCCCCATGGTCCTGACGGAGTCCCCAGCATCCACTAGGACGTTAGAAAAAATAAGAATTTACTTACCGATAATTCTATTTCTCGTAGTCCGTAGTGGATGCTGGGCGCCCATCCCAAGTGCGGATTGTCTGCAATGCTTGTACATAGTTATTGTTACAAAAATCGGGTTATTACTATTGTTGTGAGCCATCTTTTCGGAGGCTACTTCGTTTTGTTATCATACTGTTAACTGGGTTCAGATCACAAGTTGTACGGTGTGATTGGTGTGGCTGGTATGAGTCTTACCCGGGATTCAAGATCCTTCCTTATTGTGTACGCTCGTCCGGGCACGGTACCTGGCTGGGGCTTGGAGGAGGGTCATGGGGGGAGGAGCCAGTACACACCATGTGACCTGGAAGCTTTTTTAGATGTGCCCTGTCTCCTGCGGAGCCCGCTATTCCCCATGGTCCTGACGGAGTCTCCAGCATCCACTACGGACTACGAGAAATAGAATTATCGGTAAGTAAATTCTTATTTTTCCAAATTCTAACATGTCGACATTTCATTAACGTCTACATGGTCAACGTATACCACATGAAGGTGTGATTGTTTACATTGAAAATACACTTTTTAGCCTTTCACCATTCCACAACTGGCAGCAAACCACAAATACTGTAGGTAAATTAAATAATTTCTGCGGTTCCGCCATGACAATGGAGGGGGCGTATCTGAGCTGTCAGGACACTAGCACGTCAACGGCTCGCCGTCCTCCAGGTCCCTGCACATTCCTTATGTTTTATCAGCGGCTCCCCTCTGACCGCTGCTCTGACCAATGACTGCCCCTTCCTCTCGGAGTTCACAGATCTGTTGCATACCCTCCAACTGTACCTTTTTTTTTGGCAGGTACAGTGCCTTTTTTTTTATGGTCTGTACCGATTTTTGGGTCTCCAAAATTCCATTGAAAGTATAGGAAAAGGGGCGTGGACACTTCCCCTTTACCCGTGGGCACGGCCATTTCCTAATTTGTACTGATTTTTATGTTTAAAATATTGGAGGGTATGCAATGTTGCATGAGGCGCAATACATACCTCAGCTTGCTGCTTTGTGCCAGGGCTCATGCCCTGCTTGGCCATCCATTGTTACACCCCTGCCGCCATGATGTTGCCACCAGATTCCCCCTAGATGTGGAGCATAGAGTAGCCAATGACAAGCAGCAGCTACAGAACACCACTGACACCACTGCTTGGCAGCATATTGAAAATGTCTTCAAGTACAGGACTGGCAGCTGAAGTAGCAGGACTTCAAATGAAGCAAGGAGAGTGAGACAACGTCAGTGGATGGAGCTTCAGGTGACAGGGGGACTCAGGAGTAGAAGAACCAGGGGGCGGAGCTTATCGTGGCCTGGGGGTGGGGCTTGGGGACACAGCTTTGGATGCTATGTGAGAGAAACTGGTCACAGTGGTTAGTCAGGTACAGCTGCAGACGGAAGGGGGTGGGGCTTATCATGGAACGGGGCAGGGCTTGGGGGGAAACACAGCTTTGGATGCTATGTGAGAGCAACTGGTCACAGTGCCGTAACTAGACATTTTAGCGCTGTGTGCAAAAACCCTTATGTAACATAAGGGCAATGCACGCACCAGGCTCGCAAAAAAATATATATATAGGGGCGTGGCTTCATGGGGAAGGGGTGTGGCCACAAAATAATACCAATTCATATTACGGTGCACAGTAGTCTCCATTATTCAAATTACACCACACAGTAGCGCCACTACACGATGTAGAGCCCCTTTTACACATTACGGTGGACAGATTCCCCTTTTACACATTACGGCAGACAGTCCCTGTTTTTACACATTAAGGCAGACAGCGTCCCCTTTTTACATATTACGGCAGACAGTCCCCCTTTTTACACATTACGGCAGACAGCATCCCCTTTTTACACATTACGGCAGACGGTCCCTGTTTTTACACATTACGGCAGACAGCGTCCACTTTTTACACATTATGGCAGACAGAGTCCCCCTTTTTACACATTACGGCAGACAGTCCCTGTTTTTACACATTAAGGCAGACAGCGTCGCCTTTTTACATATTACGGCAGACAGTCCCCCTTTTTACACATTACGGCAATCAGTCCCCGTTTTTACACATTACGGCAGACAGCATCCCCTTTTTACACATTACGGCAGACGGTCCCTGTTTTTACACATTACAGCAGACAGAGTCCACCTTTTTACACATTACGGCAGACAGCATCCCCTTTTTACACATTACGGCAGCCAGTTCCCCTTTTTACACATTACAACAGGCAGAGTCCCATTCTTACACATTACGGCAGACAGCGTCCTCTTTTTACACATTACGGCAGACAGCGTCCTCTTTTTACACATTACGGCAAACCGTGTCCCCTTTTTACACATTACGGCAACAGCATCCCCTTTTTACACATTACGGCACACAGCGTCCCCTTTTTACACATTACGGCAGCCAGTCCCCCTTTTTACACATTACGGAAGCCAGTCCCCCTTTTTACACATTACGGCAGCAAGTCCCCCTTTCACAATTAGGTAGACAGGATAGATAGACAGTTAGATAGATAGACAGACAGGCAGAATAGATGATACTTACCATCTCCCCGCTGGCTCAGGCAGTCCGGCTCCTCGGTGCTAGCAGCTCCGGAGGCAGGGGAGAAGGAGGAGGAGGGAGGGGGACTCGGGAGCTGCAGCAGCGCTATGTAATTGGTGGCAGAGCCGCATGCAGTTGTACCTCTCCTGCCGCATTGGCTGGCCGCCGCCGCTGTGAATGCTGGGATGAGGGAAGCGCATTCCAGCATTCACAGCGGCGGCGGCCAGGCAGTGCGGAAGGAGAGGGACAGCTGCAGCAGCGCCACCACCAATTACATAGCGCTGCTGCGGCTCCAGAGTCCCCCTGCTCCTCCCCTGCCCTCGGAGTTGCTCCTCTCTGGCGGCAGCACACGCCCACAGGTGGCTTGTAATGAGTCAGTTTGACTCATTACAATACCGCTGATGACTTTAGAGAATGAGGACAGTTGCGCCCTCAGGGCAACTGCGCTGTGTGCCAGGCACACCTGGCACACACGTAGTTATGGCTCTGAGTGATCAGTCAGGTATAGCTGAAGACGGATTAAGGGGGTGGGGCTTATTGCAGACCGAGGGTTGGTCTTGGGGCGACACGGAGGGTGGGTGGTTGGTTGTGCAGGGCTGCAAGCAGCTTGGGAGGGGATGGGCAAAGGTTTTGCTGGTTGCGACTGAACTTGGGAAATGCTATTTGTGATGACAGGAGAAAAGTTTTTTTTGCGTTGCAGGAGATCCTGTGGGCTATTTTCAGTGGGGGCCTGGAGCTGCAGCTCCATCCGCCCTATTGTTAATCTGGCCTTGGGTGAAGTTAGGGATCGGATAGGGTGGGGAGGGGGGATTAGAGTTAGGTACTAGAGGTAGAGTTGGGGGTATGGAAGGATAAGGGTTAGCAGAGAAATACCAGACCACCGGAGGACTGGAGAACTGACCTACAAGTGGTTGGTCACATGACTGCCGGAAATGGAAAGCCACCTTTGCAGTTGCCAGCAGTTGCCAGGAGAAGGTAAGTCACCGCTGGGCCACCAGAACGATATGTCATCATTCTAACATGTCGACATTTCATTAACGTCTACATGGTCAACGTATACCACATGAAGGTGTGATTGTTTACATTGAAAATACACTTTTTAGCCTTTCACCATTCCACAACTGGCAGCAAACCACAAATACTGTAGGTAAATTAAATAAGTAATTGGAAGACGTGGGGTGGGGGGTTTCCAGTTGCCCAGAAACACCCCTTCCTTGCATCCTGGCCAGCCACCACTACATGCAATGTAAATGGCAGAATTAATAATAATTATTATATAATAATCTCTGGAATGTATGAAGGGTTAATAATAATAATAATAATTATATAATAATCTCTGGAATGTATGAAGGGGTGATCAGAGCATACATCTCTGATATCTGCTGTGGTCCCTCCGTTACCAGTCAGGAAATTCTGATATGTATCCAGGCGTATTTTGATGTCAAAACAGGAACTGAACAGTCTGAAGTGATCGCAAACACTGAGTAGGTTTTGAGCTAATCTAAAACAGCACAAAAGAACTTTGTAGCCGCTCTGCGATCCTTTCGTTCGCACTTCTGCTAAGCTAAAATACACTCCCAGTGGGAGGCGGCATAGCGTTTGTACGGCTGCTAAAAACAGCTAGCAACTCGGAATGACCACCAAGGTGCAGTGTAAACGGGGTCTGAACCAGGTCCGTGTCTGGAAACCTGCATTGGACCTGGGTTTGTGGTGGAAAAGTGGTATTAGTCAGTGCAGAGAGCAGATAGGCCAGAAGACAACATACATTTTCCAGGTGCCTCAAACACCAGTGGAAAAGAAAGCCTTAAAATAATCTAAAATAAAAAGTTCTAAAGCCAGTCATCATTTTAGTATTCATTTATTCCAATATTCAAAACCGTGAACATGTGAAATTGGCTCACCGGGCATATTTACTACTGTTTTACATGGTAAAGGTTGGGTAGTTAAGATGATTGGGAACAGATGTACAGTGCATAGCAACCAGAGACAAGTGCCTTGATGAATCCCAGAAACAAGTAAATCGATCAGAGGAATTAGGTAAATGCTTGTGAGGCTTTGTGCTGACAAATCTCCCACATTCTGTTTTACGCTCAGTTATTTGATCTCTAATAATCTCTGTGTGCATCTTTTGAAGTCATTGGCACAGACAATCAAGCTTTACCTTGCTCCATACAGTTATGTTAAGTGTGATTTCCTATGTCTGTGGTTATAAATAAACTGCAGTCAGGAGAATATTTGGACGTTAAAGCCAGCTCCCCTTAAATGGCAGTCGTGCCGGTCTGATGCCCAGAATGTGCGCCAGTTTCCTCTGCTGGCAGGAGAATTGTGAATCTGTGCACTGACATTTCTGTGCCAGAGACGTAGTGCTCAGCTTGCTGGAGGTGAGGAGGGTTAATGTAAAAACATTACCTCAGTGTAGTTCTCTTTCATAATCACTTATTTGTCCATATAAATATTTAGGTTAATCTAAAGTAAAATGCTTTCTATTATGGTCAGTGGTGCAAGTAGAAATTTTTTCTTAGTGGTACGGATAGTAAAAATGGGCGTGGTCACATGTCACGAGGGGCGTGGTAACAAAACTAGGGGAGTGGCTACATGACAATAGAGGCATGGCCACATTATGCCACACACGTAATGCCTCTTACAAATTATGCCACACACCGTAATGCTTATTATACATTATGCCATACCGTAATGCCCATTACACATTATGCCAGACACCATAACACCCATTACAGATTATGCCACACACCATAATGCCTTATATATTATACCACACACCGTAATGCCTATTACATAGGAAGTGTCTGCAGATCACGGACGACGGCCAAACAGCGTGGATACAACTTGCCGCTGACACATCCAGCAGAGGAGAAGGAGATCAAAGGTGAGTCTCTGTAGGTGGGGGAAGTGCGGCAACGAACCACTCTGAGAGTGGTCGCGGTGCGTGCATCTCCCCCTCCAAGACAGGCACCAAACCCAGGCTGACAAGCCTCCGACCTGTGACAGAACATAGTCACAGTGACGGCGGCGAAAGCAGGGGGAGGCAGACCAGTCCGGAGTCCCTTTCTTCCTCACGCACTCTCCACTGCTGTTTGTCTGTCAGGAGCAGAATACCTTTTAAACAAGTGCACTCAGTTAATACCAGCGGGACGCCGCAGCCCGATTTTCAATCAAATAGACATTTTCTCTCCTTTTTCAATTTTTCTTCGTTTTTCAATAATTCATTCATTCATTCATTTTTTATTTTTTATTTTTTCCTTTTTCCATTTTTTTCATTTTTTTCACTATATTTGGACTTCATCAAAATACGTTTAGAATCAAGCATATTCATGCACAATTAGCAAGAAGGCTAATTACAGCCAAATATAGTGCATTTAATTTAAGACTATCCTTTTCTGCTTTTCAATTTTATTCATTAAATAAACATCACTTTGAAACTCAAACAAGCATTTCACCATTTATTACACTAGTGTAGACACAAGCAAATCCAAAACCGGGGATGAGCGCAGTGTGAAAAATTTCTACTATTACATATTATGCCACACACAGTTGTGCTACTGACACTATTTTATGTCCCACACACAAAAATGCCCCTTATAAATAATGCCCCAGTGGTGGGCTGGTGGTACTGCGTACCACCACCATATTTCTTAATGGTACTCCATACCACCCCGTACCACCCTACTTTTAGCACTGATTATGGTGCTTACACCGCAGTAGACTGCCACTGTTTTTGACTCAAGCTAGGGGTGTTTTAAGGCTGGATGAAGCCTGTGTGCGCGTGCCCCTCTGTCCATGGGAAACAATTTGCCACCAGCACATGTGCAAACTATTAGTAGGACTCTGGCTCTTGCCATAAAGCATAATTCAGACCGAAGCGCTGCAATGGCAGCGATTGCAGCCTGATGCCCTTTGTGGAGTGCGAAAGCATCTCATTGGTGCGATTGCCTCTGCCTGATTGACAGACAGAGGCGGTCGCAGGGCGGGAGTGGGCGTGCCAATGACGTTAGAACGCTGTTGGGGGGCGCGGTCCGGACAACACAAGCGTGCCTGGTTTGCTGCTGGGGCGGGCTGAGGTGGCTGTGTGACATTACACATAGCCGCTGCGACCCAGAATGTGGCGGATAGCTGCCTGCCTGCAGCTAGACTGCGCAGGTAGGGAGCTATTTGGTGGGTGTGAAAGCATCGTCACCGGGTGATGCTTTCACCCCCTTGCGGGGGGGGGGGGGGGGCTGACATGCGGGGCGGACTAGCCCTGTGCTGGGCGTCCCCCCGCATGTCCGAGAATCTGATCGTAGTCTTTTGTCCATGTGCCTATTTACAGCATTGTCAAGGTCACCAGCACAATATTTGTGGTGATTTACTAGATATTTCCTAAGATAATGCCAGAAACAAGACACAGCAGGCCGACAGGGGGGCAAAAGGGAAATCATTGGGTGCAGAGTGTGTGATGTGGTCCCCCCTGGTCCCAGCGGGCCGTGTGCACCACGCACCCTGTACCAGTTATAGATTTGCCATAAAACTCAGACATCTATTTCAGCGATAGTAAAGATATTCTCTTATTACTTATTGCATCGATAGACAATTCTTCTATTTCTGTAGTTTACCCAATTTATATTCATCTAATATTATTTGCAAACAAAAAAAAAGTTTTATTTTAATAATATAGCATTGTGTCCTCTACAGCGCCTCTGTGTCACCTTCCTGAGATAGGAGGACAGCCGATGCTGCATGTACCGCCGATGTCCATGTAAACAGACTTAGGGGGACATTTACTAAGCAGTGTTAAAAGTGAAGAAGTGAGCCAGTGGAGAAGTTGTTCATGGCCACCAGTCAGCTGCTCTGTATAATTTTATAGTATGCAAATTATATATGTTACATCAGTGCTGATTGGTTGTCATGGGTAACTTCTCCACTGGCTTACTTCTCCACTTTTATCACTGCTTAGTAAATGTCCCCCTTAAAAGGCTATGGCCAAAATACCCAGATATAGGCTTCACTGAATAGGAGGATACTTAAATAGGGAGAAACCCTATCTCTGTAACAACCTCCCACCCAAAAAAAAACCCCAACAAACAAACAAACAAACAAACAAACAAAACACCTGTATTTATTGTATTTAGGGATTTTCTTCCTGTGATAATTATTGCTACAACAAAAGAGCGAGTTGCCAGGTTTGTTCTGGTGTATTTCGGTAGGGCTTGCACATGGGCCAGGCTGCCTTAAAGGGGGTACTCAGGGAGCGATCGCTGCTTAAAATCTAAGCAATCTGACTAGATTGCTTAGATTTTAAGCAGCGATCACTCCGTGTGTACCCCTCATAGCGATGCGCAGCCCAGCACACATCTCTCCCCACATATGCCATTGAGTACTGGCCTTTAGAGGGATGGATCTGAAGATTCCTCTCAGGTGATCTTGTAGCTTTATAGTCATACACACTCAACTGCCAAATTCCAGCTGTGTGGATGGCTGCTGCAATAAGTTTTGTTTTGAACGCATTTCCAAAATGTCCTACATTACAATATTCTTAAATAGCCCCTTTTTCTTACTTGTGCATTTAGAATGCAGACATAGCTGTGTCTAGCTGTCTTCAGGATAGAAAGCGTTTGATGAAAAGGCACCTGTAGCCTCCTTATCCCTCCTGTTTCATTCATATGTGATAATCCTCTCATTATACAATAGCCGTGGTATGGATTATGGGCAGGGAGTCCATAGAGGTGAAACGTCGTTAGGAGTCACTAATTCAAGTGACTAAGGACAGGAAGGTAATGTTGTCCCACTCGCGGGTTGCAGTGTCCCGCGGTGGAGGGGAGGGGGGCAGTTGGGAGAACCCCTGTCATTCACTGCAGTGGTGAATGCGCACAGTGTCTATTCACAGAATACAGAGGGACTGGGGGCATGGCAGCAGCTCATACAGCGCTGGGTGTGCCCCTCAGTGAGGTAAACGGGAGGCGTGGCAGGTGGCGCGGCATTCCTGTGAAGCCATGCCCCTTTTCCTGAAGCCACGCCCTTTTTCGGAATCCCGCTACTTTAAGACTAAAAGTTGGGAGGTATGGGATAGGCTTATAAATATTCTTACAAATACTTAAGGAACAAATAGGGTTGAGGTTACCTAAAGGTAAAAAAGTAGTTATTCTCTGCTGTCAGATTCTCTGTTTTTGTGCCGTGTCAGAGAGTAGGCAAGAAAAAAGATTGTCATAAATTCTTAAAACAGTTTTGCATCATCTGCAACAGGGCATAGGATACAACTAAATATAATACTATGGGGGAGATGTATCAAATCAGCTAAAGCAATACAGGGGTCTATGGCCCTCATTCCGAGTCGTTCGCTCGCTAGCTGCTTTTAGCAGCATTGCACACGCTAGGCCGCCGCCCTCTGGGAGTGTATCTTAGCTTAGCAGAATAGCGAACGAAAGATTAGCAGAACTGCTACTAAATAATTCTCTGCAGTTTCTGAGTAGCTCCAGGCCTACTCCTAGACTGCGATCACCTCAGTCCGTTTAGTTCCTGTTTTGACGTCACAAACACGCCCTGTGTTCGGCCAGCCACTCCCCCGTTTCTCCGACCACTCCTGCGTTTTTACCTGGCACGCCTGCGTTTTTTAGCACACTCCCTGAAAACGGCCAGTTTCCGCCCAGAAACACCCACTTCCTGTCAATCACACTACGATCACTCAAGCGATGAAAAAACGTAGCTCGAGCTTGTGTAAATCTACAAAGTTTTGTGTGAAAGTACTTAGCGCATGCGCATTTTTGCCGTTTTTTCACTTGATCGCTGCACTGTGAAAATCGGCAGCGAGCGAACAACTCGGAATGACCACCTATGTACTAAGCCTTGGAGAGAGATAAAGTACTAACCCAACCAGCTCCTAACTGTCATTATTCAGAAACAGCCTGTACATGAGAGTTAGTGGCTGACTGGCTGGTACTTTATCTCCATCCACTTGCATACTTGCATACTCTCCCCCAACGGCTGGGAGGCATACGAAAACCAGATGACGCTCTCGGCCACCCGGAAAATTTGACAAATCTTCTGCCTGGCAGCCAAGCGCTAGCACCCCCCCAGAAGCAGCACACAGATCCCCTGCAGCGGGGGTGCCGATGACGTAATTCATGCTAAATCGCACCATCGCTGCCCCGCCTCCTGCTCCACTATGCCAGTAGTCTTGGCATTGTGCAGCGGGGGCAGGGCAGCTATGACGCGATCTTGCGGTCACGCCTCACACGTCACCCCCAGTACAGCATAATTATTCTCCCGTCACACCCCCTGTACCGTTCCATGCCCCCTGCTACGCCGACCTGGCTGCCTCCTCCCGGAGAAGGCAGCTAGAATGTTGGCATGTACGCCTTGGGGTAGATGTATGAAGGGTAGATATGGGGAAAGGGGATCAGTACTAAATGCCGCCGGCCGGAATCCCGGCTCTTGCCGCATCCCGGGGAAAGAGATATCAGCATATGTTATGTGCGCTGGTGTGTACTGCATTACAGGAGATCTCACGTATGCCCAGAGTAGCTGGCCAGGGAAGTGACACAGCGCATCAGCACTAGGCTGATACATTATGTGGTCTAGCGAGGATCACCGGAGGGGGGAGTTTTCACTCCCCTGCTCCGGCAGACAAGGTGTTAACATATCTTGTCGTGTAGTTCCAGCTTCGCCTTGGTAATGACGTGAAGCAGGAATCATTATAACTGCATGATACGTGCGGGTATAAAACATCTACCCCTTTATCTCTCTCCAAGGCTTAGTACATAGACCCCAAAGTGGGTGAGTTGCCCATAGCAACCGATCAGCTTCCAACTGTCATTTTATAGAAGGTGCTAGATAAGTGAAAGCTAGCAGCTGATTAGTTGCTATGAGCAGCTGCTCCAGTTTATCTCTTTAGAAGGTTTGATACATCTCCCCTTACATATCATGCTTATCTACTTGCCCAGAAAGGCTGGGAGAATTAAAGGCAAGGTGGGTATGGGCCGCACCTGGGTGTCACCCTTCCAAGGCGTGACACCAAAATGCCGACTCCTCTGCAGTGACAGGAGCCAGGTGCTGCACTGTGACATTATACTGCAGCACTCGGCTACTGTCACTGAGAAGAAGCCAGCAGTGCTGGAAGAGTCTCTGAAGACAGCCCGCACTCCTTCAGAGTGAAGTAATCTTGGGCTTCCCGTGAGGCCACTCCCACTAAAGTGGTGACAGTAGAGTTCCTGAGAGGTCAAGCCCAATGTCTGTGCATCCACACCCCCTTTTTGAATGGACACGCCTAAGGTACGCGCAGCCCCTCCTGGTTGCACTGGGTATCACCGACCCTGTTGCCAAATCTGGGGGGAATCACAAATTTGTGTTCCATCCCCTGCCTCACCAAGCAAAAATGATTGCATTGAACATGAGATTATCCTCAGCAACATACGACAGCTGTAAAATAAGCACACGTGTGTATCTACACTAAGGGGAACATTTACTAAGCAGTGATAAGAGTGTATATGTGAGCTAGTGGAGAAGTACCCATGGCAACCAATCATCACTGAAGTAACATCTATAATTTGCATACTATAGAATGATACAGAGCTGCTGATTTGGTTGATGGTGCCACTTCTCCACTGGCTCACTTCTCCGTTCTTATCACTGCTTAGTAAATGTCCCCCTAAAAGAGAAGCAACACAATTCAACTGAGCGCCATATTGAATAGCGCTGGGAATGAGTGCCTGTGGCGGAACAAGCAAGCGGTGGGCCCAGGTGCGACAAAATGCTTTGGGCCCCCCCCCCCCCATCCAAGTCCACCCCAGGGGCAGTGCGCGCCGTAGGCGCGCGCAAAAATACATAGTGGCGTGGCTTCGTGGGGAAGGGGTGTGGCCACAAAATAATACCAACACAGTAGTCTCCATTATTCAAATTACGCCGCAAAGTAGCACCACTACACCAGGTAGAGACCCTTTTACACCTTACAGCGAACAGATTCCTCTTTTTACACATTACAGCAGACAGCGTGCCCTTTTTACACATAACGGCAGACCGCGTGCCCTTGTTACACATTACGGCAGACAGCGTGCCCTTTTTACACATTACAGCAGACAGCGTGCCCTTGTTACACATAGCGGCAGACAGCGTGCCCTTTTTACACATTACGGCAGACAGCGTGCCCTTGTTACACATTACGGCAGACCGCGTGCCCTTGTTACACATTACGGCAGACAGCGTGCCCTTGTTACACATTACGGCAGACAGCGTGCCCTTGTTACACATTACGGCAGACAGCGTCCCCATTTTTACACATTACGGCAGACAGCGTGCCCTTGTTACACATTACGGCAGACAGCGTCCCCATTTTTACACATTACGGCAGGCAGATTCCCCATTTTTACACATAGCAGCAGGCAGATTCCCCATTTTTACACATAGCGTCAGGCAGTCCCCCTGTTTTACACATAGCGTCAGGCAGTCCCCCTTTTTTACACATTACGGCAGGCAGATTCCCCTTTTTACACATTGCGTCGGGCAGATTACCCCTTTTTACACATAGCGGCAGGCAGTCCCCCATTTTTACACATTGCGGCAGGCTGATTCCCCCTTTTTACACATTGCGGCAGGCAGTCCCCCCTTTTTACACATTGCGGCAGGCAGTTCCCCCTTTTTACACATTGCTGCAGGCAGTCCCCCCTTTTTACACATTGCTGCAGGCAGTCCCCCCTTTTTACACATTGCGGCAGGTATGCCCCCCTTTTTACACATTGCGGCAGGTAGTCCCCCATTTTTACACAGTGCGGCAGGTAGTCCCCCATTTTTACACAGTGCGGCAGGTAGTCCCCCATTTTTACACATTGCGGCAGGCAGGCACAAGAAAGAAGGAAAGAAGGAAAGAAAGAAAGAAAGAAGGAAAGAAGGAAAGAAAGAAAGAAAGAAAGAAAGAAAGAAGAATTATACTTACCCTCTCCGCTGGCTCAGGCTCCTCGGTGCAGCGTCAGAGACGATTCCCGGGCTGGAGAGAAGGAGGAGGAGGGAGGCTGAGAAGGGAGCCGCAGCAGCGCTGTGTTACTGGTGGAGGCGCTGCTGCTGCTGCCCCTCTGCTTCCCTATAGGCTGTTCTCGGAAGACAGCCTATAGGGAAGCAGAGGGGCAGCAGCAGCAGCGCCTCCACCAGTAACAAAGCGCTGCTGCGGCTCCCTTCTCAGCCTCCCTCCTCCTCCTTCCCCCGTCTGTAGTACCGCTGCTCCTCTCCTCTCCTCTCTTCGCCGGGCGGCTGTGCGCTGCGGGCAGCGGTTGCCCGCAGCGCACAGCGGCATGTAATGAGTCAGTTTGACTCATTACATGCTTGGGCCCCTGGACAGAGGCGGGCCCCAGTGCAGTGCACTGCCTGCACTGCCGGTAGTTCCGCCTCTGCCTGGAGCTATTCTATTGTCTGCATCATGCCAAGCACTTAAGCCAGGAGATGCAGTTTACCAGAGGTTTAGTCATGGTAAACAGCATTCTCTGACTTAAGTGTCCGCACACAGTAAGCCCTAGCATCGCGGCACCAGTCTAGTCAGATTTCTGTGCACTCCTCAGCAGTAATACTCTAGTCGCAGGTTTACAGTCTGGCTAATTGAATAGCTCCAAGCACTCAGGAGGAGAGTTTGGGAGTTGTGGACTCAGAACTGGAGGATATTCAAGTCATTGCATTAGAAATATAAATATATAGTTAAATTTGTCAGCGTGTTGTTGCCGTCATTGGGACATTGTAAGGAGCTTTGCAGAAACAGAAACACCGTACGGTTTAAATAAACATCTCATAATTATAAATGCCACAAAACTATTCATACATTTATAAAACAGATGAATGCAACTTGGCTCACTCTTCTCCACCTCTCATTTATTAGACCAAACCATTAGATATATTTTCCGTTTGCTACTTATGGTATATTAATTACATTCTGTATCACCCACTTTATTTTTTACATTTGATTTTTTTTTTCAAGTTTGCGAACAGCAAAGCACAAAGCTGATGAACCATCTCAGCAAACAGTAGTAAGTGAAAAGTATTTATCCCAGGTCAGTGTCACCCTCTCTTATAACACTGCCTTTGTAAGTACAGGTTTTACTGTGGGGTAAAGGCACCACTATATATTAGACACATTGCAGAACGGGTCCTTCGATCACATTGCAGGGATGCAAATGCATCTGCCTCATTGGCAGAGGCATTCGGAGGGAGGGCAGGGACGACCGGTGTTGGGGAAAGCGGGGTGCGCCGCAACCAATCAGCATTGAACTAATGCTATGAAATTTTACAGGGCAGCTGATTGGTTGCCATGGGCAACTTCTCCACTGACTCACTTCTCCACTCTTTTCACTGCTTAGTACATCTCCCCCTTAATGTATTTATGACTGTAAGAGAACTTCAGTACTGTCTCTTTATCATGTGACATTTTAGTGTGTTTGATGTTGTTGGAGAGCGAAATGACAACATAGGAATGGAGAGAGTTAAACCTCCTGTGAGGGGTGGACCTAACTGTGATGAAAAGTACAGCCAATGTTAGAGAGGGGAGGGATCAGTATATATAGGGATGTATAGCCTAGCTTGGTCTCTCTTGCTGCTGGTTTTCCTTCCCGCCCTCCCACCCCATTTGGTAGAGGTTTTGGCACGGAGTGCCTTGGCTCTGAATTGTTAGCGTGTGTTATCGTTGGCTATTTGTCGGCGGAAAAGAACGGCAGGTTGTAATTTGACTTGTTAGTTGCAGTTGTTTACAGTATTGGTGTGGTTTAGGTGCACTCACCTCCATTGACTTTTAAGGCCGCTAGATCACCCATCAGGGGGCAGCGTCATCACCCATCCGGGTGGGCAGTCAGCGTGGAGGTCTGAGTCGGGCACCTATTACCTAGGTATGGTTTGTGGTAAATTAGGATCGTTTGGGTTTTAATGTTTTTTGAGGTTATTGTCAGTGGAATATAGCCGTTCTTTTTTCTGCCACCATATGCCGGCTGAATCGGCATGTTAACTTAAATTTTACTTTACAGGTTTTTTCTAATGGTTAGGGTACAATAAATAGCTAACAATTTTCTGCCAAATTCAAGTCTCCGTGTCATTATTTCTTGGTATTAAAGGTATTGAATGCTTTACTTTTGAATAAGGGTCCCCACACACACTATCATTAGGAGGTTTATGTTTTATTTTACATTGCTTGAAATGCATTTTTACACCCAATGAGCACTGAGCAAAATATACTGTAAGGACACAGCCTAATTTCCACTAACTCTGAGCTGGTGCAAAACTCAAAGTGTTCACCCTTCTGCAAAGCAAAGGACAACCCTAAAATGCCACCTCTACACCCCTTTATCTCAATTTGATATACTGAAAATGAAATCTCATTTGTGCACTTGACTCATTGGTGTTTCTATAATGGGTGCAATGGGTGCGGTGCACACGGGCCTCTGGGTCCAGGGGGGGGGCCACACTGCACCCATTGCACCCATTTTAACACTTACCTTTCCGGAGTCCAGCGCCGGGACCTGCAATTGCGGCAGAAATCGCCGCCAAAATTGCCGTCGCGCATGTGCGGTAGCCAAATTTGTCTCCGGATCATGGCGGGCACCATGTTTCCAGAGACCTGCGCATGCGCAGTAGACTCTGGCACAATGCCGGAATCTACAGCGCCGTACAGAGGAGGGGGCCCACCCGGAGGTGCACACGGGCCCCCACCTCTGTAGAAACGCCCCTGACTTGACACCTGTGTGCCTTCTTCATATTGCCTTCTTCATATTTTGGACTCTATTTAAAAAAATGTTAAAGCCCTTTACCAGTGCGATAATGCTTTTTCACAGCTTTGGATTGTTCATAATGCAAAATACCACCGGAAAATCTAAGATTTCCTTTGTGGTCTCCCAATTTTCACTTAAGTACACTTTGCCAAACACAAGTACGAGGAAAGCCGCCAGGCCGGCAATACAATAATCTGCTTACTGCAGTTCTAGATGCAAGCAGCACTCTGCATCAGTATTCTGGGGAAAGTGGTATTGCGCATTTGCACGATTTCCGTTTGGCTCAGTCCCCATAACAATGGAAATGTTGACTAGGGATGCATGACCTTATTGGAGACAAATGTCTCAGTTGAGTGCACATGTGCCAGCTCTCCTCCTGCACATGCGCACTACTAACACACAGGGACAGATGTATCAAGCCTTGGAGAGAAATAAAGTAGTGAAGTTGCCCAAAGCAATCAGCTTCTAATTATCATTTATCTAGCAAAGTCTATGAAATGATATAAGCTGATTGGTTGCTTTGGGCAACTTCTCCACTTCATCTGTCTCCAAGGCTTGATACATCTCCCCCACAGTCCGGAATCAGTGAATTCCCTACTGAGGCTTTTCAGAAGTTCGCCAAGGAGCGACAACAGTGCAGCGCATCAGAACACACAAAACTACAAACTACAAGTTTTGAATTACTACATGATAAGTACCAATACCTACAGAAAGGTCTTTATAAATAGAACCCGTAGCATGGAATGTCTGCGCTACACCTAGCTGCTCCCCTTCATGCTGGTCCGGATTAAGCCTTGGGTTTGCCCGGGGCACTTAAAACAAGGGGGGCCCCGGTGGAAGGCAGGGGAGTGTATTTTAGATTGTGCATACCCCTCAACATGGATGGACAAAATGCTCTCTACCTGGACTTCCTTCTTAATATATGATTGGTGTCACCTGCGTTGAACTATGTAAAAGATATTTAATAGAAAGGTGTTTCAACACAGGTGATTGCAATGATAATTTAAGATAGCATGTCATCCCTCCAGGACTGGGTCATGTTAGGCTGTATGGCTTGTGTATATTACATTTCAACCAATGGGGTATATGAGATTTAAACTAATAGTTGAATAATGCCTGGGTACTGTTTATAGCTCCTCCTAATTGAGAGACAACTATTTTATAAAGTTTTCTTGTAGTGGAACAAAGACAAATTAAACAACCTTAAAATACACATAGATAAATAAAATCTATCATCTATCGTGTCACATGCAAGAATAGCAGCAGCCTCTGTACTACTTACACACTGGGACAGTACTCAAGTGGACTCTGTGTGTATGTCTCTCACTCTAGACCCTCATTAGATAACAGGTTATATAGGACCCAGACACCCAGGCAGGGAGGAGGAGAAGATGGGATACCTGTGTCACTTATAGCTCTCTCCACCCTTATATCTCTCCTCTGGTCGGAAAGCTCAATCGGTAGCCCATAAAACTTGATACTCTGCCTGCAATGCATACTGCCCTGCTCACATTCTGGCTGTCTGGTTCTGCTACTGCGTGAGAAGGAAAGCTAGCGATGTCGGTGTGCTCTGGCTTGGGGCTCCCTAACAAACGGGAGGCCCGGGGTACTGTATGCCCTGCAAACCCCCCCCTTAATCTGGCTATGCCTTCGTGTGGTGCGAATTACCACAGACACCCCCATTTTGTCCCGAAACTCATACACTTTGGTGAAGCGTGACACATTGTGTGGCACTTGCAGGGATGTATACAATCCGCATGAGCATTAACTCTTCATCAGCAGCTTTAGGCAACTGAGGATAGGCTTGCAGTAGGAGTGAGATACCCAGGTACATAGCTGGACAGGTAAGACCTGATGAATACCAGCTGTATCCTCTTGCTGTGAGAAGATGTACCACTGAGGCTCATATTGATAAAAAAGTGCCCATATTCAGAGAGTATACTACCACAACTATGATAGCAATTCATTAATATGACTTGTGTAGAGTTTTCCACACTAACACAGCTGGGGTTTTGTGTAGCAGCCATGTTACAGTAACAAACACAGCCCTCTTTTTACTATTCAGTTTTATAATTCCCTACAGTAAAAGTGCACCTTCAGCAAGAAGGGTCTGTGTACACAGCATCATTATACAGTCCTGAAAGTCAGCCAATCCAACAGTCCATGTATTGATATACAGTGTGACAGGGAGTCCTGGCAGGGGGACAAGCAGCTGCTACTGGAGGCAATCTGCATCCCTCGGAACCTGACAGAATGGTTTCGGGAATGCATTTAATGAATTAAGCCCACAGGACAAGGCAGGAGGGATGGATGGGGAACAGAGCACAGACTAAGCTCCCTCTTCCCTGGGTTTGTGAATAGAGAGATAGACACTGATGATCAGCAAAGTGGGATTACAGAGAATAATGGAATGGTAAAAGGAATAGAAGCATGGGACAAGAGACAGGAAGACACTGAAAGCCATGCATGTACCCAGTCCCCTACACAGAGCCAGGAGTCCTGGGGACCTGTACACAGTGGTACCATCTCTTACCTGCATGGTCAGCGGAGAGAGTTGTGTAGGGAAGCTGCAAGCCTGGGACTGTGTGACAGTGGTAACAGTGTTCTGTGTCTCCTCTCTCCTCCCAACCTCTTATCCCAGTCTCCAGGAAAAAAAGCCTCTTTTATATTAACTGTTCCCTCACCACACTCCTTGGACCATCTTTGCTTATGCCGGTCCGTTTGGAGCAAATGTTTAACTCTACAGTTTCCTAGTACTGCATTGGATGAAACATGAGCCGCTTGTTGTTTTATGGCTTTTATATAACGGACAATGTTGATGACAAAATCTATACTTTGTTTTATCTTCTGTCAGCTCAACATCTTATATAGATCAACTTGTTTGTATGAAATTTCTGTTTTAGTATTTACACATAAATGGAATAAAGTTTGAGGCTTGTCAAAGTACTCCTGATTATCTTGTATGATAGTCATCTCTCTCTCTCTCTCTCTCTCTCTCTCTCTCTCTCTTCTCTCAATACCAGATATATAGAGGCATTCCATACTCTGGACAGGTCATCAGATACTTATATACAGTTGTTCTTGGGAAGATGAATGATGCCGCAGCAGCACGTGGTCCTTTAAATACAGTATTACTAGCTCATGTAATCATGGAATCATGACTTGTATGATAGTCAGTGTGTTTGTGATGACGGTTACATTTAAGTCACTTATTATACCAGAGTACGGGTGTGGTTTAATAGATCTACAGTGTTTAGGGTGACATGCATTAGGTCAATAGATACAAAAGGACGACAGGGTGAAAAGGATGACATGACACTGGTCGACACAAAAAATGGTTGACACATCTTGTATATTCCATGTTATATGACCACCATAAGTACAAATGTTCCCTCGCCGTCTCATTTTGCTCGCCACACTTCTGCAAGGTGTCTCGCTCTGCTGACGCTGCACTCGCCACGGGTTACTGTTACCAATAGATTTCCCCATGAGTAGTAAACCACGCAAATGTTGGTAAAACATGGGAAAATCCCCCCCAAAAACATGTTGACCATTTGTGTGTCGACCTTTGTCATGCCGACCTTTTGTACCTGTCGACCATATGGTGTCGACCGATTTACTGTCTTCCTAGAAATTGTAGATCTATCATCGGATACCACTCAGCAGGTAGACGTTTCCTAATGAAGACACTGTACGCAGTAGAGTGTTCTCTTTTGCAGCTGCGCATGCATCTGAGTCGTACTGCGCTTGTGCCGCCATGGCCTTGGTACAGCGGCCAGTGTGAGGATTTATTCACAAAGTCAGGGAGCGCTTGTTGGAGGTAACGGGGGAGTGGAGACTCAAACTTAGGCGTGTCGCAGACATTTCAGGGGCGTGTCACAGCTTGCGACTGCGTTCCCGTATACAGTTGCAGTGGCTCCGGTGTCTTACTACCAACGCACATGCAGCGCGACCATACGAATACTCAGAAGGTCCGATGTGCATCCAATGATGACAGATCCTAGATGCCTCCCCTGGGCACCTCAATACAAATCCCGGCGGCTGTATCATTTGCAGATTTCGCACCTCAGCTGCGTACTAAACCGCAAGCTGCGGGGGCATTTTATCTACTTCTCTGAATCAGTCCCACAGATCTTTATCACCGCAGTAAAGGTATATCAGAGTATAGGCAGATTATCACATTGGAATATAATACAGATAATCTGCAGCAACCTACGCCCACCCCCACATTTCCATGGTAACAGCCCAAGTACCGAGACCCTAATGTGAAAAATAACTTTTTAACCCTAACACCACCATGAATGCACGCTGCCGAGCGTGCACAGTCTGTGCTCACAGCGAGCTATATTTAATGTGGAGACTAAAATAGATCAGGTACTGGAGTGTCACTATTCGACACAATGCGAGCGATGGTTACTTTCTCCTTCCTGCAGCTGTGCCACCACCAGGAGCAGTGGCGTGAGGTGAGGCAGGTGAGGCAGAGCCTTTCCTGTCATACTCCAGTATAAGTCAGAGGTTTGACTAAATAAAGTATATGAAAAATGCAAAAGAATATATTATAAATATCTTCTTTGTATTGTTCTAATAATTCTTAAAGTCAAAACTGTCTATCTTCTCCGCACATCTCTGATCAAAACTCACCAAATTTCCAGCAGTATATACTGCTGCACCTGTGTATAATGCCCACATGAAGCCTTGGGCTCATATATTGTAAATCTGGATCTGGTACTGGCCAGTGTCGAAATACCGATGCCGGAATGCCAGTGCCAGAATCCTGACAAGGATCACAATACCGGCGCCAGGATCCCGAAGTAAACGGCGAGGGAGGGGATGCTAAGTTTAGGCTACAGGGGAGGGTTAGACTCCGGGAAAGGGAGGGTTAGGGTTAGGCTGCGGGGAGGGGGAAATAGGTTTAGGCATCCCTAGGCAGGGTTAGGGCAGGGACGTGCGGTGAGCTAAATGACTCAGGAGGCACTGGCTAGTACCAGAGCCAGATTTACACAAAATATATGAGCCAAAGGGTCCATGTGGGCATTACACACAGGTGCAGCAGCATATACTGCTGAAAATTCGCTGAGTTTTGATCAGAGATGTGTGGAAATGCCTCACCCGCCATTGACTTTTTACTCCAGAGATTTGACTATAAAAATGATTAGAATAATACAAAGAAGATATTTATAAAATATTCTTTGTATTTTTCACATACTTTATATAGTCACTGGGTTAGGGTTAGGCTGCAAAAAAAAGTTAGGTTTGGTGGGTTAAGGGGTCAGGGTAACCTTAGTTATTACTAACTGTTGGGACCGTAAGATCTGGATGCCGCTGTCTGTATTTTGACAGCCGGCATCCCGAGCATCGGGATTCCGTATCCAACCCTGTATGAGGACACATCTGTATCTACAAAATAAATACACAATAAAAGCACACCACTGACAAGCACTAAAAAAAACTGACACTGTTAACAATTTTATAATCTTGGTTACACACTTTTGCAAATACATTATGTCACTTGCTACTTCACCTTGCTTCTACTAAGAGTGCTCGTAACTCTAAACTATGAGGGCTTTATTCTGAGTCATAAGCAAGTCTGAATTCAAGCACCTGGTGATGTTTACCAAACTCTGCATGTGTTACGAGCTACATCTGCATCGTAACAAACTTATGTTCAATTCAGAGTACCATTGTTCTGGTAATAAGCCAAAGCTAAGGATTGATGCCAGGCTCTTGGTTGAGGTACAAAGTTGGGGTGTGGATCATCAAATCGACAATGTTTAGGTCGACCACTATAGGTCGACAGTTACTAGGTCGACAGGCTCTGAAGGTCGACAGGGTTTCTAGGTCGACATGTGCTAGGTCGACAGGTCAAAAGGTCGACATGAGTTTTTCATGTTTTTTGGTGTCATTTTCTCCGTACAGTGACTGGGAAGCCCAATTAGTGCACCGTGAAACCTCGCATGGCTCTCTTCGCCATGGCCAGTTACCTCCCAGAAACGCCCCTTTCCTGTCAATCACTCACCGATCAGCACAGCGACTGAAAAGCGCCGCTCAAACCTGTGTAAAATGGCTTTGTTTGATGTTAAAATACTTAGCGCATGCGCATTTTCCACCTGTTTGCTGCGCTGCGAAAAACAGCAGCGAGCGAACAACTCGGAATGACCACCCATGTGCACTGCAGGTGTGTGTGGCAGATATAACATGTGCAGAGAGAGTTAGATTTGGGTGGGTTATATTGTTTCTGTGCAGGGTAAATACTGTCTGCTTTTGTTTTACGCTGCAATTTAGATTCTAGTTTGAACACACCACACCCAAATCTAACTCTCTCCCTCAATGGGGGTAATTCAGACCTGATCGTAGCAGCAAATTTGTTAGTAGTTGGGCAAAACCATGGGGGTCATTCCGAGTTGATCACTTGCTAGCTACTTTTAGCAGCCGTGTGAACGCATAGTCGCCGCCCACAGGGGAGTGTATTCTAGCCTTGTAAGTGTGCGAGCTGTGCAAAAACATTTTGTGCAGTTTCTGAGTAGCTCTGAACTTACTCAGCCCTTGCGATCACTTCAGCCTGTCAAGCCCTGGAATTGACGTCAGACATCCGCCCTGCAAACGCTTGGACGCGCCTGCGTTTTTCCAAACACTCCCAAAAAATGATCAGTTGACACCCAGAAATGCCTTCTTCCTGTCAATCTCCTTGCGATCGGCTGTGCGAATCGATTCTTCGTACAATCCATCGCACAGCAACAATTCGCTTTGTAGCTGTACGACGCGCTTGCACATTGCGGTGCATGCGCAGGTCTGACCTGATTGCAGCGCAGCGAAAAAATCTAGCGTGCGATCAGGTCGGAATGACCCCCCATGTACACTGCAGAGGAAGCAGATATAACATGTGCAGAGAGAGTTAGATTTGGGTTGGGTGTGTTTAAACTGAAATCTAAATTGCAGTGTAGAAATAAAGCAGCCAGTATTTACCCTGCACAGAAACAAAATAACCCACTCAAATCTAACTCTCTCTGCACATGTTATATCTGCCACACCTGCAGTGCCCATGGTTTTGCCCAACTGCTAATAAATGTGCTGCTACGATCAAGTCTGAATTACCCCCAATGTACAGGGTTGTTGTTTTTTTTAATCTTTTTATTTTATGGGTGTTCCTTTATGGTTGTGTGCCTGGAGATATCCAAGTGAGAGACTGTAATCTTGGTGGTAATTCCGAGTTGTTCGCTCGTTGCCGATTTTCGCTATGCTGCGATTTGTTGCTAACTGCGCATGGTATGCAGCGCGCATGCGCTTAGTTATTTAACTATTTATTTTGCTGTTGTTCATGCGGCGCTTTTCAGTCGCACTGCTGATTGGTGAGTGATTGACAGGAAAGGGGCGTTTCTGGGTTGTAACTGAGCGTTTTCCGGGAGTGTGCTAAAAAACACAGGCGTGTCAGGGAAAAACGCGGGAGTGTCTGGAGAAACGGGGGAGTGGCTGGCCGAACGCAGGGCGTGTTTGTGACGTCAAACCAGGAACTAAACGGACCGAGCTGATCACAATCTAGGAGTAGGTCTGGAGCTACTCAGAAACTGCAAGGAATTATTTAGTAGCAATTCTGCTAACCTTTTGTTCGCTATTCTGCTAAGCTAAGATACACTCCCAGAGGGCGGCGGCCTAGCGTGTGCAATGCTGCTAAAAGCAGCTAGCAAGCGAACAACTCGGAATGACCACCCTTACCCTGTCTGTCTTGTCCCTTTGGGTCACTTGTCAAGTCCAATTTTGATGCTGTACTGCTTATACGATTATCTTCCCCTTTCAATATCCCTGCAACTCCTTTTTCTTACTGCCCACATGGCTGACATCAGACACAAACATGGTTCCTGGCCTATTTTTTTCCCTGGGTCCGGTCTTGGGAGCAAACCCGACTCCGCCTCTGTTCTCTCTTTGCTGATACAAACAGGCTGATCTGGGCCGGAGCTGATGTCACACACCCTAAAAACACTTGGGAGCGCCTGCATTTTTCCTAACACTCCCTGAAAATGTCCAGTTACCACCCACAAACTTCTGCTTCCTGTCAATCACCCTGCGAATGCCTAGCAATCAAAATTTTCGCACCATCCTGACGCTGTTTGGCTACGTGCCTGCATATTGCGGTTTATATGCATGCGCAGTCATTCGATAATCGTCCGCTGTGCGAATTCGCACAACAGCGATCAGGTCTGAATCAGGCCCTATAAATACCATAACCTTGCTTAACATTGATATTAACATATATGCTAAAATGCTGGCTTGCATTTAAATGATGTACTACCTCAACTTGTACATAACGACCAAGTGGGGTTTGTTCCAGGTTGACAGGCACGGGACAACACAAGGCGCATCATTAGTCTTATTCACTCTATAAACTCTCTGCATACTCCTGGGGATTCGGTCTGAAGATCGACACTGTCTAGGTTGACAATGTTTAGGTTGACCACTATAGGTCGACAGTCACTAGGTCGACAGGGTCTGAAGGTCGACAGGGTTTCTAGGTCGACATGTGCTAGGTCAAAAGGTCGACATGAGTTTTTCACATCTTTTTTTGAACTTTTTCATACTTAACAATCCACGTGGACTACGATTGGAAAGGTAATCTGTGCCGAGTGAAGCGGTAGCGGAGTGAGGCAACTTGCCCGAAGCATGGTGAGCAAAGCGAGCCATGCGAGGGGACACGGTGCACTAATTGGGCTTCCCGGTCACTGTACGGAAAAAACGACACAAAAAAAACATGAAAAACTCATGTCGACCTTTTGACCTGTCGACCTAGAAACCCTGTCAATCTTCAGACCCTGTCGACCTAGTAACTGTCGACCAATAGTGGTCGACCTAGACACTGTCGATTTGATGATCCACACCCATACTCCTGCTCTTTTGCTTTCTCTGGATGCAGAGAAAGAGTTTGACAGGATTAGCTGAACCTTTATGTTCGAGGCATTTTGGGTTTGGTGGCTGCTTCCTCACCGGAGTTCAGGCCTTGTACTTGGACCAATCGGCTAGGGTTTCTGTAAATGGAGCAGCTTCTTGTCCATTGAAGACTACAAATGGCTCTAGACAGGGGTGCCCTTTGTCACCCCTGACCTTTGCCTTAACGACTGAAACCCTGGCGGCACATATCTGCACTTCAAATTAAATTGCAGGGATTAATGTTGGTGGGTCTGATTATAAGGGGCCTAACGCTGAGTTGATCGCAGCAGTAAATTTGTTAGCAGTTGGGCAAAACCATGGCCCTCATTCCGAGTTGTTCGCTCGCAAGCTGCTTTTAGCAGATTTACTCACGCTAAGCCGCCGCCTACTGGGAGTGAATCTTAGCTTCTTAAAATTGCGAACGACGTATTCGCAATATTGCGATTACACCTCTCTTAGCAGTTTCTGAGTAGCTCCAGACTTACTCGGCATCTGCGATCAGTTCAGTGCTTGTCGTCCCTGGTTTGACGTCACAAACACACCCAGCGTTCGCCCAGACACTCCTCCGTTTCTCCAGCCACTCCCGCGTTTTTCCCAGAAACTGTAGCATTTTTTCGCACACACCCATAAAACGGCCAGTTTCCGCCCAGTAACACCCACTTCCTGTCAATCACATTACGATCACCAGAACGAAGAAAAAGCCGTGAGTAAAATTCCTAACTGCATAGCAAATTTACTTGGCGCAGTCGCACTGCGGACATTGCGCATGCGCACTAAGCGGAAAATCGCTGCGATGCGAAAAAAAATACCAAGCGAACAACTCGGAATGCCCCCCCATGTGCACTGCAGGGGGGACAGATATAACATGTGCAGAGAGAGTTAGATTTGGGTGGGGTGTATTCAAACTGAAATCTAACTTGCAGTGTAAAAATAAAGCAGCCAGTATTTACCCTGCACAGAAACAAAATAACCCACCCAAATCTAACTCTCTCTGCAAATGTTATATCTGCCCCCCCCCTGCAGTGCACATGGTTTTGCCCAATTGCTAACAAACTTGCTGCTGCGATCAACTCAGAATTACCCCCAAGATCTCATTGTTTGCAGATTACGTTCTCCTTTCCCTTTCCTCACCTCACCTCACCTCACCCCTCCCTACCAAATCTGCTCTGACTTCTCACTGAGTATGGCCATCTATCAGGCTATAAAATTAACTAGTCCAAAACAGGGCCATGCCCCCCACATACCCCACGTTCGTTACTTTTGCAATCCAAATACAAATTTTCTTGGTGACATATTACATAGTAACATAGTATCTAAGGTTGAAAAAAGACAATTGTCCATTGAGTTCAACCTATTTGTGGTCTCCTATGCAGGATTATTTGGTATAAAAGTTTGACTGATGCTGATGTCTGCCGTTACATTTTATCCCCCTTTTTTATAATAACTATAGTGCATGACTATGCACCATAACCCTGGATATCCTTATCCATTAGGAATTTATCTAATCCATTCTTAAACGTGTTGACTGAGTCCGCCATTACAACTCCCTCAGGCAGGGAATTCCAAACAAGTATCGTCCTTACCGTGAAAAAGCCTTTACGCCGTATTGTGCGGAATCTCCTCTCCTCTAACCTGAGTGAGTGTCCGCGAGTTCTCTGTGTTGATCTAACCAAAACCAGGTCCTGCGCAAGCTCTGTGTATTGTCCCGTTATATATTTGTAGATGTTGATCATGTCCCCTCTTAGTCTCCTCTTTTCCAATGTAAATATGCATAGCCTTGCAAGCCTTTCCTCGTATTCCAGCGTCTCCATGCCCTTAATTAGTTTGGTCGCCCGTCTCTGAACCTTTTCTAGCTCCAGGATATCCTTTTTGTAGTATGGTGCCCAGAATTGTACACAATATTCAAGGTGTGGCCTCACTAGTGATTTATACAACGGAGTATAACACTCTCGTCCCTAGCATCAATTCCCCGTTTTATGCATGCTAATATCTTATTAGCCTTCTTTGCTGCAATCCTACTTTGGGTACTACTGCTTAGTTTGCTATCTATGAGGACACCTAAGTCCTTTTCCAGTACAGAATCCCCTAATTTTACCCCATTTAGTATGTAGGTGTTATTTTTGTTCTTATTACCACAGTGCATTACCTTACACTTGTCTGTATTGAAGCGCATTCTCCATTTCGCTGCCCATGCTTTTTATTTAACTAAGTCGTTCTGAAGCGACTCAGCATCCCCCTCCGTATTTATAACTTTACACAATTTGGTATCATCTGCAAAAATTGACACCATGCTCTCTAGACCTTCTGTTAGGTCGTTAATGAAAATATTGAACAATAGCGGTCCTAATACTGAGCCTTGTGGCACACCACTTAGCACTTCAGTCCAATTTGAAAAAGATCCATTAACCACAACGCGCTGCTCCCTATTATCTAACCAATTTTTGATCCAAGTGCATATTGTGCTTCCTAGCCCTATTTCTTGTAGCTTGTAGATAAGTCTCATGTGCGGTACAGTGTCGAAAGCTTTCGCAAAGTCTAAAAAGATTACATCCACATCTTTACCCTGATCTAAGTTTGCACTTACTGTTTCATAAAAGCCAAGTAAGTTGATTTGACAGGATCTGTCCTTCACAAATTCATGTTGATTCCTTTTAATGACCTTATAGACTTCATGGAACTTCTGAATACTATCTCTTAGAATGCCTTCCAATACTTTCCCCACTATAGATGTAAGACTAACTGGTCTATAATTACTTGGTTCAGCTTTACTTCCCTTTTTGAATATAGGCACTACTTCTGCTATACGCCAGTCTTTGGGAGCCATACCTGATATTACTGAATCCTTAAAGATCAAAAATAGCGGTTTTGCAAGTTCAGAGTGAAGCTCCATTAGAACCCTTGGGTGAATTCCATCAGGGAACCCGGTGACTTATTAATCTTTAAATGATTAAGATCTAATATCTGGGTATCTCTATCACAAGCCATTATAGTGCTCTTTATACAGAGACTTTCTCCATCTGATCTCTTCCATGAAAGCAGACCTGCATAGGAATCTCTTATCATCCCTAGATTGGGTCATATAGGAGTACTAAAAATTAACATCTTCCCACTTCTTTTATATTTATTTTAAACAGTGCTGGGTAAGGCTCCAGACTCGGTCTTGGCCCAACTACATACAGTACCTGGTTTCTGTGATTTGTCTGGAGGAACAAGTGCCTAGAACGGGATTCTTGATCCTACGTAGACCGTGGTAGAGGTGGGTAGGAGTTTCCCTGATATTTGTCTATATTATTTAGCCTCTCATTTCAGTCAAGCTATTGTCTGGTTCGCTCCCACCTCCACCCTTAGGTGGCTCCAATTGGAGAAGGACCTGAGTCATGTCACCTCATTGTCCTCTCAGCTCCTGATACCCTCCAAGTCCAGGTCCCCCTGCATTAGTTTACATCCTGTCCTTAATTTCACTTAACTACAAGATATGGCTGACAAGAATGACAAACTCCTGATAAATTCAAAATATATTTACTATTGTATAAATTATCATATAATAAAACAAGACCGATTCTTTGAGGAAGCCCCTGTGGGAGGAGCGAAACGCGTCAGAAGTTGATTCTGTTGGACCCCAGCTGAAGTTAGACCCATATCACGAACTGGCTGCAGCATTCTTCTGCCTGGAATTTGTTTTCATACAAAGAGGAGCCGCTGACCGGTGCCTGCAAACGGCACGTAGAGGTGGATACTCGTGGAGCATCGCGACTGAGCAGGTTAAATCACAGCGGGCGCCATTGCAGGTGCCTTTATTTCCCGCAGCTCCAAGCCACTGCGGTGGTCGTCGGGATGCATTTGTGCTGATACCACTTGCTCACATCTCACGTAAAGTTTCCGGTTACAAAAAGCTCATATCCATTCTATTGTTACATGTTGGATCTTCACATCATAAAGATCTTTGATACAAAGTGACTATCCATTGGGAACAATTAATATATGGGTCTTACCAGCAGCCACACTTGATTCAAAACATTCTTTGACCTCATTAAGCCATATAGCTATAGAGCTTGTTTTTTTACACATCTGTGCACAGAGTATGCTTAAGTCCACCTCCATGTATTAGAAAGTATACATATTTGTTATTATTTTTTGATGTTTTAAAGACCGGTCTTGTTTTATTATATGATAATTTATACAATAGTAAATATATTTTGAATTTATCAGGAGTTTGTCATTCTTGTCAGCCATATCTTGTAATTATATAACTATAGCGCAAGAGTTTTTTCAAATTGGAGTTTTGTGGTTAATTGCACTTGGGTGGTCCAGTGTAATTTATTTGACCTGTGAACCCCAGGTCATTAACTTTTTGCAGCTGAGTTTTACTATATTCAAAATGTTTTTTAACAGAAAATACTATTAGCGCCCGATATAAAGAGGTTTCCTTAATTTCACTTGCCAGACCTGGGACTACTGTACCTGCCGTTTCAAACTTCTCTTGTCCTCCTCTCCCCTTATCCCGCTATGGGATAATCCTGTCTTCCCACTGGGTCAAGCCTCTATGCGCACCTAGAGGTGTAGCTAGATGCCATGGTGCCCGGAGCAAGGGTATGTTTTTGCGCCCCCCTCCCCTGTACTGAATTAAGAGCCTAGCCAACATGTGGTGGCATATTATTCCTAAATTGGCAGTTCTAGGCCTTGTGAAACTCAGGGTGCATCAAAAATATAGGAGTGTGGCTTCATTGGGATGGGGTGTGGCCACAGAATAGTACAGAATTCACATTACACAGCACAGTAGGGTCCATTATTCATATTACACCACACAGTAGTACCCCGAATATACATTATGCTACATAGTAGAGCCCCTTATTCACAATACACCACACAGTAGAACCACTTATACATGTTACACCATACAGTAGAGCCCCTTATACACATTACACCACAGTATAGCCGCTTATACATGGAACAGAGAGTGATGCTGCAGCAGCCGGGGCAGAAAGAGGTGCTGTAGCATGTGAAATAGAGACATTTGCTGCAGCTTCCAGAAAAGAGAGAGGTGATGCAGAAGCTGGGGCAGAGACAGGTGCCATAGCAGCATGGCAAGAAAGAGAAAGGCGATACATAAGTAGCCCTTCTGCGCAGCTACAAGCAGAGAGTGAGACATATAAAGAGGGTGGGCAGAGCTCCGGCATGTGACGGCTGTCAGTGCCTCCTGCTGTGTTGCCTCTGGCCTGCTAAGTTCCCTACCTACTGTATTTTCTGAGTCTGGGTCAGTGTGCACCATCTCTGCTCCTACTCTCCAGCAGTCCACAGTGCAGCGTAAGGAGGGAGAAGTGACGTGCCCTCTAACTTTTTGGCGCCTGGAGCTCACACTCCACTGGAGCCACCCCTGCTACACCCCTGTGCGCACCCTACCCTGGAATAGTAGAAATATTTGTTTTGTAATAGATGTCTTGGATGATGGTGTCTGTATGTCGCTACGTGATATTATAACAAAATGTAACTTCCCGTGGGCAAATCCATTCCAATGTTTCGAAATAAGAAATTTTGTAGCCTCCCTGTCTATTCCTACACTACTTTGCTGTTTATCTGCCCTAGAATCTTGAGAAGAGAAAACAATAAAATAATCTGTGTTACTACAGACCCCTGGCCCAGGGCATTATAATTCCCTCCTTCTATCGTACACGTAGAACGCCATTAGCGGGGCGCAGTCTGGACAATGCAGGCCAGTCCGGACCGTTGTGGGGGCGGGCCGCGGCGGCTGCGTGATGTCATGCAGGAGCTGCGCTGGCAGGGAGCTACTTGCCAGGTACAAAAGCATCGCCGCCATGCGATGCTTTTGCACCTGTGCAGGGGCGGAAGGGACATGCGGGGCGGACTAGTTAGTTTCACCAATTAAAAACAAAGACATTTTTATTGCTACTAACTGGGTCTCTTTGTTAGTGTCATAGTGTCACCATGAAACATTACATACTGTACACCTAGAGAGAGAGCGAGAGAGAGAGGGAGAGAGAGAGAGAGAGAGAGAGAGAGAGAGAGAGAGAGATTTGGATCTTCACAAGTGTTTTCTGTGCATGAACAGACATAGTAGTTTTGCAGCCTGGCTGATCACATTAGTCAGTCGTTATCTCCCCCCAGCTTTGCACGCTGCCATATTATTCTATGATATCATCTCAGTCACATACTATACTATAACCAGAGATGTCTGAATGCCTGTTGGCTTTTAATTAAGTGATTGCATTTTCCCTCCAACACTATTCTTAATTATAGCAATTCGCATTCCTTATGCATCAGCAGCCCCCATTCACCTCTTAAATGTTTTCTGCCGAGAGTAACGCTGTCCTGCAGCGCCTGGGCCACGCACTGGATTACGCCTGTTCAGCACCATGCTGTGCAGATACTTGTTCCTGCTGTGAGGCATGCAAATGTAATAGGCTTATGGGGAAAGTATGGCACACTGACTTATTACTCAGGAGATGTTACCATTAGATAGAAAATTGCAACGTGATGACACAATTTCTGTGTAAACTGACACTATATGAAAATGATATCTTTAACCACTGGATTTACCTGCCATACACTGCAAACCCTTGTGACACTGGCCCTGATTCAGCGGTGGGTGCAAAAGCATCACAACTGGGTTCTTTCTACAGTGGCGCCCACCGCCGGCATCCCACTTGCAGGCAATGACGCAATATTGGCACCACCAGATGCAACATTGGCACCATCAGACGCACGTCAGTCACTCCATCAGGGTTTTCAGCAACCCTGTGGTTGCTCAGAATGTCTGTTGGAACTAAGGCGCTGGGGTCAGTACCACTGCGTACAAGGACACAGTCATTGGCTGCTACACGCTCCTGAAAAGGTCACGACATGCCAGCATTTTACTCGCCACCCCGTTACCTCTCACAAATGCTGACTACCTTTCAATCAATCTGTGTCCAAATCCACACTACCATCGCCGTCTTATGTGCATGCGCTATAGAAAGAAATCAACCAACCGGGAAAATGGCGGCATTCCATCCACCTCTGTATCAAGCCCATTATAGAGCAGGTAAGAAGTGTGTCAGCCCAAATATGAAACCTGTCACCAGCCATGCTCCTCTGCCAGTGGAATTGTATGACAGCTGAGTAGCCATTAGTTGCCTGTGAATTTTATTTAATGGCTGCATCTGCTACTTTCTCTTTCTACCAGGTTACAAAATAATTAATGTAGATAGTTGTTTTTAATTATGTTTGATACATTGTAGAAGAAAGTGCATTGTACTATTCAGCTACATGAAGTGTATGTAACTGCCCTCACACCCCACCTGACTTCCCCCCTACTATGCAGCATAAAATGAATTAGGCTATTACTAAGAGGCATGAAATGAACAACCGCTGCAGAGTGGGGTGTCTCTCTAGAAACATTGGGGAAGAGAAGTCACTAAAGGGGTACAGGAGGTGCAGATCGCACCCAGGTATCACCCTTCCAGAGGGAGACACCAAAATGCTGGCTCCTCCCCAGTGACTGGGGGCTTGATGTGGCACTGTAACATTATCGTACAGTGCCCACCTCCTGTTACTGAGAAGGAACTGGCACTGCAGGCAGATTCTCCAGGAGCAGCCCATCATCCACTGAGGCAACAGCCCCGTCCCACAAGACCATGCCCCTTGATATCAACAGGTGCTTCTCGTGAGGTCACGCCCTTAACCAGTGAGGTCACACCCCCTTTTGGATGTGCAAGGGGTCAATTTACCACAACTGGTGTCATCGAACCCTGGTGCCGCCAATGTATTTGGGCCCTCAAAGTTCTGGCTACACCCTTTGGAAGAGCATACAATAAGAGAATAGCATTCAATAAAAGCAACATAAAAGCAGCATATATAGAAACCTGTCAACTAAGAAAAGCATGTAGGGAGCAGTGAGGGAGGGTGGGTGTAGGTAGCAATACTTATTATTAGGCGGGCAGCCATGGACACACACTCACCGCGCCGGCGGCATTTCAAATGTAGCGCTGGTCGACAGGCAATCGGAACGGGCAGTCCAGCAACTAATCAGGAGCTGCTGCTGCAGACGTTTCCCTAATGGGCTGCCGGTCCGCCATCTCCGATTGGCTAGCGGCTGACGCTACATTTGAATGCCGCCATAGCGGTCAGTGTGTGTTTATGGTTGCCCACCTAAGCTTTAAACACCCTGCTGCCACCAGGACCACACAGCCGGGCAGCGCTGTGCTACAGTGCTCAATGCTGCCCGGTAAATCTGCGCATGTGCAAACTAATCCCGTGAATCCCAGGATTGGAGGATCCAATCTCAGGATTCAAATCCTGGCATTTTTGGGACATAATCCCGGGATCCCGCCAATCCCGATCTCGGGATTGGCCTCCCTAATTCTTACTGTGCCTATATTAGAGATGGGCAATTAGTTACTCTCCGGGGATAGGCAACCTAAATTCCAGCATGACAGCCAGAAGCTGCCCAGAGTGGGTCTGTATAATCTTCACCTATGTTCATATCTAATACAAACACACTACAGAGTGAGACATTAGAGCTGAGGGCCTTATTCAGCTTCAGTTGCAGAATTGCAAAATCACAAATCGGGCGATTATCGACAGACTGCTTATAATTTATTTAATAGTTTAGAAAATGATCTAGCATGGTTGCACTGTGATGCAAATAATTATATGGGAGGAGTACTAAACCACAACCACTATCTGATACTTATGGTCAGGGACGGACCAAGTCCATGTTTTCCTAATTGTGTCCCTATCTGATAACAGATTCCATAAAGTCTGCCATGACCTGTAGCCGTCAAATCATTTGTGATATGTGTCTGTTCCTGTATCCTATTATCGTTTAATTATGAGGTACCATAAGGTGTTCTCAGGGCATGACATTGGATAGAAATAAAACTGATAAAATAAACCGCATAAATACTGCACAATACAAAACAGAGAACCGTCACGTAGGTACACAGCATGAATACAAACATTACAGTAAAACCACAGACTGGGAGTGACAAGAGCAAAGGTAGGGCAACTTCTGTAGCTTGTAGGTGTAGAAAGTGAGTAATCACAGGGGTACAACTCTCAATGATAATGTGGGTTGGGTATGATATTAATATCCACAACGTCGACACTGACAATCATCACATGTCAACATTATGGAGTTGACAATTTGTCGACATTCTGAATGTCGGCATGTTGACTGGAATCTGATCCTGTAACCCATTGTATGGAAAGCAAACAGTATAATACGGGACAAGGACCACTGGGGCAGATGTACTAAGCCTGGAGAAGTGATAAAGCAGTGATAAGTGCAAGGTGATCGAGCACCAGCCAGTCAGCTCCTAACTGTCTATTTACATATTGGAGCTGATTGGCTGGTGCGTTATCACCTTGCACTCATCACTGCTTTATCACTTCTCCAGGCTTAATACATCTGCCGCACTGATAGTAAGGATCGTGCTAGGGGCACAATAGGTCCTGTGAGCTTACATTCTTACGTGATTCCCCTCTTTTTCAGCCTCATCAGTACTATTGATACCAAATGGATCAGCGAGTCTTCATCTAGAGGCGAATATGTCTGTGTAGAACGATATCTCTTAAACGAATGAATCTGCCCCCAGTGAGTGCTAATAATGAGTCAAGCAGCACATTTACTCCAATATCTCATCTCTGGACATGCATGGATTTATTAATTAATGTAATATTCATTTGGACTTGTTGGACTATTAATTTAAAACCTCATAATTACAGAATCATGCTATTCTCTGCAGCCATATTTCATGCTATTTTAAAATCATTTGAATAATCTTTTTTTCTACTCGTATCTCAGCAATGTACAGCGTGGAAATGATGAGCAGTAATGGTATGGAGACTGATGAATCGCAGGACTCTTATGGGGTCAATTCTCCTTGGCAGTTGTCAACGGTAACTTGAAATAGAATGAAGATGTCACGCAATTGTGTCCTCAAAACATCATGCTTTCTTTACATACTGCATGTGCACATTGCACTTAGAACAATGAATAGATTATCTCCAAGAAGCAGCTTAGCTACATGGCAGTATCTTCAAAGCTTGTCCACTTACCCAGAACTGAGGCTTTGCTTCAAATCATATAACCAGCTTTCTGGCTCCATATCTGTCAGCTCGGAGCAATTCGCACAAGCAGTATAAAGGAAATTATATCCTAGTTTGAGATAGAATTGTTTTCATTTTAATGTTTTCTTGCCCGGTGCTATCCTATTAGCCCTGATAAGCCAGTGCTTCACCTGCCTCCCACTCGAGTGGGAATAGCCCCTGTTAGTCAGCATGCCGACTGTCTGGATTTCCAGTGGTCGGGATTCTGGCATCGGTATACTGACCAGCGGGATCCTGGTCGCCGATAACATGATTACATCCTCTAACACAGAGGTTCCCAAACGCGGTCCAGAAGGCACCCCAACGGTCCTGGTTTTAAATGTTTCCATGCTTGGCCACAGGTGACTTAATTAGCATGTCAGTCAATTTGATTTCACCATCTGTGGATATACCTAAATCCTGTACTGTTGGGGTACCTTGAGGACCGCGTTTGGGAACCTCTGCCCTAGCACCTTTTGCATATTAGGCAAGGATTTTTACAGCTGAGGAGTTGATACTGCACAGTCTTTGCTGGACATGAGAAGAAGATAGCTGTTAACAGTTTAAACAGACTTGCAAAGTCTTTTCCTGCAGGTGATGAAAGGGTAGTTCTCTAGCTTTGGAACATATAGATTGCTCTAGACCAGGGGTGGGGAACCTTTTTTCTACCAAGGGCCATTTGGATATTTATAAAATCCTTCGGGGGCCATACAAAAATTATCAATTAAAAAATAGGCCTGCCCCCAGTAGATATGCCCCCAGTCAGTAGTTATGCCCCCAGTCAGTTGTTATGCCCCAGTAGATATGCCCCCTGTACATATGCCCCCAGTCACTTGTTATGCCCCATTAGATATGCCCCCTAGTATCACCACTTACACACACATATTAAAAGAAAAAAAACAATACTTACCAGCCCCGCTCCTGTTTCTGGACCGTTGCCCTCCGCCCGGCCGCCTGCTCCTCAGAACTATGGGAGAGACATCATGACATCTCTCCCATAGCACCACACAGCCGCACATGCACACTGCCAGAGGCGGAAAGCCGGAGCTCAGGAGTGAGCTCCTGCCTCCAGCTGCTGCTGAGGGGAAGAAGTCGGGTACCCGCTAGTAACAAAATCTCAGCAGGCGCCCGGTATCTGTCTCGGTTAGGTGAGCCTGGCCGGGCCGGATCAAGAGGCTCTGTGGGCCTTATACGGCCCGCTGGCCTGAGGTTCCCCACCCTTGCTCTAGACCATTAACTCTTTAGCAGTTCTCCTGAGAAGTCGGGAAATGTTTAGGACTCCTGTCTTGTTGTGTATAAATGAGTCCTCTACCTGACTGCTATTATTTTATGCATATATGCAGCCATCTCTGAGTAGGATAGGCTGAGAAGGATAGTAAACAGGTAGACTGAGATATTTACTGTAGTTGGGAACTAGCCTGCACCCTATGAAGCCAGTCACTAATAGCCAGTCATGGCTGCCAGCTGCAGTGTAGTGTCAGAGTGTAGAGCTGTGATTACTGTGACAGTACAGACCTCTCTAGATGCTTGATCTGGGACTCTGGACCTGGCAGAGCCTGTCAGGTAGAATTCTCTTTCTTTCTAGCTGCTTCCCTCATTGGGTATGTCCCTTCAGCTACTGTCCACCTTGTAGGGAGAAGAACTGCTTCATGACCTGCCTGCCTCTGGTGGGGGAATGGGTCCACCTCCATCTGCCCAGAACCTGTTGCAATTACCAGAAACTGCAGGGTCTTACTTACGGGGGAGATTCGCTACTCCTGTCCTGTCCTGCAGCACTGTTTCCCTGACTGGATGCCGATGACAACAGGAGCTCAGGCATAGCTAGATTAAGGGAGAGGTGTAGCGCATACTGTACCCTGGGCCCCCCTCTGTAATGGGGGTCCCCCAGCCAGAGCACACTGATATCATTAGTTTTACTCTTATGAAGCAGCAGAACCAGGCAACCAGAATGTAAGCAGGAGAGTAATCAGTACAGGCAGAGACACAGAACTATAAGGTTTCATGAGATACTGACTGAGCTTCCCAACCAATGAAGAGATAGGAGGGGGAGAGAGCTGTAAGTGACCCAGGGATTCCAGCTTCTCCTCCTTCCCTTCTGGGTCATTGGGTCCTGTGTAACTTGTTTTCTAATGAGTACTTTCGGGTCTAGAGGGAGAGATACACAGAGAGTCCTCTTGAGTCCTGTCCCAGTGTGCAAGTAGTACAGAGGCTGTTGCTATTGCATTCTTGCAAGATAAATCATAGATTTTTTTTTCTATGTGTAATTTAAGTTTTTTTTTTAAAGTTGTCTTTGTTCCATTACAGGAAAATTTCATAAACTAGTTGTCGCTTAATCAGGTGGAGCTATAAACAGTACCCAGGTATTATTAAACTATTATTTAAATCTAAAAAACACTATTGGTTTATATGTAATATACACAATCCATACCTCCCAACATGACCTATTCTAGGAGGAACAAAATGCTCTCTACCTTGGCTTTCCTCTTAATTATAAGATCAATTAAATAGTTTAACACAGCTGACCCCAATCATATATTAACAGGGAAGTCCATGTAGAGAGCGTTTTGTCCCTCCTGGAATGGGTCATGCTAGGAGGTATGCACAATATAATACACACACTCCATTCCCCCGGACCCCCCTGTCTTAAGTGCCACGGGCCCCGCCAAGGCTTAATCCGGCCCTGGGCTCAGGTAAGCTGTACTACACAGGTCTGCTCCCTCAGTCTGCCGCCTCAGGACTTCCATAATGGTCGGGGAGCTCCGCTACTTACCACCTCAAGAGATACTTGCTGAGACTGACATAACTGTCCATCTCAGCCACCTGCTGCTGGTACCAGCAGCCTCATGTAATGTGACCTGCTGCTGTCTCATCTCTCCATCACTCATTCCTCCTCTCTTCTGTGAGGGGAACAAATATATGTGAACTAGAAAATACATTTAAAATTAACATGCAGGCAGACACAAAGACTGTAAAATAGATACAGGTTGAGTATCCCATATCCAAATATTCCGAAATACGGAATATTCCGAAATACAGACTTTTTTGAGTGAGAGTGAGATAGTGAAATCGTTGTTTTTTGATGGCTCAATGTACACAAACTTTGTTTAATACACAAAGTTATTAAAAATATTGTATTAAATGACCTTTAGGCTGTGTGTATAAGGTGTATATGAAACATAAATGAATTGTGTGAATGTACATACACTTTGTTTAATGCACAAAGTTATAAAAAATATTGTCTAAAATTACTTTCAGGCTGTGTGTATACGGTGTATATGTAACATAAATGCATTCTGTGCTTATATTTAGGTCCCATCACCATGATATCTCATTATGGTATGCAATTATTCCAAAATACGGAAAAATCCCATATCCAAAATACCTCTGGTCCCAAGCATTTTGGATAAGGGATACTCAACCTGTATAGATATATCTGACATAGGCACCAGCATGAATAGGAACACCCAGGGTCTGGGGTACCATAGACCACTATGCCTGTCATTGGCCTGCGTTATTGGGACATGGAAATATACTGATTCACGGACCCAAAAACGTGGTTTGGTTTGGGCAGATGTAGGAATGGTTTGTGTGATTTTTGGTGTGATTTGGTAGATTGGAAGAGGGATTATTTGTGTCAGGATTTTGCAACTGTGGCATTAGCTGCGTTGTGTTACCATGTAGGCAAACTATACACACATCTGGAGTAGTATTGTTTAGGAACGCTGACAGCTGGGACTATGTGCATATGCGATTGATGGTCATACATGTACAGAAAAAAAACAGGGGGTTATTAAGACCTGATTGCTGGGCTGCTAACTTTGCTGTCCTGCATTCAGATAGTCGCCGCCCAAGGGGGAGTGTAAATTCGCAGTGCAAGTGTGCGATCGCATGTGTACGCCAAGCTGCAAAAATCCAGTGTGTGCAGTCTCTGCGCAGTCCAGGACTTACTCCTACAGTGCGATGAGAACGAGCTGATCGTGGGCCGGAGCTGACGTCAGACACCCTCCCTGAAAACGATTGGGAACGCCTGCGTTTTTCCGGATACTCCCAGTAAACGGTCACTTACCACCCACAAATGGACTCTTTCTGCCAATCACCTTGCGAACGCCTGTGCGAATGAAATTTTTGCACCATCCTGTCGCTGACCAGCAATGCCGGTTGTTGGCCGACGCGCATACGCATTGCGGCGAATACGCATGCGCAGTTTATTGCTGATCGTCCGCTGTGCGAAAACGCACAGTAGAGATCAGGTCTGAATCACCCCCAGGGTCAGAGCCTGGGATTTCATTCATTAACTGCGCTGAAAATGACTTCATTAATAAATTGCTCTGTAAATTCATCTGTTATTGCTAGAAATAAAGGCAAAAACAGATATTACTTAATGGGGAAAAATGCAGAGATTGTTGAGAAGGCCAGTAAGCCTTTACCAACCACTACAACAGTGATGCAAACATCATTGGCCCTCATTCCGAGTTGATCGCTCGCTGCCGATTTTCGCAGCATAGCGTTCAGGTGAAAAAATTGCATTTATGCGCAAGCGCTAAGTACTTTCACACAGAACTTAGTAGTTTTACACAAGCTCGAGCGACGCTTTTCAGTCACACGAGTGTTCGTTGTTTGATTGACAGGAAGTGGGTGTTTCTGGGCGGCAACTCAGCGTTTTCAGGGAGTGTGCTAAAAAACGCAGGCGTGCCGGACAAAAACGCAGGAGTGGCTGGAGAAACGGGGGACTGGCTGGCCGAACGCAGGGCGTGTTTATGACGTCAAACCAGGAACTAAACAGACTGAGGTGATCACAATCTAGGAGCAGGTCTGGAGCTACTCAGAAACTGCAGGAAAAGATTTTCGAGCAATTCTGCTAACCTTTCGTTCGCACTTCTGCTAAGCTAAGATACACTCCCAGAGGGCGGCGGCCTAGCGTGTGCACTGCTGCTAAAAGCAGCTTGCGAGCGATCAACTCGGAATGAAGGCTCCCAACCACTGCTATAATCTGCTAAAAAGTCTACACAGAGAGAAGTAGGGAGTTGGACGGCGTTAGGCAGAGAGGCATAAGTAAGTTGGATATGCAATTACTAATTTATGGTTTCTTCTCTCCCGATGCTGATAACAGCATCAACTGTAACTACAGCTGGGGACATAGAAACTGGATCTGTCTGTGGATTCTATTCCAGGGCTGCTGGGGAAACTACAGAATCTGTCACTGGCAAGCAAGACAGAAGGGCATAATGTTTTATACAAATTAGTTTACAATTATGAGTCTTTAAATATATATTTAATTTCTGCAGAAACCACTACTACATTCTTTTGCTTGATCAAATGGTAAAGGAACTCACACTTGTGTGTGTGTGTGTATATATATATATATATATATATATATATGTGTGTATGTATGTAGTGCTTTACATAGCAGATGCAGCATACAGGACATCCAGTTATGGGTGATTAAACAGAACAGGCACAGACAAGTTACTAGTTTTACAAGTACAATACATAATTATAATCCACAGATTGCATAAAATAGGATTTTAATTACCTACTGGTAAATCCTATTCTCATAGTCCGTAGAGGATGCTGGGGTCCATTTAGTATCATGGGGTATAGACGGGTCCTTTGGGAGCCACTGGCACTTTAAGAGTTTAATAGTGTGGGTTGGCCCCTCCCTCTATGCCCCTCCTACCAGACTCAGTCTAGAAACTGTGCCCGAGGAGACGGACATACTTCGAGAGAAGGAAATACACAGATAGTGGTGAGATTCACACCAGCTCACACATAACAATAAGGAAAGCCAAGCTAACCAACTTGGAACAATTCAGCAACGGCTGAAACAACAATACTGAACCAAGTAACAATGCAGGAATACGAAGCACTGGGCGGGTGCCCAGCATCCTCTACGGACTACAAGAAAGGATTTACCGGTAGGTAATTAAAATCCTATTTTCTCTTACGTCCTAGAGGATGCTGGGGTCCATTTAGTACCATGGGGATGTACCAAAGCTCCCAGTATGGGAGGGAGAGTGCTGAGGTTCCTGCAGAACAGATTGACCAAACTTTAGGTCCTCAGAGGCCAAAGTATCTAACTTGTAGAACTTAGCAAACGTGTTCGACCCAGACCAAGTAGCTGCTCGACAAAGCTGTAAAGCCGAGACACCCGGGCAGCCGCCCAGGAAGAACCCACTTTACGAGTAGAGTGGGCCTTAACAGATTTTTGGACACGGCAATCCAGCCATAGAATAAGCATGCTGGATAGTAAACCTGATCCAACGAGAAATCATCTGCTTAGAAACAGGACACCCAACCTTATTGGGATCATAAAGAACGAATAAAGCGACTGACTTCCTGTGACGAGAAGTTCTCTTCACATAAATTTTCAAAGCCCTCACCACATCCAAGGACTTTGAGGTAATTGAGGAGTCAGTAGCCACTGGTACCACAATAGGTTGGCTGATATGAAAAGCTGACATAATCTTTGGAAGAAACTGCTGACACGTTCTGAGCTCAGCCCTATCTTCATGGAAAATCAAATAGGTGCTCTTGCATGACAATGCCCCTAATTCTGACACACGTCTAGCAGATGTCAATGCCAACAGTGTGACCGCCTTCCAAGTAAGAAACTTGACGTCCACCTCCTGCAAAGGTTCGAACCAACCCGCTTGCAGGTGCTGCAGCACCACATTAAGGGGGTCATTCCGAGTTGATCGTAGCTGTGCTAAGTTTAGCACAGCTACGATCGTTAACTCAGACATGCGGGGGGACGCCCAGCACAGTGCGTGTTTTTACAAAAAGTACTACACCATGGTCTGTGTTTAATGGTGCCTCTTATTTCATGCCCATTCATATTGGGGAAAGAGGCACTTATCTTTCAGGTCTCTCTGGGATATCATCCATTCCATTCGAATATTGGTGTTTGATATAAGGATCTCCTAGAGTGAATCTCTATCCTCCATTTAGCAGCCTATGAGGAATACCATTCAATTAAGGGTGAATGCATTTCATACTAGCTGATTATATTTATATATTCTTGCATGTCACTTGGTGAGCGCTACTTTCATGTGTGAAAACTTTTTCCAATGTTACATTCCTGAAGTGTGGGGTACACCTCTCTTTGCACTTGATATAGCTGCACTCCGAGTTCTATTGCGCACATCATTGAAAAAATCTTTTATAATCTCTGTTTTATTGTTTATCCCAGTTTTCATTGTCTGCTGCAAACATGTTTAAGTTTAGGGAAACTAGAAAGGATCTATTAAGAACTATGTTCCTAGAGACTGGGGCAAATGTGGAGATTAATGATGAGAATCTTAGCTCTGCTTTTAAAAAATTAGAAGGGGTAATGTTGAAAGAGAATAGAATATGGTGGGAGGTAGTGACGTTGGAACACTACCAGGAGGCCCACAATATACCAAAAGGTTTAAAGATAATAAAACCTCCCTCTTTCAATTCACCCGATTCAGATTTTAGGGATGAGTGGGATAAAATATTATATTCCTGTTCATCCTCTTTGATAGATTTTATTATTAAAGAGAGAAAGATTTCCCTCGTCAAATTAAATGATGAAATTACAGTTCTCCAAACCCTTATACACCCATATAAGGATTTGGAAGAATTTTGCACCTTGGAGAAATCCCTACTGCAAAAAATGAATAAAAGTACCAATGAACTGAGAGAGAGAAAACAAAAAAAGTTCAAAAGGGATTCTGTTGTAACTACACCAATTGAAGCAGACTCTGGGTCTGCTCGAGTGGGGGAAATAGAACAAGATAAACCTGCAAAGAAAGGAATGGTCAGGAATATGAGGAATAGGACCAATGGCTTTAATGGGACCCCAAAAGGGACAGGTCTTTATAATCCCAAACCCCGGCTAGAAAAATCTCCCCAGTGGAGAAAGAATATGAACTTTCAAGCTAATCAAGGCAGGAGATTTCCCAAATACCACCCGAGAGAGAATGCTAATTCTAATGATGGTATGTATAGAAATCAGTGGAGAGGCAGAGAATCCCGATTTGAATCCAATTATGATCAAGACAGGAGAGATATGGATTATCCAAGGTTTAGAAAAATGACTGCCTCAACCAAGCCTGAGAAGGTTAAAACCTTGAATAGATTTATGGCACTGAGAGGGAGGAATGAAGACAACTCTTCTTTTTTAGACTTTGGTCAAAGGACTCCACTAAACAGAAGGTAGTATACAAGGACATTGTAAATAACAAAAAAACTAGGAGGGGCACAAGGGCGGGCAAGTGACCTAAAAAGACTCAAAAACATAGAAATATTACCCCTCTGAGCAATTGTATAGAGGTAATCAATCAGGGAACAGATCCAGTAGCGGCCAATACTATGGATTCCTCCACTGTAACTATGTTGGAAGGAAAAATCTTTAATTTATCTGATAGATCCTTGACCACCCATGAAGTGAAAGTACTACAAAAAGGCTTGAATTTTGCTCCCTCAAGTAAGCCCAACTCCTTTGACATCTTTTTAGACGTTCAGAAATTTATTCGTAAACTCACCATTAAGAAGTTTTTCCAAAATAGAGAAAATGCCAGTTTAGACGTGGAGTATAGTGGGGGAAGTGTCTCGATTTAAAGCACCCTCAACTTTTTACCCCATTCAATCGAGAGGGAATTGCTTAGAGGTCTTTAACAAAGTAGTTTGTGGAGAGATTGAGAAAGAGATACAGAAAGATATTAAATGGAGTAAGCCCAATTTGACAAAAAAGGAATTTGAGGCCATACGATCCTTGAAGGATGATAAGGACCTGATTATCAAGCCGGAAGATAAGGGTGGAGGGGTGGTCCTTATGAAAAGGGAGTCATACATGGAGGAGGTACACAAACAGCTTAATGATGGAGGTACCTATCAGAAACTCAAAGTGGATCCAACGGTGCGTATTGCTAAGGCACTGCTGGATCTTAGTACACAAGCATTGGACAATAAGATAATCACAAAGAGTGAACATGAGTTTCTGAATATTAAGGACCCCACTACCCCTACCATGTATGTTCTCCCGAAGGTCCATAAGGACCCCCTCCACCCCCCGGGCCGACAAATAGTATCTGGGTGCAATAGTTTGACCAGTAATCTCTCAGCAATGGTCGATCACTATCTACAGCCATTGGTGGTAACCACAAGGTCCTTTGTGAAAGACACCGGGGATATCTTGAGGAGCTTGACGAGCTGTAAATGGGAAATGGGTGACTTCCTATGTACAGCTGATGTGTGTACATTGTACACAATTATAGATCTGGAGAAAGGTCTCATGGCGGTCTCTTATTTCTTGAATAAGAGTAGTTATAGTGAACCTATTAGGACGTTCATCATGGATAGTATTAGGTTTATTTTACTAAACAATTATTTTTTCTTTGACGGGGCATTTTACTTACAGCGGATTGGCACCGCCATGGGCACCAGGTTCGCCCCCAGTTATGCCAATTTATTTATGGCGTACTGGGAGGACATCCAGATCTGGCATGGGGGTGTCCTGGTGGCGGGCCTGGTGTCCTGGCGGTGCTATATCGATGACGTGCTCTTTGTTTGGCGTGGGGATGAAGAGTCGCTGCGAATATTCTGTGATGAACTTAATCTGAATAATATGGATATTAAATTCACATTTACTCAAAGTCAGAATGAGGTGTCTTTTCTTGACTTGAGTATCTATATCCATAATGGTGAAGTTCAGTCTAAAACTTATAGGAAAAAAACAGATGCCAACAGTTTCATTGACAGAACAAGTCAACATCATGCGAACTGGCTGGATGGGATACCATTCAGCCAGTTCACACGGGTCAAGAGAAACTGTTCGGATGCAGTGGTACGTGATCAGCAATTGGACGAACTTACAGATCGATTATTACAAAAGGGGTATACACCAAATATTCTTGAATCAGCCAGAAAAAGGGTAGATAAGGTAGATAGGTCTCAATTGCTGGCAATTAAGGAGAAACCTACTAATTCTGATGACAGATTTAAATGGGCCTTTGTCAGCCAGTATAGTAGGTCTTTCAAAGGTATAAAAAAAGTGTTCATTAATAACTGGAACATTCTAAAACAAGATACGGTGATTGGTGACTTGTTGCCAGATAGACCCACTTTTATTTATAGGAGGTCTCAATCCCTGAAGAACCAACTTGTAAGGAGCAGCCTTGATATGGAATTGAGACAGAGTGTAAGAACTAAAGGCTTTCATCGTTGCGGTGATTGCCTAATGTGTAAGACTGTTAAGGCCCCAGTGAGAAAATTCACGGAATACACTGTTAATGGCCGTACATATCTCATTCGGGATTTTATTACGTGCCATACCAAAAATATCATATATGTGCTCGAATGTGTATGCGGCCTTGCCTACGTTGGCAAAACAGGAAGGAGTGCCAAGGTGAGGTGGGCCGAGCATGTATATAATATTCGGAAGGGCCTTGAATCTCACAGTGTTTCCTCACACTTTAAAAGGATACATAATTCCAATACAGGTGCATTAAGGAACTTTTGGGGCGTACAAGTAATACAACAGAAGTGGAGAACTAGGGACTTAGACAAGAGACTCTCTCAAGCGGAGATGAAGTCAATACACTGTTTAGGTACCCTTAGCCCAAGGGGACTGAACGGTGAATTTGAATTAAAATGTTTTTTTTACCTAGTTCGTTCACTCATTTCAGCACCTATTTTTTACACTGTCTTTTACTCTAGATCTGTGTATACATACCACTGGTAATTGCTGCTATTTTTTTCTTGTTTAATATATATTATATATATGGATTTATACTAGTCCGGGACTCTGTCATTATATTTGATATGAGACTTTACTGCAAAGAACAGTTCGATAAGAGGATTGGACGATGGTCCTGTGCGTTTCCTGGTCAGTGGAACGCATGTGAACAGCAAGGATATCCACGGTGCATGGTAAAGGGAAGCCTAATTGACGACTTCCGGGTATGTGGAACACAGGTGACCCGCACCGACGACTTCCGGTTTCCGGTAATCATCGCGCATGTGCGCTGTTCGGAGCGCGATCTGTGGATGATGATTGGAGACAGCTGGGATCATCATTTAGTAAGGTTTAAAAGCACTACTCTGGAGCCAGTAACCCATACTTCTGATGAAGGACATCTGGTCCGATACGCGTTAAGCGTGGCTCTTGCTTTTAATTTGTGACTGACCCTGGGACATTTGGACACAATCACCTTCTGTTACCCTGCATGCTATTAGCCACTTGGAGAGACTGTGCACATCTTCCAATACCATCTGCTGTGGCTGCGAGGAATCTTTGGGTGATATACCATCTGTGTTATCCTATGGAGTCTTATATGACATGCTTTTGTTCTTTTAACTTCTTGTAAGTTTTATCTGTGCATTAAAACTGTCACGAACCTCGGGCAGCGGCGACCGCGCTTGTCCCTGCGGGTGGCCTGGTCTGCCCGGCGCCTCTCTTCCCCTGACGGTCTCCGGCTTCAGCGGCGGGTCGGCGCTGCTCTCCGGCGGCTTCCCGGAAGCAAGGACGCCGCCATCACAAGCGAGGGCAAGGAGGCGGAGCAGGTCTGACGTCACCTGCCTGCTCCGCCAATCAGGCTAGGGCGGGGAATTTAAAATCAGATACCAGGCAGAGATCCGGTGCCTGAGTATCTTCGTTTCTCCTGCGGAAGCTGTGATTCCAGAGCTCCCTCGTCCCTGCAAGCATCCTGTGCTTCCAAGCATCCTGTGCCTCCAAGCATCCTGTGCCTCCAAGCATCCTGTGCCTCCAAGCATCCTGAGCCTCCAAGCACCTCCGTGCCTCCAGTTACCTCCGTGTCTCCAAGCACCTCGTGCCTCCAAGCACCTCATCCCTCCAAACACCTCGGTGTCTCCAAACACCTCCGTGCCTCCAAGCACCTCCGTGCCTCCAAGCACCTCCGTGCCTCCAGTTACCTCCGTGTCTCCAAGCACCTCGTGCCTCCAAGCACCTCATCCCTCCAAACACCTCGGTGTCTCCAAACACCTCCGTGCCTCCAAGCACCTCCGTGCCTCCAAGCACCTCCGTGTCTCCAAGCACCTCGTGCCTCCAAGCACCTCATCCCTCCAAACACCTCGGTGTCTCCAAACACCTCCGTGCCTCCAAGCACCTCCGTGCCTCCAAGCACCTCCGTGCCTCCAGTTACCTCCGTGTCTCCAAGCACCTCGTGCCTCCAAGCACCTCATCCCTCCAAGCGCCTCGGTGTCTCCAAACACCTCCGTGCCCCCAAGCACCTCCGTGCCTCCAAGCACCTCCGTGCCTCCAAGGGCCTCCCTGCACTCCCTGTACTCCCAGCACCTCAGTGCCTCCAATACCACAGTGTCTCCAATATCTCAGTACCCCAGCCTTCAGTATTTCTACAAGTCTTGTCTTACAGGAGACCTTCAAGAATTCCTCTGGGCCTCCCGCCTGCCGTCTTAGTCCTGCATGAGGAAGACCTACATCCGGCCATCTCTACTACGACCCAGTGGCGGTTCCTCTTCCCGGTCATCGGAAGAAGCCCCGAGTCCACAACATTCCCAAACCAGGTCAGTGATAGTATACTCAGGCCACATGGACTCGGGGAATCGGAACACGGACTCGAGTGCCATTCAGAACCTGGCTTCTCGAGTGCAAAGTCAGGAAGCAGCACAAGGCCAGGTGATGCAGTACCTCCAGCAGTTGTCCGGGCATCTGGATCAGATTCAGGCGTCTCTGGCCTCAGTAATTCCGGCACCTGTTCCAGTAGTCGCACCAGTTGCCGTTGCCAGCAATGTTCAACCATCGGCCGGTGTCACTCCACGCCTTCAGTTGCCTACTCCGTCCCGCTATAATGGGAATCCCAAAAATTGTCGTGGTTTCTTGAACCAATGCGAGGTACATTTCGAGCTACTTGCACACAACTTTCCTACAGACCGGTCCAAGGTAGCATATATTATTTCTCTGTTGGAAGGTTCTGCTTTGGATTGGGTGTCTCCATTATGGGAACGATCTGATCCCATGGTTTCCAACTACACCAACTTCATCTCGTCCTTTCGAAGGATTTTCGACGAGCCCGGCAGAATGACCACTGCTTCTTCCGATTTGCTCCGTGTTCGGCAGGGCGCCCGTTCCGTGGGCCAGTACGTGGTTCATTTCCAGACCATTGCTTCCGAACTACGCTGGAATAATGACGCCCTGAGAGCTGCCTTCTGGAACGGTCTTTCCGACCGGCTGAAAGATGAGCTGGTTACTAGAGATCTGCCGGATCCATTAGAAGATTTGATTTCCCTTTGCGTCAAGGTGGATCTTCGGATGCAGGAGCGTGGAAGAGAACGTAGCCGTTCGGATCGTTCCAGGTTCCGGAATCCTACTCCTAGGCCGGTGGCCTCACCCAGCTCAGATGAGCCCATGCAAATTAACCGCTCCCGACTGTCTCCGGAAGAACGACAGCGTCGTCGTGAGGGTAAACTCTGCCTTTACTGTGGAGCCGCAGATCATTTTCTTAAATCTTGTAAAGCCCGTCCGGGAAACGGGCAGGCCTAGCTTGTTCCGGAGGAGTCAAGCTGGGAGTTACGACAAAAGCTTCTCCAACTTCGGACTGCTTGCTTCCAGTAACTCTAGTCTCCAATTCAGTCTCCAGGTCTTGTGAAGCCCTATTGGATTCCGGAGCTGCAGGGAACTTCGTTTCTTCTTTCTGTGCCCAAAGTTTGGGTTTAAAGTTACGGCCTATCGAGCGGCCAATTTCACTGACGGCTATCAACGGGACTAGAATTTCCAAAGGTCTTATAATGTGGCGCACGGGGCCAGTTAAGCTGCAGGTCGGGGCTCTACATCAGGAAGATTTGGAACTCTTGGTAATCCCAGAAATGCCTCATGATCTGGTTCTTGGAATGCCTTGGCTGAAAAGTCATAATCCCCACATCGACTGGAAGTCGTCACAAATTCTGTCCTGGAGTCCCTTTTGTCACACTAATTGTCTTACTCCTGTTTGTCCGCTCCGTGTTACCTCCAAAACGGATGAAGAGCACATTCCGGAGGCATATCAAGGGTACAAGGACGTATTTTCGGAACAAGCTGCTGACCTGTTACCACCTCACAGGCCTTGGGACTGCCCTATTGACCTTGTCCCAGGGAAGACGCCACCTCGTGGTCGTACATATCCTCTGTCTCTTCCCGAGACTCAAGCCATGTCGGAGTATATTAAGTCCAATATGCTCAAGGGATTCATTCGCCCCTCTTCCTCCCCTGCCGGTGCAGGCTTCTTTTTCGTGAAGAAAAAGGACGGGGGGTTGAGACCGTGCATCGACTACCGCGGCCTAAACGACATTACTATTAAGAATAAATACCCCTTGCCACTAATCACAGAGTTATTTGATAGGGTTCATGGTGCCCGCATTTTTTCAAAACTCGACTTGAGAGGAGCTTACAATCTTATACGCATCCGAGAGGGGGATGAATGGAAGACTGCCTTTAATACCCGAGATGGGCATTACGAATACTTGGTGATGCCGTTTGGTCTTAGTAATGCTCCCGCGGTTTTCCAGGGGTTCGTCAACGAAATCTTTCGTGATATGCTGTATCAGAGCGTTGTGGTATATCTGGACGACATACTGATTTTTTCCAAGAATCTTGTCGAACACAGGACTCAAGTCAAAGAGGTGCTACACCGTTTACGAGAAAATCATCTCTACGCCAAGCTTTCCAAATGTACCTTTGAAGTAACATCTATTCCGTTCCTCGGTTATGTCATCTCGGGGACGGAGCTTCGCATGGATCCGGAAAAGTTGTCGGCCATTCGTGACTGGACTCAGCCTCTTTCCCTGAAAGCAATACAAAGGTTCCTGGGCTTTGCGAACTACTACAGGAAATTCATTAAGGGTTTCTCCACCATTGTTGCGCCCATTACTGCCCTGACGAGGAAGGGTTCTAATCCTAGTTTGTGGCCTCCGGAAGCCATTGTAGCTTTTTCTCGCTTAAAGTTAGCTTTCATGACGGCTCCAGTTCTCCAACAACCAAATTTCGAGGAACCCTTCTTCTTAGAAGTTGATGCATCTTCAGTCGGGGTTGGGGCTGTTCTCTCCCAGTATTCCTCTGATAAAAAATTACATCCGTGTGGCTTCCATTCTCGTAAATTCTCTCCAGCCGAACGAAATTACACTATTGGAGACCAGGAACTTTTGGCAATCAAATCTGCCTTGGAAGAATGGAGATATCTTCTAGAAGGGGCTAAACATGTGTTTACCATCTACACGGATCACAAGAATTTGCTGTACATCAAATCCGCACAATGCTTGAATCCTCGCCAGGCGAGATGGGCACTTTTCTTTTCCCGATTCTCGTTCATTATCAAGTACCGGGCCGGGACTCTCAATATTAAAGCAGATGCGCTTTCTCGTTCACAAGTTCCCACAGACGAGGATGAACCTCCGGAGCGGGGTTTAATTCTGAATCCAGTTTCTGTCTCTGCTGCTTTAACTACTCCAGCTCCTCCTCCTGGAAGAATGTCCGTGCCAGCTAGATTCCGCCCAGGAATACTACTGTGGGCCCATAACTCCAAGTTTTCCGGTCATCCCGGCGCTCAGAAGATGTACAAGTTTCTGCAAAGGTCTTACTGGTGGAACACCATGAGGAAGGATGTACAAGATTGCGTTAATTCGTGTCCCCAATGTACACAACATAAATCTCCTCGTCTGCCTCCTGCAGGGTTACTTCGTCCTCTGCCTATCCCTGTGAGACCCTGGACTCACATTTCCATGGACTTCATCACTGACTTGCCCTGTTCCAAGGGTTGCAACACCGTTTGGGTTATCGTTGACCGTTTTTCGAAGATGGCACACTTTGTGCCCTTGACTGGTCTCCCGACAGCACCGAAACTGGCTCTATTGTTTATCCGAGAACATTTTCGTTTGCATGGGTTGCCACAAGAGATTGTTTCTGACCGTGGAGTACAGTTCACCGCCAGGTTTTGGAAAGCCCTTTGTTCAACTCTACACATTAAACTTAAGTTTTCGTCTGCTTATCATCCCCAAACTAATGGGCAAACGGAACGAGTCAATCAAGATCTAGAGACTTTTCTTCGTTTGTATCTCTCTCCTTCACAGGACAACTGGGTGGAGTTGTTGCCTTGGGCGGAGTTTGCCCATAACCATTTGTTTCATTCTTCCACTGGGGAATCACCATTTTTCGTCAACTACGGGTTCCATCCCCGTGTTCCGGAATTTCCAAGCCTTCCGATAATAGAGGTTCCTGCTGTAGTGTCCACTCTACGACACTTTGGACAAATTTGGAGAAAGGTTCATGCTAATCTTAAGCAGGTTTCTGTTCGGTACAAGTTCTTCGCAGATAAGAAACGGCAAGCCGCACCTCAATATAAAGTTGGGGACAGGGTATGGCTGTCCACACGGAATCTCCGGTTGAAGGTGCCCACCATGAAATTCGCTCCAAGGTTCATCGGTCCTTACCCTGTGCTACAAGTCTTAAATCCTGTGGTCTGTAAACTGGGTTTGCCTGCCCATCTTCGAATACCTAACGCCTTTCATGTTTCTCTACTCCGTCCCCTCATTCTGAATCGGTTCCACTCAGCACTCCCTAGGCCAACGTCCGTAGTGGCAGAAGCTGGAGCGGAGTTTGAAATCAAAGCTATTCTTGACTCTCGTTATCTTCATAAAAAATTACAGTACTTGGTGGACTGGAAGGGTTATGGTCCTGAGGAGAGAAGTTGGATTGGGGCTACTGAAGTAACGGCTCCTCGTCTGATTCGGATCTTCCACTCCAGACATCCGACTAAGCCCGGGAAGTGTCCAGGGGCCACTCCTGGAGGAGGGGGTACTGTCACGAACCTCGGGCAGCGGCGACCGCGCTTGTCCCTGCGGGTGGCCTGGTCTGCCCGGCGCCTCTCTTCCCCTGACGGTCTCCGGCTTCAGCGGCGGGTCGGCGCTGCTCTCCGGCGGCTTCCCGGAAGCAAGGACGCCGCCATCACAAGCGAGGGCAAGGAGGCGGAGCAGGTCTGACGTCACCTGCCTGCTCCGCCAATCAGGCTAGGGCGGGGAATTTAAAATCAGATACCAGACAGAGATCCGGTGCCTGAGTATCTTCGTTTCTCCTGCGGAAGCTGTGATTCCAGAGCTCCCTCGTCCCTGCAAGCATCCTGTGCTTCCAAGCATCCTGTGCCTCCAAGCATCCTGTGCCTCCAAGCATCCTGTGCCTCCAAGCATCCTGAGCTTTCAAGCACCTCCGTGCCTCCAGTTACCTCCGTGTCTCCAAGCACCTCGTGCCTCCAAGCACCTCATCCCTCCAAACACCTCGGTGTCTCCAAACACCTCCGTGCCTCCAAGCACCTCCGTGCCTCCAGTTACCTCCGTGCCTCCAGTTACCTCCGTGTCTCCAAGCACCTCGTGCCTCCAAGCACCTCATCCCTCCAAACACCTCGGTGTCTCCAAACACCTCCGTGCCTCCAAGCACCTCCAAGCACCTCCGTGCCTCCAAGCACCTCCGTGCCTCCAGTTACCTCCGTGTCTCCAAGCACCTCGTGCCTCCAAGCACCTCATCCCTCCAAACACCTCGGTGTCTCCAAACACCTCTGTGCCTCCAAGCACCTCCGTGCCTCCAAGCACCTCCGTGCCTCCAAGCACCTCCGTGCCTCCAGTTACCTCCGTGTCTCCAAGCACCTCGTGCCTCCAAGCACCTCATCCCTCCAAGCGCCTCGGTGTCTCCAAACACCTCCGTGCCCCCAAGCACCTCCGTGCCTCCAAGGGCCTCCCTGTACTCCCAGCACCTCAGTGCCTCCAATACCACAGTGTCTCCAATATCTCAGTACCCCAGCCTTCAGTATTTCTACAAGTCTTGTCTTACAGGAGACCTTCAAGAATTCCTCTGGGCCTCCCGCCTGCCGTCTTAGTCCTGCATGAGGAAGACCTACATCCGGCCATCTCTACTACGACCCAGTGGCGGTTCCTCTTCCCGGTCATCGGAAGAAGCCCCGAGTCCACAACATTCCCAAACCAGGTCAGTGATAAAAACCAGTGCGTGTTTTTACAAAAAGTACTACACCATGGTCTGTGTTTAATGGTGCCTCTTATTTCATGCCCATTCATATTGGGGAAAGAGGCACTTATCTTTCAGGTCTCTCTGGGATATCATCCATTCCATTCGAATATTGGTGTTTGATATAAGGATCTCCTAGAGTGAATCTCTATCCTCCATTTAGCAGCCTATAAGGAATACCATTCAATTAAGGGTGAATGCATTTCATACTAGCTGATTATATTTATATATTCTTGCATGTCACTTGGTGAGCGCTACTTTCATGTGTGAAAATTTTCTTTTTCCAAGGCAACGATGGCTGCCATGCGCTGACGCATGCGCAGTTCTGACCCGATCGCACGGCTGCAAAGAAGTTAAGCGTGTGATCGGGTCAGAATGACCCCCTAAGATCCCATGGTGCCGTAGGAGGCACAAAGGGTGGTTGAATGTGCAGAACCCCTTTCAAAAATGTCTGAACCTCAGGGAGGGCAGCCAATTGTTTCTGGTAGAAAATGGACAAGGCCAAAATCTGGACTTTTATTGAGCCCAAGCATAGGCCCACATCCACACCTGCTTGCAGAAAGAGGAGAAACCGTCCCAGTTGAAACTCCACCGTTGGAAACTTCTTGGATTCACACCAAGACACATACTTTTTCCAAATCCGATGGTAATGTTTAGACATAACTCCCTTCCTAGCTTGTATCAGGGTAGGAATGACCTTTTTTGGAATGCACTTCCGAGCTAAGATCTGGCATTCAACCTCCATGCCGTCAAATGTAGCCGCGGTAAGTCTTGATAGGCGAACGGCCCCTGTTGCAGAAGGTCCTCACGAAGAGGAAGAGGCCTCGGATCCTCCTGGAGTAATTCCAGAAGATCTGCGTACCAAGCCCACCGGAGCAATGAGGATCGCCTGAACTCTTGTTCTTTTTATTAGTTTGAGAATACTTGGTAACACAAACACCGACTGGAACACCCATGGAGTTACCAGTGCATCCACCGCCACTGCCTGTGGGTCTACCTGGAACAGTACCTCTGAAGCTTCTTGTTGAGATGAGAGGCCATCATGTTTACCTGAGGTACACCCCATCGGCTTGTCACCTCTGCGAACACCTCCAGGTGGAGGCCCCTTTCTCCTGGATGGGGAGCGTGTCTGCTGAGGAAGTCCGCTTCCCAGTTGTCCATTCCTGGAATGAAGATTGCTGATAGCGCCACGTGTGGTTTTCTGCCCAGAGGATGATTCTTGTTACCTTTGACATTGCCGCTCTGCTCTTCGTTCCTCCCTGACGGTTTACGTAAGACACTGCCGTGAAATTGTCCGACTGGACCTGTATGGCCCGATCTTGCAGAAAATGTGCCACTTGTAGAAGTAGGTTCTATATGGCCCTTAGGTCCAGAATGTTTATCGGAAGTATGGACTCCAGACTTGACCACTTTCCTTGGAACTTTTCCCCTTGTGTAACCACTCCCCAACCTCTGAGACTTGCATCCGTGGTTAGAAGGATACAATTCTGAATCCCGAACCTGCGGTCTTCGAGTAGGTGAGAAGTTTGCAGCCACCAGAGGAGTGAAATTCTGGCTTTCATCGACAGGCGTATCCGCTGGTGCATGTGAAATTGTGATCCTGACCATTTGTCTAGGAGATCTAGCTGGAATGACCGGGCATGGAACCTTACATACTGAAGAGCCTTGTAGGAGTCTACCATCTTCCCCAGAAGGCGAGTGCACTGTTGAACCGAAACCCGGGCTGGCTTCAGGACATCCCATACCATTGTTTGGATCACCAAAGCTTTCTCCAATGGTAGAAACACCCTCTGCCCTTCCGTGTCGAGTATCATTCCCAGGAAGGGTAGTCTCCTTGTCGGCTCCAAATGTGACTTTGGAAGGATCAGGATCCACCCAAGATCCTGGAGTAGTCGAGTTGAGAGAGCAATACTCTGCAACAACCTCTCCCTGGACGATGCTTTTGTCAGCAGATCGTCCAGATATGGAATTATGTTCACTCCCTGCATGCGGAGGAGGCGCATCATCTCTGCCATGACCTTGGTGAACACCCTCGGTGCTGTGGAGAGACCAAAAGGCAGTGCCTGGAACTGATAGTGACAATCCAGCAGCGCAAATCTGAGATAAGCCTGGTGAGGCGGCCAGATCGGAATGTGAAGGTATGCATCCTTGATATCGAGGGATACTAGAAATTCCCCTTCCTCCAGACCTGAGATCACCGCTCTCAGAGACTCCATCTTGAATTTGAATTCCCTTAAGTAGGGGTTCAATGACTTTAGATTTATAATCGGCCTTACCGAACCATCCGGTTTCGGCACCACAAACAGGTTTGAGTAATAACCCTTGTGGTGTAGGTGAGGTGGAACTGGGACAATAACATCTGTTTTGACCAATTTTTTTATGGCTTCCTGTAGGATAGCACTTTCTGTCAGCAAAACTGGTAAGCCTGATTTGAAGAATCTGTGAGGTGGGAGTTCCTGAAACTCCAGTCTGTAGCCCTGGGTAACAATGTCTGTCACCCAGGGGTCTAGGCCTGATGATGCCCAGATGTGAAGATTTTGAGGAAACGGAAACTGGTTTCTGTTCCTGAGAACCTGTTGTTTTTTTTTTATTTTCCCCGACCACCCCTAAAGAAGGTGGAAGGGGATTTGGATTTTTTAAATTCTGCACTCCGAAAGGACTGCAGTGTGGACGTAGGATAAGATTTCCTAGTCGGTGGAGCTGCTGAGGTGAGAAAGGTTGACTTACCCGCAGCTGCCATTGAAATCTACGCATCCAATGCATCCCCAAACAGAGCCTGACCTGTGAAGGTACAAAATACAAGGATAGCGCTGGCACATTCACATTAAAAATAGTTTGTTTTTAATAACACATGTAAAATGCATTCGCATATACAATACTATCTATTATTTAATAAAAACCATTAAGATATACAGTTCCCAAGATATTTCTTCCTTATGTTACCAACCAGAGAATTTCTATGCTCCTCAATATTTATAGATACATGCAGCTGAACGCTTAAACTAGATAATGTTATCCGGTACTATTGTCCCAGTTGTAACTTATTTCTTTAATTTGTTACAATAGTAGCTATTGTCTCAGTTGTAACTTATTTCCTGTACAGCTGCTTATCGAGCCTCAATTGATTTCTCAAGTTGCAGTTCTTAAGCACACAGTTAGTTAGAATGCGGTTTCTAAACACAACTCCTCCATACACTTATGCTGATAAAAGATGTACTTCCAGCTTTATAATAAATTATAATCACCGCTCATGAGACTCGTAAAGAAATCCATCCACACGTTGGTGTGCAGCTTTACACGTGTTGGTTAATACCTCTCCCGGCTGTCTCTTCCAGATACAGCCTTATCCGGAGTCCACCGTCTAGTGGATAGCAGGTAAATTATCGGATCCTATCCGTGTATGTAGCTGTCTCTGGTCGGCCAACAATCAATTTGGATATCCAAAAATCTCCTCTGCAGTGTATACGACAAACGCGTTTCTCCGCTTAGGATTTCAGCTCAGCGGCTTCATCAGTGTCCATAAATGTACTGCAGTTACACAGGGTTTAAATCTTGCGCCACCCGGTTCGCGCATGCGTATATGTTATTGCGGTTCATGACTCGATTTGATTTTGTTTCTGCATTCCCGTCAAAAGGTTCTATGCGTTCCATACATAAACAATATGTTTTCATTCATATTGTACTCAGAGCTGCTTTTTAAAGCTATGTATATTCTCTGGATGGTGTAACCTCCAAAATATTATATTATTTTACACTAAAAATATATATATACATATAACATAAAATACGTACACCCAATAATATATAATTAATTCAATTTTATACATCAAATACAATGCTGCACACGTACTTCTCTATACAATAATTTTATAGTTTTATAAATTTGTAGATAAAAATAAGAATACCGACACACATAAATCCATATACAATCTAGATAACAATCCATCATTCTTTTTTTACTCTTACATTTCATCTATATGTATAGTAATTTTGCCCTTTATATATACAGTACTAATCACACATTACAGTTTACATTCTTTACCTTTATCTATATATTATTTTCATTTATATTATTCATCTTGTTTTTATTTTTATTTCTATTATACACATATATATTCCCTGAGTTATTACACTATGTTCTATATTTGGCAGTGTTTCAGCGTTCTGCTGGGAGAAAATGGCGCTTGTGAGAGCTGGATCCGCTCTGAGAAGCCCCACCCCCTGTAATGGCGCGTGGCTCCCCGCACACTATGATTATACTGGCCTGAGGTCTTTAGTGCTAACAGCAAGATTAGCCCCTGTTAGCTGCTTTACCAGTGTTAGGGTGATCACGCTGGCCCAAGACGCCCCTCAGCCGCGTCTACATAGATATGTTGCTGAGCCTTCATGGAGCGCAGCGTGACAGAGCTGCGCTCCCACCCTTGTGCCGCCATTCCCGCCGGCGACCCGCTAACTGGGCCACCGGCGCTGAACTCACCACTCTTCTTTCTTCTGGCTCTGTTAGGGGGTGGCGGCCATGCTGCGGGAGTGAGCGGTCGCCTCGTGGGCTTGCGATCAGCATCCTCATGAGCTCAGTGTCCTGTCAGCGGAGATAGAGAACCATTAACTTCAAGAGTTGGTTCCTACTCCCCCCAAGTCCCAGGAAGCAGGAAGGCTGTTGCCAGCAGCCTTCCTGTACCTAACTACTCTTAGAAAAAAAATAAAAATAGAAAAACTGCTAGGAGCTCCCCTAGTTGTGACCGGCTCCTCTGGGCACATTTTCTAAACTGAGTCTGGAAGGAGGAGCATAGAGGGAGGGGCCAGGCCACACTATTAAACTCTTAAAGTGCCAGTGGCTCCCAAAGGCCCAGTCTATACCCCATGGTACTAAATGGACCCCAGCATCCTCTAGGACGTAAGAGAAATATATAGAAATCACAGACTTAGATTGAGCCCTTTTGGAAAGTTCTTATATTCTATTGGTGCTGTTAGAGAACATAGAGATGAAGAGGGGAGCAGAGGCTGGAAGGATGGAAGAGTGGTAGCCTTAGGTGAAGAGATGGTTCAGTCCATGTGAGTATCTGATGAATGTGAGAGGACTTTCCAGAGGATTGGAGCAGCATGGGAGATGAGCATTGGAGGAGGTGAAGCAAAAAGTTGCCAGTCATTGGTAGAGCAAAGTGGGTGATCAGGAATGTGTGTGGAAGTGGATATGTAGGGAGGGGCAGAAAGGAGTTTTAATTTGATTCTGAGTCAGACAGGGAGCCAGAGGAGCGAATGGCAGAATAAGGCAGCAAAGGTGGAGTGTACAAAGTGGAAAATAAGGCAGTAGCAGAGCCTGAAGTGCGCTGAGGCAGAACATAAGATGGCCTGTGCTTAGTAGATTACAGTGACCAAGGCAAGAGCTGATGAGGTTGTGGATGAGGGTTTTAGTGGCTTCCAGGGTAATAAAGGTACTGATCTTGGAATTATCAAAGAAAATTACAGGCTTTGGAGAGGCACTAAATGTGGAGAGAGAAAGAGAGGGCAGAGTTGAGGGTGACCTTGACATCAGACCTTGGGAACAGAGGGAAAGGAGACTGTAAATATAGGAGGAAAGGTGGGTAGAAGAGGTGGGTTTGGAAGGGGAAAGAAGATGAATTCAGTTATTGTGGCAGATGTATGAAGTAGTTAAAAGAGTGGAGAAGTGAGCCAGTGGAGAAGTTGCCTATGGCAACCAATCAGCTTTGAAGTAACATTTATAAATTGCATTCTATAAAATTATATGTAGCAGCTGATTGGTTGCCATGGGCAACTTCTCCACAGGCTCACTTCTCCACTATTTAAACTGCTTCATAGATCTACCCCTTAGAGGGGTTGAATTTTAGGAAGTGGTGGGTCATCCAAAAGGTGAGAGTAGACCAAGTTGAGGGAGTGGAATTTGTTTTGAGAAATGGAAGAGGCTGATTGAGAGAGGCCAAATGTGAAGGAGCAGTTCAATAATTTGTAAGCAGCAGGGTTGGTGGGATCATCAGTTAGAATATAGGGTCAATATGTTTAATAGGATAAGGATGGAGAAGTCACAGGTGAGAAAGTGGTAGAGCCAGGTGGAGAAGTTATAAAGGATTGGGAGACGGAATAGATGGATAGAGAGGGTTCAGTGAAATAACCTGGATAAGATTTGAGAGGTTGCAGGTGTACAGCAGAATGGGAGGCAGATGGAAAAAGGCAACAAAGTAGACTCTGGAAAGAAAAAAGAACATGATGGGACCCAGACAGAAGAATGGTGAAGATGAGGGCATTCATTGAAGAAGGCGGAAGTGGCCGGAAGACATTGAGTTAAGTTGTAAATCCACTGAAGTACTGTAGATGGGGAGCGCTGTCTGACTGCAGGAAGAGTCTTAACATTGTGAACTAATCACCACGATCCCTGGGAGCCATCCAGATGCATCCTGGCTTTGTCTAGTGATAGGCATATTTAAAGTCTTACTCTGGATATTAATGGTCAATGGATTTGGAAATACTTATAGGAAGAATACTCTGGATTTTACATATGAGCTGCTCTTCTTTGTCTGTGTAAGCATAATACTAACAGGTTAAAGTTGTGGAAAGGTGATATCCCTCCCCCCCTTTTTAAAAAAAATTCCATCTGGAGGTGAATCTATCCCTTTTCACAGTCTGGAATATGTGGCGTTTTCAACTACAGATCATAGTACAATAATTTCCATGTGTAGCAGACCCATGGTGAGTTATGTGTCCTGATATACATTTCTGATCTATTCTACTACAGCTGGGTGACCAACCTGTCTCCTATCTCTGCAGTTATTATATAACAAATGTCAGAGCCGGCCCCAACCAATATGATGCCCTAGGCGATATTTTGGCTGGTGCCCCCTAGCACCGTCTCTAGTTACACCTCTGATCCTGCACCCCTTTCCCAGCACCATCACCCCTGACCCATAGCAGTCCTCATTTTGGTGTTCCTGCCCCCTATATTTTAAATAGGAACAGTGCGCACATTCGGCGCACAGCTGAAAAAGGGGCGTGTTCTTGCTGGGAAGGGGCATGGCCACACAATAGTACTCCCAATTAAAATTACGCCACACAGTAGTGTAACTTTATTCACATTTTATCATGCGATAGTGTTCCTTATTCACGTTACATCACACAGTAGTACCACTTTATATACGTTATTCCTCACAGTAGTGCCCCTTATTCACATTATATCACACTGAATTGCTCCTTATCCAAATTACACCACACCATGTTGCTCTTTATTCACATTAGTCCACACAGAAGTGACCTTTCTATATGTTACGCCACACAATAGAGCACCTTATACACATAATGCCACACATTAGTAATGCCTTTATAAACATAATACAACACAGTAATGCCCCTTACACATATGAGACACATTATTAATGTCCTTATAAACATGATGCGCATTACAAATTATGCCAACCTTTATTAATGCCCTTATACACATAATGCCCCTTACACATATGCCGCACACTACTACACAACCAACCCGCACACAGCACTCACATGGCCGCTAACACTGTGACCTCTGCCTCTGCTTGGATACAGATGTGTCCACATACATCTTGCCTCAATATGCCATGCAGCAGGAGATGCCTGGCGTGGGTCAGCTAGCAGCTCTGCTAACTTTGGGTGCCTTTTTTGATGAAAATGCATCTTATTTGCATTACTATGTGGCTAGGATGCACAAGCAGCTTCTACTGATTAAAATGATATGTAGCATATGAAATGCTACGTTACAGTGATTTCCAGAAATACTGTAACGTAGCATTTTGTATGCAGATACAGCCGCAGTCACACACAGAACATAGGCATGCCGTGTATCATTTTAATCAGCAGAAGCTGCTTGTGCCCCTATGCATACAAAATGCCCTAGGCATTTGCCTAGTTTGCCTATGCCTAGGTCCGGCTCTGACAAAGGTTAGTGTGTGCGCGTGTGTGTGTGGTGCAACACTGATATAGAATTCATTCAAACGTAAGAACCTTTTATTCATAGTCTTTACAAATACTATATGAGCAACTAGCATTAATACCAAAATATTAAAAACATGGGATAAATGTGTAACACATAAGGAAAGTAAAGTGCAAAAAAAACAACGTTTACATTTCAGAGACCCAATGACCCAACTACCTCATAAATGATAAGAGGGAGAGGTGCTTCCTGCCTCCATTGACACTTTTTGGAAATGGCTGTTTAGATTACAGTGCTGCTGATGGCATGAAGGTCTTTTGGAGGTGGCCCAATCACGGCACAGCAGTGATATGTCTGCCAGTGCTGGTCCTGGTGATGATATACCTTGACAGTGGTGCTTACTCCCTCAGAACCAAACACACCAGTTCAGCTTGTACTGCTTTAAATAGCAGTGAATGCAGATATACTGTAATGTTATGGCTCACCGAAAAGTCAATTACTTGAAAAGGTCAAGGTCACCTGGGCAAACAATATATGCAGAATTTACAGTCTATCCTTTCATTGTAGACATACATGGTAAGTTCCTGGTATCCCATATAATTATTTTCATTTAGAAGAATATTCGCACCTCTTGAGTGCACATCTTGTAAAACAACTCCCCAGTTCCATGATAATGCAGCAGTGACATGGAATCCATAGAAGATTTACTACGGAGTGCTGTGGTTGGTCAGTTTCACCCGCCATGTGGTCAGCGTCTCTCAGCATCTGTGCTGTGTGTTAGTGGGAATAGATTCTCCTCTTCAGGGCTGGGGTCTCTGCAGGTAGAGCACAGACATTGACAGGCAAACAGGTGCGACTAGAGAGACATTCTGCATAACGAACACAGAGAGACAGAAAAGAGACAGTGAAGTCATTAGTACGGGGAAATGGTGAAGACAAACAGGGCTATGTGAATACAGGTAGCATACAGTACAATCATTCAACACTACCACAGCAGCAGAGAACACGCTTATCCATTGTACTTTTTGAATGTGCAGCAAGTGGCCGGCTTACTGTACTTGGGAACATGCAATCAAATATTGTTAGTATTCTTTGTGATATTCTGTATATATTATATGTATTGTATTTATACGTGCACTAAATATCTAAGTGGGTGCAAATGTTATTATTGCATTTATTATTTGCTATAACTGTTCCATGCTAATGCATATGTTTTATGCTTTAAAGATTATTTTATATGAATGGTTGCAGTCGGACCTCTTTGTACACAGTGGTAACAAGGCTTTGGTGGCTATTTAGATTTATTCTCTCAGTTCTACTGAAAAAAAGACTAATTAAAAAATAAAAATGAACAAAAGTTAGTATATGGGTAGGTATATATAGTATAAGGAGATTTATGGTAAGAACTAACCTTTGTTAAATCTCTTTCTGCGAGGTGCACTGGATTCCACAGGAAATTACATCGGAGTGTAGAGTTGGATCTTGATCCGAGGCATCAACAGGGTAAAAGCTTTGGGTGTAGTATGGCTGACCGGCGGTCAGCTTACCGACGCCGGGATCCCGGCGCGGAGGGGCGAGTGCAGCAAGCCCCTTGCGGGCTTGCTGCGCTCACCACGCTACGGGCTCGGTGGCGACCTATGGTCGCCACGGGTTCTATTCCCACTCTATAGGTGTCGTGGACACCCACAAATGGAAATAGTCCCTGTTGGTCGGCATGCCGACCATCGAGATAGTGAGGGGTCAGGATGGTGGAGGAAGTCATGTGACTGTCGGTCTCCCGACCGCCGGTCACATGAATACCACCCAAAAGCTTTGACTTTTACCAGGATGCATAGCGCCGCCTCCTCTATATCCGCGCATCCAGGCACTGGAGCTCAGTTTTGTTAACCAGTCCAATCCAGTAGCAGGTAAGAGAGACGACAACAGTTAGCAGCCACATACAACTACATTCTCACGACAGGAGGTTTCCAGCGGCTAATGCCATACAAACCCAAAGAAGCTAAGTGCGTCAGGGTGGGCGCCCTGTGGAATCCAGTGTACCTCGCAGAAAGAGATTTAACAAAGAAAAGTTCTTTACCATAAATCTCATTTTCTGCAGCGGGGTACACTGTGATTCCACAGGGAATTAAATCGGGGATGTCCTAAAGCAGTTCCTCATGGGAGGGGACGCACTGTAGCGGGCACAAGAACTCGGCGTCCAAAGGAGGTATCCTGGGAAGCGGAAGTATCGAAGGCATAGAACCTTATGATCGTGTTCACTGAGGACCACGTAGCCGTCTTGCACAATTGTTCAAGGGACGCACCACGGCGGACCGCCCAAGAAGGTCCAACAGACCGAGTAGAATGGGCTTTGATGGTAGCAGGAGCTGGAAGGCCAGCCTGTACATAAGCATGTGCTATCACCATTCTAATCCATCTGGCCAAGGTCTGCTTATTAGCAGGCCAGCCACTTTTATGAAAACCAAAAAGAACAAAGAGAGAATCAGATCTCCTAAGCGAAGCGGTTCTCTTCACATAGATACGGAAAGCCCGTACCACATCCAAAGACCGCTCTTTGGAGGATAAACCAGGAGAGGTAAAGGCCGGAACCACAATCTCTTGGTTAAGGTGGAAAGATGACACCACCTTAGGCAGATAACCAGGGCGAGTTCTAAGAACCGCCCGGTCACGGTAAAAAATCAGAAAGGGTGACCGACAGGAGAAGGCACCCAAGTCGGAAACACGCCTAGCAGCGGCAATAGCCAGCAAAAACAAGACCTTAAGTGTAAGCCACTTAAGGCCCACAGATTCAAGAGGTTTAAATGGAGACTTTTGTAACGCATCCAGAACAACCAACAAATCCCAAGGAGCCACAGGAGGAACATAGGGAGGTTGAATCCGTAAAATACCCTGAGTGAATGTATGAACATCAGGCAGAGTCGCAATTTTTCTCTGAAACCATATCGACAAGGCAGAAATATGAACCTTGAGGGAGGCCAGATGAAGGCCTAAATCCAGGCCCTGTTGCAGGAAAACCAAGAGTTTGGCAGTACTGAACTTGTATGCATCATAATTCTTAGCCGCACACCAGGTGAAGTAAGAATTCCAGACCCTATGATAAATCCGAGCAGAAGCCGGTTTACGGGCCTTCAACATAGTTTGAATGACTGCCTCAGAAAATCCTTTGGCCCTCAGAACTGAAGCTTCAAGAGCCACGCTGTCAAAGCCAGTCGGGCCAGATCCTGGTAGACACAAGGGCCCTGAATGAGGAGGTCTGGTCGTTGAGGAAGTAGAAGAGGACGCTCTATCGAGAGACCCTATAGGTCTGAGAACCAATGCCGTCTGGGCGACGCTGGAGTGATTAGAAGTAGTATTCCACCTTCTTGCTTGAACTTCCTTATTACCTAGGGCAGGAGTGACACCGGTGGGAACACGTACAGCAGCCGAAAGTTCCATGGAATTGCCAGTGCGCCCACGAACGCTGCTTGAGGATTCCTTGTTCTTGCTCTGAAGACCGGAAACTTGTGATTGTGTCCAGACGCCATCAGGTCTACATCTGGTAGGTCCCACTTGTCCACTAGGAGTTGAAAAACTTCCGGGTGAAGACTCCACTCTCCGGCGTGTACATCCTGATGACTGAGGAAGTCGGCTTCCCAGTTGAGGACCCCCGGAATGAACACCGCCGATATGGCCGGCAGATGGAGTTCTGCCCAAAGAAGAATCTTTGACACTTCCATCATTGCCATGCGGCTTCGGGTGCCGCCTTGATGATTTATGTATGCCACCATGGTGGCGTTGTCCGACTGTGCTTGAACAGGCCTGTACTGTACCAGAGCTAATCTAACACTTAACTCTGCGCTATTAAATAAGGTATGGCTGATGTTCAAATGACCAAACTGCAAATTTTCTTATAATTCATGAGTTTTAATACACATAAAAAACTAGACCGGTCTAAGATATCTTAACAATATAAGAACAATAATATAATCAGTATTATCAAAATACTATTAAAAATGACTCAAGGAGGTGGAGCCAAGCTGATCTGTGCACAGTTCTCAAACGGACAAATTAATAACTATATTTCAGTCCGCATAATACACTTGTTATAACGCGCAACAATTTGATTCTAGAACCCATGTAGAAATGTAAGTTCCTTAGATGTTTTTTATGTAAAAGCAATGTTCCATATTTTATTGCCCATCAGCAAAGACAGAATAATGGCATGAAGATATGCTCCTAAACGGACCCTTACGTGTGGTTTCTGTCAGTGTTGTGTAACGCAAGATGGAGCCCCAATGGGGAGTACAGTGGTCCCGGTTACAGGGGATCCAGCGCCTGCAATGACGCCCGCTGATGGCAAGGATGTCCAGCCACGGGGAACAACGAGACCACACCGTTCCAGTGCTGCTTGCAAGCACCCAGGTCCCGGTCTCTCTCCTCTCAATGAGTGTCGGGCTGATGTTAATGGCGATGAACAGCAATACAGATGGGTTCAAAAGCAATATAAGGGTCCAAAATCCACACTCTGACGCGTTTCGCTCTTTTCACAGAAGCTTTATCCAAGATTCTAAAATCTGGAACATTGCTTTTACATAAAAAAACATCTAAGGAACTTACATTTATACATGGGTTCTAGAAGCAAATAGTTGCGCATTATAACAAGTGTATTATGAGGACTGAAATATAGTTATTAATTTGTCCGTTTGAGAACTGTGCACAGATCAGCTTGGCTCCACCTCCTTGAGTCATTTTTAATAGTATTTTGATAATACTGATTATATTATTGTTCTTATATTGTTAAGATATCTTAGACCGGTCTAGTTTTTTATGTGTATTAAAACTCATGAATTATAAGAAAATTTGCAGTTAGGTCATTTGAACATCAGCCATACCTTATTTAATAGCGCAAATAGTTAAGTGTTAGATTAGCTTTGGGAACTAGCACAGGGTTCACCTGTGCTAATTATTCTGACTTGAAGACCCCAAGTCAGTAGCTCTGTGTTGCAGCTTGAAAATAACAAATGGTGATTTATTAATTGAAATTAGCTATTTATTAGCGCCTGGTTGCGGGCCTTGCGGCTTGTGTGTTGTGACTTAGTTTGGGTGTTCTGTACCAGAGGCAGGGTCAGTTTCAAAGGATTGAACACTGGCCGCAACTCCAGAATGTTTATCGGGAGGAAAGATTCCTCCCTGGTCCATCGATCCTGAAGAGAGTGCTGTTCGAACACTGCACCCCAACCCTGCAGACTGGCATTCGTCGTTAGAAGGACCCAGTTGGAGATCCAGAAGGGACGACCCCTGCTCAATTGCTGGTCCTGTAGCCACCAGGTTAGTGACAGGTGAACCTCCGGAGTCAAGGAGATCATGTGAGTCCTGATTCAGTGAGGCAGGCTGTCCCATTTGGAAAGGATTAACCTCTGCAGAGGGCAGGAATGAAATTGAGCATACTCCACCATGTCAAAAGCCGACACCATGAGGCCTAGTTCTTGCATCGCCGAGTGTATCGACACACATGGGCGAGATAGGAAGCATCTTATCTTGTCCTGAAGTTTCAGGACTTTCTCTGGAGACCAGAACAACCGTTGGTTGTGGGTGTCCAATAATGCCCCCAGGTGCACCATGCTCTGAGCAGGGACAAGTGAGGATTTCTTCCAGTTGATGAGTCAGCCGTGGGCTTATAGGAATTGGACCGTCAGTTCCAGATGATGGAGGAGAACCTCTGGAGAGTTCACCAGGATCAATAAATCGTCCAGATACGGCAGGATCCTGATACCCTGACGGCGGAGCAGAGCCGTCATGAACGCCATGACCTTGGTAAAGATTCTCTGAGCCGTGGTCAGACCAAAGGGTAAGGGCTGGAATTAAAAATGTAGGTTGCCAATAGCAAACCACAGGTATTGCTGAGGCAACATGCCAATAGGTATCTGCAAGTAACCATCCCGTATGTCCAGGGATACCACATAGTCCATGGGCTCCAGGGCCAGAAAAATAGAGCAAAGAGTTTCCATACAAATTTTGGAAACCTTCACAAATTTGTTCAAAGACTTGAGGTTGAGAATGGGCCAGAAGGACCCATTCGGTTTTGGAACTAGGAACAACGCTGAATAGTACCCCCTGCCTCTCTGAGCCAAAGGCACCGGCACTATCACCCCTGTGTCCAGTAGGAATTGTACCACCAAATGTAGAGTTTTTGCTTTTACAGAATCCGAAGGGATGTTTGTTGAGCAAAACTGGCGAGGGGGACGTTTCTTGAAAAAGATGGCGTATCCGTGAGTGACGACTTCCTTTACCCAGGCGTCTGAAGTGGTCTGTAACCATACCTGAGCAAACCGCAGAAGTCGTCCTCCCACCCTGGGGCCCCTCAGGGGGAGGCCCGCCCCGTCATGCAGCAGGCTTGTCTCTTTTGGAAGCAGGCTGACGGGCAGCTTAGGAACGTTTAGGTTTGGGCTTAGTGGATTTGGAAGTGCGAGCCTGTTTCGGGTACGCCTGACCCTTTGCTTTCCTTGGAGGTCGAAAGGAGCGAAAGGAAGTACTTTCAGCCTTCGGAGCTGAAGGATTAGTACTAGGCAGACAGGCAGTCTTAGCGGATGCTAAGTTAGCAACAATTTTGGTAAGATCTTCCCCAAAAAGGATGTTTCCCTTAAAGGGGATCACCTCCAAGGTCTTTTTAGAGTCCAGATCTACAGACCAGGACCGCATCCAGAGAATCCGGCGAGCCAGAATGGACGTAGTAGACGCTTTGGCTGCCAGGACACCAGCATCAGATGCCGCCTCCTGAATATAATGAGAGGCTGTAATATTATATGAAAGACACTGTCAAGCATTATCAGGAAAATCAGACGGTAGCTCTGCTTCAACTTCCTGAACCCAGGCTTCAATAGCTTTTACAGCCCAAGAAGCTGCACTAGTGGACCTATGCACAGCTCCTGCAAGGGTGTAAACAGACTTCAAGCAAACCTCCACATGCTTATCCATCGGTTCCTTCAGAGAGGTGACGGTAGTGACAGGCAGAGCAGATGACACCACCAGACGCGCGACCTGTGAGTCCACCGGAGGCGGTGTTTCCCAATTTTTACTTAGCTCCGCAGCGAGGGGATAACGAGTTAGCATCTTCTTAGACAGGGAGAATTTCTTACCTGGATACTCCCAGGATTCCTGACGTATGTCAACCAAATGGTCAGAATGGGGTAAAAATAATTTAGTAACCTTCTGACGCTTGAACTTATCAGGTTTCTTAGAGGTATCTGGAGGATCTGCGCCATCATCAATTTGAAGAATCAGCCTGATAGCCTCCAAGAGGTCAGGAACATCCACCTGTGTAATAGATTTCCCATCAAAAGCATCTGCATCAGTGTCTGAGGGGTCAGTATATATGCCATCTTCAGTATCCGAAACATGTGTGGATTTTGAAGAAGCAATGGCCCGCTTAGAAGACCCCTTGGTCCTAGGTGGGCGAGGGTTAGGTTTTTGTTTATTTTTAGGCTGATTTAATTGCTGTAACTGAGTGGACAGATTATCTGCCCATGGCGGATTAACTGCAGGGACAATATGTGGCTGTAATGGCACAAGAGGTCCCAAAGGGGGCGCAAGTCTCGTTACCAGCGTAGTCAGTAAATTAGAAAAGGCAGCCCAAGGTGAGTCTTGGTGTGCCCCCCCTCCCCCGGTGCTGCAGACTGACTGAGGGGTATAGAACCCCCGGTACCTGAACCCTCAGCTGCAATGTTTTCCTCCGAGCAATCCGTGGCATCAGCACTGCATGGTGCAGAATCAGCCATGGATTTACCGCCCTGTTTAGTAGACATTATTTGGAAGCGTAACCTTAGGGCGTAATAGTACAATATAACCAGCAAAGTACCTGACAAAAAAAACCTGTATAGTGTGACTGCAAATCAGCGCACAAACAGACAATTGAAGAGGTATATGGTGACTGAAACACACAGAGAAAAATACCAAAGTAGCATATCCTGTGAAACACTATATTATATGAGAACCCTGAAGCACTTAGCCCCCTTCAGGGTACAGAATACAGGGATAGCAATATGAGTGAGATACACGGAATAGAGACCACACAGCAGCTATTGGCACACACAGTCACATGTACACTGCAGAAATTATTACAAACAACAATAAAACTGCACTGGACTAGCAATACTAAGTAACTGGACTACTAAGTAAAGCTATGTATGTATACAGATATAACAATGCACAGTCAAGACTGGATGTATATCACAGGATACTTGTACTAAATATCCCTGTATTTATGCACTTGTTCTTAACTAACACTGTCTAAACGACATGTAGAATACTTAAGTGTCCTGTAAATGCACAGCGCTGATGAGGCAGGCAGCTTTACAGAGGAGACATTGGCCAGCAGTCCCAGGATCAGCGCAGCTCTGTGTAATGGCGCCCAAACGCTGACAGGGAGCGAGGGAGACAGAGAGATGCAGCTCCAGGGCGGGAAAATTTGCAGTAAATGGCGCCTGGGGCTGGGGGGAGGGGTTACAGGTCAGAGCCTTATCCCCTCTGCTGGACTTCACCACCGGGTACTGCGGGGCCTATAGAAAACGGATTATGAGAAATCCGACCTGTGCCTCTTGCCATGGTGGTCTAGTGGGGTCCCCACAGTGTCCACGCCAGCGCGTGCGGTCCATCTCCGGAGACCGCGCCGGATCGCGATTTCAGTGGGTCCCGTCTGGGGGGACCCTCTTACCTCCTCCCGAAGAAGCGGCCACGCGATCCAGGAGAGCAGCTGCGGGTGTGTGCCTGAAGTGACCAGAGCCCTCCGCTGTAAGTACCAGGGCTCGGGTGTATATAGCGCTGCTGGGGGAGGTGAGGGAGTCGCAGTACGATATGTCAGACTGACATATAGCACTTCTAAGTGCCTGTGCTGTGGCCCTTGAAGTCTTCTTTTCTTCAAAAATCTCTTTTCAGGGCTGCCTAGCGCAGCCCCCCCTGTTAGCAGCCACCAACTTACAAACTGAGCTCCAGTGCCTGGAGGCGGGGATATAGAGGAGGCGGTGCTAAGCACCCTGGGAACAGTCAAAGCTTTTAGCCTGTTGGTGCCTCGGATCAAGATCCAACTCTACACCAGTGACGTGCGGTGAGGTCACTGGTTGGGGAGGCACTGGCAGCTAACAAGCCCCCCCTCCCCCGAGAAAAAAAAAAAAAAAAAAGTGTGGTCCCCCAACACATCAGTAAAACCAGCACTAGGCAGAACCAGCCAGGGGGAGTAATGCCATAGCAGGGGAGACACTCAGTGTGGTGTCCCCCTGCCATAACATTAATCTGCCCCCCCCCAGCCAGTCAGCCCAGGGTTGGAATTCCTCGGCAAGTGGGAACCCCAAAAAATAAAGATGGGGTCCCCCCTCCCGAGCAATAACCAGCACTGGGCTGATAGCCCAGTGCTATGCCCCGCACCCCTGGTGGCGGTGGGTGCGGGGTTCATTGTGTGTTAATATTGTTCTTTACAGGTGGCCTACAGGTCCCAGCAAGCCTGCCCCAGCATGCTGGCACTTGGAGAACCACAAGTGCCAGCATGCCCGGACATAAAGGGCCTGCTGGCACCTGTAGTCCACCTGCAAAGAACAGTAATATTGTTCTTTACAGGTAGCCTACAGGTCCCAGCAAGCCTGCCCCAGCATGCTGGCACTTGGAGAACCACAAGTGCCAGCATGCCCGGACATAAAGGGCCCGCTGGCACCTGTAGTCCACCTGTAAAGAAAATATTAAAATAAAACACCACACAAAAATAAGCTTTAATAAACTGGGTCTTCACCTGGGGGCAGCGGCCTTTAAGCTCTTTTGCGTGGCCGCCGCCTTCCCAGGGCTTCCGGCATCTTCACCTGGGGGGCGCCACCCCCCCAGGGCTTCCAGCGTCTTCACCTGGTGGGCGGCGGCTGCTAAGCTCTTTTGCATAGCCGCCGCCCAACCAGGACTTCCGGCGTCTTCTTTCTTCAGGAGCTCTTCACTGCTCCTCCTCCGCCGTCGGACTGACTCTCCTCCGCCTCGCGCTGACTTATATAAGTCAGCCGGAGGGGGCGGGGCGATGACGCGGCGAGCCGTGATTGGCTCGCGGCGGCCATCTTGAATTTCAAAAATGACGCTGAGGCGCCATTTTTGAAACTGGAACCGCTCCGCTGCCAAACTCTGCAGATAAAGGTACATTTCCGCCGCCGCAACCCGCCACCCGCACCGCCGCCGCCCGCACCACCGCAGCATCCCGCCGCCCGCACCATCGCCGCATCCAGCCGCCCGCACCTCCTCCGCCAGCGTCGCCGACACAGTGATTGACAGCGGATCCAGTGACGGATCCGCTGGCCAATCACTGTGGCCTCACTGACAGGGACGTGCTTTCATAGGTTGAAAGCACTCCCTGTAGGAAAGCGGCACCTCTAATGGTGCCGCTTTCCCATATATTTTCAATGGGCTTTTACAGCCCATGGCTAGTCCCCGCCCGTGCCCGCCCCCCGCTCCCCATACTTTCCCCAGTGACAACGGGAGGCACCACGAACGGTGCCTCCCAAACACATACAGAGGGGAGCAATGTAAAGAATAATATTAAGAAGATACATATGACACAGAATATGTGTCATATGCATCTTCTTTGTATTAACTTAATCATTAATGACAGGGGAGGCACTGCCTCCCCTGCCTCCCCTGACTGCACGTCCCTGCTCTACACCCCGATGTAATACCCTGTGGAATCACAGTGTACCACGCTGCAGAAATAAGATATATTGTATGGGTGTGGTACAGTTTGTCAATGTTCAGAATGTTGTCCGGTTCTAAATATAGACATTCAAAATGTCGACATAGACGGACAGCAGCCTGCTCGACATGGCATGTTGAGCAGGCTGCTGTCCGTTCCAGAGGTGAATAAGAGGTCTATGTACTAAGCCTTGGATAGTGGAGAGAGATAAAGCAGCAGCCAATCAGCTCCTAACTGCCATGTTACAGGCTGTGTCTGAAAAATGACCTTAGGAGCTGATTGCATGTTATATTATATTATTTTATGAGAGCCAATAGCCCTATTATTTAAAAGGCCAGAATGTAAAAAAAATACAAATATTTAATCTAGAGATGAGCGGGTTCGGTTTCTCTGAATCCGAACCCGCACGAACTTCATGTTTTTTTTCACGGGTCCGAGCGACTCGGATCTTCCCGCCTTGCTCGGTTAACCCGAGCGCGCCCGAACGTCATCATGACGCTGTCGGATTCTCGCGAGACTCGGATTCTATATAAGGAGCCGCGCGTCGCCGCCATTTTCACACGTGCATTGAGATTGATAGGGAGAGGACGTGGCTGGCGTCCTCTCCATTTAGATTAGAAGAGAGAGAGAGAGAGATTGACCTGATTTACTGGAGCTTAGGAGTACTGTAGAACTGTAGAGAGTGCAGAGTTTACTAGTGACTGACCACAGTGACCACCAGACAGTGCAGTTTTATTTAATATATCCGTTCTCTGCCTGAAAAAAATGATACACAGTGACTCAGTCACATACCATATCTGTGTGCACTGCTCAGCCCAGTGTGCTGCATCATCTATGTATATATCTGACTGTGCTCAGCTCACACATCTTATAATTGTGGGGGAGACTGGGGAGCACTGCAGTGCCAGTTATAGGTTATAGCAGGAGCCAGGAGTACATATTATTATTAAAATTAAACAGTGCACACTTTTGCTGCAGGAGTGCCACTGCCAGTGTGACTGACCAGTGACCTGACCACACTGACCACCAGTATAGTTAGTAGTATAGTATACTATATTGTGATTGCCTGAAAAAGTTAAACACTCGTATCTGACTGTGCTCAGCTCACACATCTTATAATTGTGGGGGAGACTGGGGAGCACTGCAGTGCCAGTTATAGGTTATAGCAGGAGCCAGGAGTACATATTATTATTAAAATTAAACAGTGCACACTTTTGCTGCAGGAGTGCCACTGCCAGTGTGACTGACCAGTGACCTGACGACACTGACCACCAGTATAGTTAGTAGTATAGTATACTATATTGTGATTGCCTGAAAAAGTTAAACACTCGTCGTGTGACTTCACTTGTGTGGTGTTTTTTTTTTATTCTATAAAAAACTAATTCTGCTGACAGACAGTGTCCAGCAGGTCCGTCATTATATAATATATACCTGTCCGGCTGCAGTAGTGATATATATATATTTTTTATATCATTATTTATCATCCAGTCGCAGCAGACACAGTACGGTAGTTCACGGCTGTAGCTACCTCTGTGTCGGCACTCGGCAGTCCGTCCATAATTGTATACCACCTACCCGTGGTTTTTTTTTCTTTCTTCTTTATACATACATACTACTACTACATCTCTTTATCAACCAGTCTATATTAGCAGCAGACACAGTACAGTACGGTAGTCCACGGCTGTAGCTACCTCTGTGTCTGCACTCGGCAGTCCATCCATAATTGTATACTAGTATCCATCCATCTCCATTGTTTACCTGAGGTGCCTTTTAGTTGTGCCTATTAAAATATGGAGAACAAAAATGTTGAGGTTCCAAAATTAGGGAAAGATCAAGATCCACTTCCACCTCGTGCTGAAGCTGCTGCCACTAGTCATGGCCGAGACGATGAAATGCCAGCAACGTCGTCTGCCAAGGCCGATGCCCAATGTCATAGTACAGAGCATGTCAAATCCAAAACACCAAATATCAGTAAAAAAAGGACTCCAAAACCTAAAATAAAATTGTCGGAGGAGAAGCGTAAACTTGCCAATATGCCATTTACCACACGGAGTGGGAAGGAACGGCTGAGGCCCTGGCCTATGTTCATGGCTAGTGGTTCAGCTTCACATGAGGATGGAGGCACTCAGCCTCTCGCTAGAAAAATGAAAAGACTCAAGCTGGCAAAAGCAGTAGCACCGCAAAGAACTGTGCGTTCTTCGAAATCCCAAATCCACAAGGAGAGTCCAATTGTGTCGGTTGCGATGCCTGACCTTCCCAACACTGGACGTGAAGAGCATGCGCCTTCCACCATTTGCACGCCCCCTGCAAGTGCTGGAAGGAGCACCCGCAGTCCAGTTCCTGATAGTCAGATTGAAGATGTCAGTGTTGAAGTACACCAGGATGAGGAGGATATGGGTGTTGCTGGCGCTGGGGAGGAAATTGACCAGGAGGATTCTGATGGTGAGGTGGTTTGTTTAAGTCAGGCACCCGGGGAGACACCTGTTGTCCGTGGGAGGAATAGGGCCGTTGACATGCCTGGTGAAAATACCAAAAAAATCAGCTCTTCGGTGTGGAAGTATTTCACCAGAAATGCGGACAACAGGTGTCAAGCCGTGTGTTCCCTTTGTCAAGCTGTAATAAGTAGGGGTAAGGACGTTAACCACCTCGGAACATCCTCCCTTATACGTCACCTGCAGCGCATTCATAATAAGTCAGTGACAAGTTCAAAAACTTGGGCCGACAGCGGAAGCAGTCCACTGACCAGTAAATCCCTTCCTCTTGTAACCAAGCTCACGCAAACCACCCCACCAACTCCCTCAGTGTCAATTTCCTCCTTCCCCAGGAATGCCAATAGTCCTGCAGGCCATGTCACTGGCAATTCTGACGAGTCCTCTCCTGCCTGGGATTCCTCCGATGCATCCTTGCGTGTAACGCCTACTGCTGCTGGCGCTGCTGTTGTTGCTGCTGGGAGTCGATGGTCATCTCAGAGGGGAAGTCGTAAGCCCACTTGTACTACTTCCAGTAAGCAATTGACTGTCCAACAGTCCTTTGCGAGGAAGATGAAATATCACAGCAGTCATCCTGTTGCAAAGCGGATAACTGAGTCCTTGACAACTATGTTGGTGTTAGACGTGCGTCCGGTATCCGCCGTTAGTTCACAGGGAACTAGACAATTTATTGAGGCAGTGTGCCCCCGTTACCAAATACCATCTAGGTTCCACTTCTGTAGGCAGGCGATACCGAGAATGTACACGGACGTCAGAAAAAGACTCACCAGTGTCCTAAAAAATGCAGTTGTACCCAATGTCCACTTAACCACGGATATGTGGACAAGTGGAGCAGGGCAGGGTCAGGACTATATGACTGTGACAGCCCACTGGGTAGATGTATGGACTCCCGCCGCAAGAACAGCAGCGGCGGCACCAGTAGCAGCATCTCGCAAACGCCAACTCTTTCCTAGGCAGGCTATGCTTTGTATCACCGCTTTCCAGAATACGCACACAGCTGAAAACCTCTTACAGCAACTGAGGAAGATCATCGCAGAATGGCTTACCCCAATTGGACTCTCCTGTGGATTTGTGGCATCGGACAACGCCAGCAATATTGTGTGTGCATTAAATATGGGCAAATTCCAGCACGTCCCATGTTTTGCACATACCTTGAATTTGGTGGTGCAGAATTTTTTAAAAAACGACAGGGGCGTGCAAGAGATGCTGTCGGTGGCCAGAAGAATTGCGGGACACTTTCGGCGTACAGGCACCACGTACAGAAGACTGGAGCACCACCAAAAACTACTGAACCTGCCCTGCCATCATCTGAAGCAAGAAGTGGTAACGAGGTGGAATTCAACCCTCTATATGCTTCAGAGGTTGGAGGAGCAGCAAAAGGCCATTCAAGCCTATACAATTGAGCACGATATAGGAGGTGGAATGCACCTGTCTCAAGTGCAGTGGAGAATGATTTCAACGTTGTGCAAGGTTCTGATGCCCTTTGAACTTGCCACACGTGAAGTCAGTTCAGACACTGCCAGCCTGAGTCAGGTCATTCCCCTCATCAGGCTTTTGCAGAAGAAGCTGGAGGCATTGAAGAAGGAGCTAAAAGGGAGCGATTCCGCTAGGCATGTGGGACTTGTGGATGCAGCCCTTAATTCGCTTAACAAGGATTCACAGGTGGTCAATCTGTTGAAATCAGAGCACTACATTTTGGCCACCGTGCTCGATCCTAGATTTAAAACCTACCTTGGATCTCTCTTTCCGGCAGACACAAGTCTGCTGGGGTGCAAAGACCTGCTGGTGACAAAATTGTCAAGTCAAGCGGAACGCGACCTGTCAACATCTCCTCCTTCACATTCTCCCGCAACTGGGGGTGCGAGGAAAAGGCTCAGAATTCCGAGCCCACCCGCTGGCGGTGATGCAGGGCAGTCTGGAGCGACTGCTGATGCTGACATCTGGTCCGGACTGAAGGACCTGACAACGATTACGGACATGTCGTCTACTGTCACTGCATATGATTCTCTCAACATTGAAAGAATGGTGGAGGATTATATGAGTGACCGCATCCAAGTAGGCACGTCACACAGTCCGTACTTATACTGGCAGGAAAAAGAGGCAATTTGGAGGCCCTTGCACAAACTGGCTTTATTCTACCTAAGTTGCCCTCCCACAAGTGTGTACTCCGAAAGAGTGTTTAGTGCCGCCGCTCACCTTGTCAGCAATCGGCGTACGAGGTTACATCCAGAAAATGTGGAGAAGATGATGTTCATTAAAATGAATTATAATCAATTCCTCCGCGGAGACATTGACCAGCAGCAATTGCCTCCACAAAGTACACAGGGAGCTGAGATGGTGGATTCCAGTGGGGACGAATTGATAATCTGTGAGGAGGGGGATGTACACGGTGATATATCGGAGGATGATGATGAGGTGGACATCTTGCCTCTGTAGAGCCAGTTTGTGCAAGGAGAGATTAATTGCTTCTTTTTTGGTGGGGGTCCAAACCAACCCGTCATATCAGTCACAGTCGTGTGGCAGACCCTGTCACTGAAATGATGGGTTGGTTAAAGTGTGCATGTCCTGTTTATACAACATAAGGGTGGGTGGGAGGGCCCAAGGACAATTCCATCTTGCACCTCTTTTTTCTTTTATTTTTCTTTGCGTCATGTGCTGTTTGGGGAGGGTTTTTTGGAAGGGACATCCTGCGTGACACTGCAGTGCCACTCCTAGATGGGCCCGGTGTTTGTGTTGGCCACTAGGGTCGCTAATCTTACTCACACAGCTACCTCATTGCGCCTCTTTTTTTCTTTGCGTCATGTGCTGTTTGGGGAGGGTTTTTTGGAAGGGACATCCTGCGTGACACTGCAGTGCCACTCCTAGATGGGCCAGGTGTTTGTGTCGGGCACTTGGGTCGCTGAGCTTAGTCACACAGCTACCTCATTGCACCTCTTTTTTTCTTTGCGTCATGTGCTGTTTGGGGAGTGTTTTTTGGAAGGGCCATCCTGCGTGACACTGCAGTGCCACTCCTAGATGGGCCAGGTGTTTGTGTCGGCCACTGGGGTCGCTTAGCTTAGTCATCCAGCGACCTCGGTGCAAATTTTAGGACTAAAAATAATATTGTGAGGTGTGAGGTATTCAGAATAGACTGAAAATGAGTGGAAATTATGGTTTTTGAGGTTAATAATAATATGGGATCAAAATGACCCCCAAATTCTATGATTTAAGCTGTTTTTTAGGGTTTTTTGAAAAAAACACCCGAATCCAAAACACACCCGAATCCGACAAAAAAAATTCGGTGAGGTTTTGCCAAAACGCGGTCGAACCCAAAACACGGCCGCGGAACCGAACCCAAAACCAAAACACAAAACCCGAAAAATTTCAGGCGCTCATCTCTAATTTAATCACTAATTCATATTTTTTCAGTGCTGCCCCCTGGTTTGGTTTATGTCATCATAATGGCATTTACAGAGCAGGGGCCGGATGTAATGACGCCACGAGTTCGGTGGCTGTGCGGGATGCCGGACAAATTCAGACTTTTTTTTAAAGGGGCAATCACTTACAAGGCAAAACTTGGGCGGCAATTACATCCGGCCCCAGGTATCACAATGGTGCTGGCCCCAGAACAATATCTATGGGTTCACCATCTGTCCCAGGTAAGTAATTGTTCCTGCGCTTCATTGCTTGCTTACATTGCTATAAAAATAGCTTTTAGATTTTATATACTTTATACTAACACAGCATTAATAAGGAACTCTTCTCCTTGTGTTAGGTCCTTCTCCCAACTACCTTAAGAGCATCATACTGTGTTATATTATACACCAGCTATACTTCCTCACAGGGGCGGATTGGGATGGAAAACCACCCCGGGAAATTTATAGAAGCGGCCCTAGTGCGGGTATGGTCTGCGTCTTTTGCTGCATTGTGTCTGAGACCAGGGGCGGACTAGGAACTAAAAGTGACCCTGTAAAATTTAGTAGAAGTGGCCCGACATGGGCAGCACAAGAGGTATAACATACCGTGTATCCATGGCAGCATCACTGGATGACAGAGGTGCTGTACTGCAGAGATGGAATAACAGAATGAATGGGGACAATGCAGTGTTCTGAGTGGGTTGTGTCTATGTTGCCTTCGTGCTAAGGACCTGGACGTGACAAAACGAGAGGGCAGGAGAGAACTTCCGCCCTTACAGCACCTAAATGTCTTCTTCGTTCTCCGTTCGTTTGGGGGATTTTTTTTTTCTATGTAGCATTGGACCCTCGGGGGCTCGGTGTCTCGCTCCGCTCCGCTTGACACACTTTACTATTCCAAATAGATTGTGACATGGACCCAGGGGGTTATGGGAAAGGTCCTCTCCACAAAGGTAATCTAGACGCTACCGTACTGAGTGTGGTGGGCTGCCTGTCATGTGGGTGGTGGGGCCCATGACAACACACAAAACAGGCCCCACAGACACGCCAGCCTACCAGGAATCTTCCTAGTGAGCACTATGACCAATCCGCCCCTGCTTCCTTATAACAACTATCAACTGCTGTCTCTGATCAGCATCCCTAGGCCACAGAGGACAACCCTCCCTTCATAAGGTCTTGCCCTCTCTGTGTGTTATCTGTATCTAAGGGTGTGTACACACGGTGAGATCCTTGCTATGCCTGATTTTCACTTTGCGATTTCCCCTGAACTCCCCGGAACCCAGCACCCAGGGCCGGCGCCACCATTAGGCAGCTTTAGGCAGCTGCCTATGGGCGCCTGCCACTGGAGGGCGGCACGCTTCCATTAAACTTACTTTTTTTTTTAATCAACTGCCCCTGGAGGATGCGCCCACAGATTATGTGTCCCAGGCAATCCCCCCACCGCATCCCCCGAGCCTGTCACTTCCACACACAGCTGCATGTTCGGCTCCGCTGTCGCCGCCCTCCTCCGATTCCAGTCAAACAGCAGAATAGCCGCTGTTCTGCCGCTTGACTGGGATCGGAGGAGGCGGCGACGGAGCCGAACAGCATGTTGTGTGTGGAAGTGACAGGCTCGGGGGATGCGGGGGGGGGGAGAGAACGCGGGTGCAGTTTATCCTGATGGAGCGGAAGAAGCAGCGGAGCCCAGCCAAGCATGCTGCTGCGGCTGTGTGCGGTAGTGACTCAGTGGCTGCTTCTCAGTATGGAGATGCTGAGGAACGGTGGAGGCGTAGGCGGCAGGGGCAGAGCCGTGAATGCTGCAGCTGTGCGGGTAAGTGATGGGCTCGGGAGATGCCAGGGAGCAGAGGATGCAGGGAGCAGTGGTGGATCAGCAGCCCGAATCCTGGAGATCAGGTCACTGCACCCTGCTGGCCTCTCCCTGCTTTGCCATGTTAACCCGTAGACCCTGTGTCACAACAGCGGTGCACACGGCTGGTAAGAGCAGAGACACAAGTGGCCAGAGTATGGACAGGAGCGCAGTATATGTGTGTATATGTGTGTTAGGGTCTCCTGCCCTGTGCTGCCACGTCGTCATGGCAACCGGGAGACAAGTGCTAGTGGAGTAACCTGAGCGCAGCTGATACTCCGGTTCGGGTCTTTTGCTGTGCAGTGGTTATAGGCTCTGTGCACTGCAGGGGATCCGGTGCTGGTTTTTGTGCTCACAGTCTGTGAGGTCTGAGTGGGGCGTGGACAGCACCTGCTTTATAAGGCCTCTTTTCAGGGTAAGCAGATGCTGCTGAATCTTTGTTGGTTAGTCAGTTCATGAAAGTTAGCCAGTACTGTGTAGCTTTGTATTTGTTTGTTGCTTACTGCAAATAGGCCTGGGGATTTGGTATTACACTCTGCCAATCCAGACCTAGCAGTAAGACTGGAGTCAGTCGTTTAGCTTGCTGGGGTTCTGTTACTACTCTGTGAACTTAGCAAGTTTGCGGCTGTATTCTAAGACTTGCCTGTCTAATCCTGTCTCACTGTGCTAGGTGTCAGGGGCCAGTTTAGTGGCAGTAAGCTAAAACCTGTGCACTGCAAGTGAGAATTAGGATTGTGGGGACTCTCCTTGTGTCTATCATTCCATCTCTGACCAAGGAGTTTACTGCCACACCCGTTGGTAACCCTTTAGGGTTTTGCTGTTGCCCTTAGCAACAGCATTTCGGGTTCTCTACGTATTAAAACACAACATCTTGTTTTTTTTCCATCTGAGCAGTTATAATACAAGGGAGATACCCAGTTCCTTAGCCTCTGGGCTTCTCTGTTCACTTTGTGTGTATTTTGTTACCCTATCACCTTCTGTGTACGTTATGTCATATTCCCCAGTTTGTCTGTGAGTCCATTTGTTTTGCATAACAGTTCAAACACCAGTACATTCCTGCAGACACTGGAGTGCATAACAGTTCTGACACCAGTACTTTCCTGCAGGCACTGGTGTGCATAACATATTCAGCAGCCTAATACTCCTGTTGAAATTTTGTGGGAATATGGAGCATACCCCTCAAAATACGTTGCAACAGGTGGTCGATCAGGTGCAGGTCCTGACTCGACAATTTAATGATTTGTCCATTAAAATGCACACCTCCCAGGCTGCTGGCAGAGCTCCCGCAGCAGCAGCACCTGTAGGGGTTAAGGAGCCGAAAGTAAATCTCCCGGATCGTTTTTCTGGAGATCGCTCGCAGTTCTTTTGTTTCAAGGAGAGCTGCAAGCTATACTTCCGGCTTAGGCCTCAGTCTTCTGGGTCGGAGATTCAGCGGGTGGGCATAGTGATTTCCTTGCTACAAGGAGACCCACAGGTCTGGGCATATGGGTTGCAGCCTGACTGTCCGTCGCTTAAAAGTGTTGATGCTTTTTTTACGGCACTGGGCATGTTGTATGATGACCCTGACAAGACGGCCTCAGCCGAGGCTCAGATTTCGATCCTTAAGCAAGGGCGAAGGCCAGTTGAGGTTTACTGTACGGAGTTTCGGAGGTTGGCCCATGATACCCAGTGGAATGACCCAGCCCTGAGACACCAGTACCGAAGAGGTCTTTCTAACCAGATAAAGGACCAACTGGTACAATATCCCTTGCCTGATAGCTTGGATCAGCCCATGCAGTTATCCATCCGGGTGGATAGACGGCTGAGAGAGCGTAGGCTTGAAAGGGAGACTGAGATTTCCTTCCTTCCCAAGGGAACCTCAGACTCTGAGGAATTTTCTGAGGAGCCTATGCAGATTGGGGCTACCAGCCTCTCCTCGCGTGAGAAGACGCGGAGGAGACAGCAGGGGTTGTGTTTGTACTGTGGGAATAAAGGTCATGTGGTAGTATCATGCCCAGAAAAGCCGGAAAACTTCAGGGCCTGAGGGTGATGGGAAATATCCTGTCAGGCCAGAAGTCAGAATTTCCCAAGAAGACTTTTATCATTCCGGTGACCTTGAAGATCCTCGGTCAAACTGTCAAGACTGAGGCCTTTGTGGACAGTGGGGCCGACGGGGTTTTTATGGACCGCCAATTCGCCCTGAAACACTCTGTTCCCTTAGTACCCTTGGCATCGGAAATTGAGATTTGTGGGTTAAACGGGGAACCATTATCCCAAAGTAAAATTACCTCTTGCACTAGCCAGATTTCTTTGTTTATTGGAGCCACACACTCTGAAAAATTGTCCTTTTATGTGACTGTCTGTACTTTTGCCCCATTGGTGTTGGGGTTACCCTGGTTAAGGGCCCACAATCCTCAATTTGACTGGGTCTCTGGGGAGATTCTTAGTTGGGGTACTGATTGTTTCAGGAGTTGCTTGAGCCTTCCAGTCAGGCTCTCGCAGCTAAGTTTGCCAGGATTGCCAGGGTGTTATGCAGATTTTGCGGACGTGTTCTCCAAAAAAATTGCAGAGGTACTACCTCCCCATCGCCCCTATGACTGTGCCATTGATTTGTTGCCAAATGCTAAGCTTCCCAAGAGCAGGTTGTACTCCCTGTCACGTCCTGAGACTCAGGCTATGGCAGAGTACATTCAGGAGAACTTGGCTAAGGGATTTATCAGACCTTCACAGTCTCCAGTTGGGTCGGGGTTCTTCTTCGTGGGTAAAAAGGACGGTTCGTTGCGACCCTGCATCGACTTCAGGGAATTGAACCGTATCACGATTAAAAACTCATACCCACTGCCTCTCATTTCGGTCTTGTTTGACCAGCTTCGTACTGCCACCATTTTTTCTAAGATTGACCTACGCGGTGCGTACAATCTAATCCGAATAAGAGAGGGGGATGAATGGAAGACTGCCTTTAATACCCACTCAGGGCATTATGAATATTTGGTGATGCCTTTTGGGCTCTGTAATGCCCCGGCAGTCTTCCAGGATTTCATGAATGATGTGCTCAGGGAATATTTGGATAGATTCTTAGTTGTATACTTAGATGACATCCTAATCTTCTCCCATTCCCTGGAGGAACATCGGAAGCATGTACGCTTAGTCCTCCAGAAACTCAGAGACCACCGGCTTGGGGCGAAGCTGGAGAAGTGCGAATTTGAAGTTCAGCAAATCGCATTTCTAGGATATATTATCTCCCCAGAAGGTTTCCAAATGGAGGGTTCCAAGGTACAGGCAGTCCTGGATTGGGTGCAGCCCACTAGTTTGAAGGCGCTTCAGCGTTTCCTGGGCTTTGCGAATTTTTATAGACGATTTATCGCTGGATTTTCGTCTATAGTGGCGCCCTTGGTGGCACTCACTAAGAAAGGGGCGGATGTTGCTCACTGGTCTTGTGAGGCTAAAGCGGCTTTTGCCCGTCTCAAAAGGGCATTTGTTTCGGCCAAGGTGCTGCGACACCCAGATCCAGAGCGTCCTTTTGTGGTGGAGGTGGATGCCTCTGAGATGGGTATTGGGGCAGTGCTTTCTCAGATGGGAGTGTCTGATAATCGCCTTCATCCCTGTGCTTACTTTTCCCGTAAATTTTCGCCTGCCGAGATGAATTATGACGTGGGTAACCGGGAATTGTTGGCTATTAAGGATGCACTCGAGGAGTGGAGACACTGGCTTGAGGGGGCTAAGTTTGTGGTCTCAATTCTCACTGACCATAAGAATCTGGCATATTTAGAGTCAGCGAAGCGTCTCAATGCCAGGCAGGCACGATGGGCTTTGTTTTTTGCTCGCTTTAATTTTTTGATAACATATCGCCCTGGGTCAAAAAACATCAAGGCTGATGCGCTCTCGCGGAGTTTTGCTCCAATCCAGGAGACCACCGAGGAGCCGTTGCCCATTGTTTCCCCATCATGTATTAAAGTGGGCATTACCCAGGACCTCTTATCATTAGTCCTTAGAGCACAGGAGCAGGCTCCTCCAGACCTTCCGGTAGGTCTTTTGTTTGTGCCTCCTAGGTTAAGACAGCGAGTGTTCCTGGAATTCCATGCCAAGAAGTCGGCAGGTCACCCGGGTATTGCCAGAACTCGGGAGTTGCTATCTAGGGCGGTGTGGTGGCCCTCGGTGGCTAAGGATGTGGATCAGTGGGTTCGGGCATGTGACATCTGTGCCCGAAATAAGACTCCTAGAGGGGTTCCTGTTGGCCCATTACATCCACTCTCTATCCCATCTAAGCCATGGACCCACATTTCAATGGATTTTGTGGTGGACTTGCCCAAATCCTCGGGGATGACAGCCATCTGGGTTGTCGTTGACAGGTTTTCGAAGATGGCGCACTTCGTTCCACTGGTTGGGCTGCCATCAGCCAGACGCCTGTCTGAATTATTTATGCTGCATGTTGTGCGTCTCCACGGGTTGCCACTTGATGTGGTCTCTGACCGCGGATCCCAGTTTGTGGCCAAATTCTGGAGGGCATTTTGTTCCGATCTCCAGATTTCTGTCAGCTTGTCGTCAGGCTACCATCCGCAGTCTAATGGGCAGACTGAAAGGGTGAACCAGTCCTTGGAGCAGTTCCTCAGGTGTTATGTCTCCAAGTGTCAGACTGACTGGGTTGCTCATCTGTCCATGGCGGAGTTTGCCTATAACAACGCGGCTCACTCTGCTACAGGGATCTCTCCCTTCCTTTGTGTGTATGGGCATCATCCTAAGGCCAATTCTTTTGACCCCCTGGACTCCACGCCTGGTGGTTCCTCTGTGGTTTCGGTCCTTAGAGGTATTTGGCGGAAAGTGAAGAAAGCCCTTGTGTCTGTGTCATTAGTGACCAAAAGGGTTTTTGATAAGCGGAAAAGACCCTGCAGCTTCAAATTAGGAGACTTCGTCTGGTTGTCTACCAAGAATTTGAAGTTGAGACAGCCATCTCATAAGTTAGGGCCCCGGTTCATCGGCCCTTATAAGATCACCAGGGTTATCAATCCGGTGGCATTTCAGTTAGATCTGCCCCGTTCTTTGGGTATCAATAAAACATTTCATTGTTCCCTTTTAAAACGGGCGATTAGTAATCCTTCTTCCAGTGGAAGACCTTCCCCTCTTCTGATACGTGGCCAGAGGGAGTTTGTTGTTGAAAGGATTCTTGACTCCAAGGTGGTTCGGGGTCGGCTGTCATTTTTGGTGCACTGGAAGGGGTATGGCCCGGAGGAGCGGTCGTGGGTGCGCAGTTGTGATCTTCATGCCCCCAGACTGATACGCTCTTTCTTCTCGCAGTTCCCCGATAAACCCGGTGGTAGGGGTTCTTTGACCCCTCGTCAGAGGGGGGGTACTGTTAGGGTCTCCTGCCCTGTGCTGCCACGTCGTCATGGCAACCGGGAGACAAGTGCTAGTGGAGTAACCTGAGCGCAGCTGATACTCCGGTTCGGGTCTTTTGCTGTGCAGTGGTTATAGGCTCTGTGCACTGCAGGGGATCCGCTGCTGGTTTTTGTGCTCACAGTCTGTGAGGTCTGAGTGGGGCGTGGACAGCACCTGCTTTATAAGGCCTCTTTTCAGGGTAAGCAGATGCTGCTGAATCTTTGTTGGTTAGTCAGTTCATGAAAGTTAGCCAGTACTGTGTAGCTTTGTATTTGTTTGTTGCTTACTGCAAATAGGCCTGGGGATTTGGTATTACACTCTGCCAATCCAGACCTAGCAGTAAGACTGGAGTCAGTCGTTTAGCTTGCTGGGGTTCTGTTACTACTCTGTGAACTTAGCAAGTTTGCGGCTGTATTCTAAGACTTGCCTGTCTAATCCTGTCTCACTGTGCTAGGTGTCAGGGGCCAGTTTAGTGGCAGTAAGCTAAAACCTGTGCACTGCAAGTGAGAATTAGGATTGTGGGGACTCTCCTTGTGTCTATCATTCCATCTCTGACCAAGGAGTTTACTGCCACACCCGTTGGTAACCCTTTAGGGTTTTGCTGTTGCCCTTAGCAACAGCATTTCGGGTTCTCTACGTATTAAAACACAACATCTTGTTTTTTTTCCATCTGAGCAGTTATAATACAAGGGAGATACCCAGTTCCTTAGCCTCTGGGCTTCTCTGTTCACTTTGTGTGTATTTTGTTACCCTATCACCTTCTGTGTACGTTATGTCATATTCCCCAGTTTGTCTGTGAGTCCATTTGTTTTGCATAACAGTTCAAACACCAGTACATTCCTGCAGACACTGGAGTGCATAACAGTTCTGACACCAGTACTTTCCTGCAGGCACTGGTGTGCATAACAATGTGCAATGCATGCTGTATGTATATATATATATATATACAGTATATATATATATATATATATATGTGTGTGCATGCAATATGTGTGTGATATTTGTGTGCATGCTGTGCCTGTGTATATATCTATATGTGTGTGTGTGTCTGCGCGTATGTTGTATGTGTATATATATATATGTGTGTGTGTATCTATGTGCATGCTGTATGTGTGGGTGATATTGTGTATATGTGAGTGTGTGTATATCTGCATGTAATATGTGTGTATATGTGGACGCACTGTATTCCCCTATCGCAGACACATAGCGTTCAGTTTCTGCGGCCCTATGAGGGGGTTCAGTATGATATACGGTCGGCCGGGATGCCGTCCGTCAGTATACCGACAACAGCATCCCGACCTTCAGTATGCTAGCAGCAGGGTGAGTGCAAAGAGTCCGCTTAGGGGCTCGATGCACTCGCCATGCTTCAGCCTCGGTGGCATGCTGCGCTTGCCACAGGTTCTATTCCCACTCTATGGGTGTTGTGGACACCCACAAGTGGGAATAGCCCGTTAGCTGGTATTCCGGCTGTTAGAAGTGTCAGTGGTCGGGATCCCAGCGTCGGAATCCTGATCGTCGCCAACTTAACTGCATCCGCTATGAGGAGCCCTATTAACAATTGCAGGCTTTTCAGCCCACAGTATTATTAACAATGAGATTTAGTGCCTATCTATAATATAAAACAACAGATTGTGGTACTGTATTATACTGTACCTTACCTGGTTTTGGGACTGGGTTCAATTTAACATGTCATTTATGTAATACTGTAAATATCTAGTTTTTCTTTTTCTGCTAATTGCACAGCCTCTAGATCACACCTCACACTTCACGTCTTTATTTTAGAACTAATTTTTACTGATAGAGGGGGATGGGGGGGGGGGGGGTTGCTGTAGGCTGAACTTTTGCCTAGGGTGCCAAAAAACCTTGCACCGGCCCTGCCAGCACCACCGATTTTGACTAACTTTTCTTGAGATATGGACTATGTGTGCTTACGATTTTGGCTTATGTGAGATTTTGGCTTATGTGAGATGTCATTGACATGTGAGATGAACTAGATAGTACACCGATCTAGCAAGGATTGACTTGCCTGCACAGTCTATCTTTCTTGCAATGCCGACCCCTCGGGAGTGCGCATCGGGATCGAATTGGGATCGCAAGCAACATAACACCTTGCAATTTGCACTAACTTTTCTTGCGATTTTGACTATAAAGTCAAAATCGAAAGAAAATATCTCACCGTGTGTACACACCTTGACAGTCAGACTGCATTGTGTACTGTATATGTCAGAGTGGTTTCCGCAGCTCTAGGTGTAGAGTAAGGGTTTTGTCCTTCTCAACAGTTGGATGCATTTCAGTGATTCCAGCTTTAGGTGATGGGATGTGTGGGGATGGTTCCGGACAATAACGAAATAACTAGTAATTGGCCACACTGTTTGATAGAGTGGACGCTACTCTTTCAAATGTGTATAAGTCCCTAAATTAATAGAACCAAGTATATAACTGTTATGCGAGCACATTGTTTGAAAGAGGGGTCTGGCCACTCTGCAAGCACCCCCAAGACCGCTCCTGTCCCCTGCATTACAGAATTGTTTTATCTTTGATATAGTGATGCGCTAATTCACTCAGTGAAGTTAATAATGAACAAATTAGGAGAATAGAACCATGTGGTTGTCATATTCTTATGTCACATTTGTACTTTTTTATTTATTTAGTACAGTGGGGTTTCTGCATCTGTAAATGCAGTTTCCTGTATAAAGTGCACAACAGAAGCAGCATTTTTTGTAAATTGCACATTTGTCTGTTTTATACACTTTGGGGGTCATTCCGAGTTGTTCGCTCGCTAGCAGATTTTAGCAGCATTGCACACACTAGGCCGCCGCCCTCTGGGAGTGTATCTTAGCTTAGCAGAATAGCGAACGAAAGATTAGCAGAATTGTGAATAGAAAATTCTTAGCAGTTTCTGAGTAGCTCCAGACCTACTCACAGATTGCGATCAGCTCAGGCCGTTTCGTTCCTGGTTTGACGTCACAAACACGCCCTGCGTTCGGCCAGCCACTCCCCCGTTTCTCCAGACACTCCCGCATTTTATTAAGGCACGCCTGCGTTTTTCCGCACACTCCCAGAAAACGGTCAGTTTCCGCTCAGAAACACCCACTTCCTGTCAATCACACTCCGATCACTTCAACGATGAAAATTCTTCGTTCGGACATGAGTAAATCTACTAAGTTTTGTGCTAAAATACTTACCGCATGCGCACTGCGTACCACGCGCATGCGCATTTTTGCCTTAATCGCTCCGTTGCGAAAATCGGCAACGAGCGAACAACTCGGAATGACCCCCTTTGTCATCTGTATAATGTCGTTAGTAGCATTATGTTTCTTTCTTAATGTACCAAATGAATGAAAATAATAAAACACCACCATTATAATGTATTCTGATATATTACATAATGGCTAGGTATGTAAGAGACAAATGATCTGCTAGTAGCTCTATCCTACCATCTGAACTAACTTTTGTAGGTTTTATTGTGTTTAAATACCACATATTGGGGGTCATTCCGAGTTGATCACTCGTTGCCGATTTTCGCAACGGAGCGATTAAGGCTAAAATGCGCATGCGCATGGTACGCAGTGCGCATGCGCTAAGTATTTTAACACAAAACTTAGTAGATTTACTCACGTCCGAACGAAGAATTTTCATCGTTGAAGTGATCGGAGTGTGATTGACAGGAAGTGGGTGTTTCTGGGCGGAAACTAGCCGTTTTCTGGGAGTGTGCGGAAAAACGCAGGCGTGCCAAGAAAAAACGCGTGAGTGTCTGGAGAAACGGGGGAGTGGCTGGCCGAACGCAGGGCGTGTTTGTGACGTCAAACCAGGAATGAAACGGACTGAGCTGATCGCAATCTGTGAGTAGGTCTGGAGCTACTCAGAAACTGCTAAGAATTTTCTATTCGCAATTCTGCTCATTTTTCGTTCGCTATTCTGCTAAACTAAGATACACTCCCAGAGGGCGGCGGCCTAGCGTGTGCAATGCTGCTAAAATCTGCTAGCAAGCGAACAACTCAGAATGACCCCCCTTGTACATAAGCCTCCCCCAATATAGCACCTTATCAATCTCATGAAAATAAATATGTCCATCATATAAAAATGTAATTTTGGCATATGGATGCATAGCTGAGAGCATTGACAGTCCCCAATATGCCCACCAGACAAGGGAGAATTTGCACTCCTTACATGCGCTGCAATTGCACATACAAAATCTATGTGTGTTACATAAATCAGGTGTCATTTCATTTGCAGTGTAGGAGGCGCATTCTCGCATTTTTGTAAATATTCCTAACTGCCTGACCCTATTAACCGTCTTTCCCGAACAATAACTGAGGGGGCCCTGATGAGACGGTTACTGGGATTGGCTGTTTTGGTGGCTTATACATGATATGGGTTGTGACAAATTCCAAAATAATAATGATTGTAAGAATTGTAATTGGCCCAAATGCCTGGTGCGGAATATGGAATGCACTCACCGAGATTTGGGGGCAATATATTGTGCAGATTTGATGCTCAAGAAGATATTAGGGATCAAGAGGACAGAGCACCAACCAAGACAAAACCAAAAGCCATTCTAAAAAGAAAAAGAAAGGTCATTAGAACATTCTCACTGCATAAGGGACAGGAAAGCACGTAGAATATTCCATAAGGGGTTAATATATATACAGTGGTTTAGCTGAAGACCAATGAGCCTCACAGTGGAATATGACTAGGGCCAAATCCTACTCCAACTCTCCATGCACTCACCCAGGGATCGTCCACATTATCACAGATGATGACACGAAAATTGTCCAGTGTCATAGGCACGGAGCGGCAGGATGCAATGTCCTGCATTATCTGAAATAAAAGGGATTTATTGCAATTTGCTTTATATAATATCTGTGAGAGCACAATCATGTAACTGATCACTTAACTTCATGCCTTATTCATGTCTGTACGCACATGCATCGCAAGGAAAGCTGCCGCGCCCCCAAAAAACAGGAGACTGACAGCCAGTGAAATACCGCATGACAGAATCCCGACCGCCACAGGGTATTCCCACGCAGTGGGTGGGTCCACGCCACCAACCAAGTGGGAATATAACCTGTGTGAAGTGAAGCGTGATGAGCGCACTCAGTGCCTCGCTGTCGGGATTCCGACACATGGGATGCTGTTGTCGGTATACTAACAGCCATCACCCCGTCTGTCGGTAAAACATACCGATTCCAGTGATTCTTTGGTTATGCAGACTTGACGTGGCAGTAGCGAGGCTGGCGCCGCCGCCATATTGCTGTAAGTACATGATTGCAGGTGAAGGCAGATACACACCTGCATTTATGCTGCCACTCGGTTACCTCCTGTCAGTCACTCTGAATGAGATGCATCAAACATGTCATTTTGCATGTGAAGCATCCTACCATTCTTTGCAAGCATAACAGCTCCTGCATTAAAAGCTGTCCTTTGCCATAATAGGACTTCTGGGTTTATGACCCGGAGCCCTATCTGCACATGCGTGGGCTGACGCGCGCACCACGGGGGGTGCTGGGAGGGATCCGACTGAATCCCTCTCAGTGGGAAAGTGCGAAAGAAGTCCATAGACTTCTATAGGGCAATGCCATCTAAAGATCCAAGCCCTGGAATCTATCGCAGTCCGAGGTTTGGCGCATATGCAGGAAATGGCCAAACCTCCAAAAACGTCATTTGCAAAGGTTTGGCCGCATTTTTAACCTTGTACACTCAAAGAGCGGCTTCGCAGAGGTACCATGGCGTGTGCGCAGTGCGATTGTGGCGCATGCATGGTCTGTCGATAATTGCTCAGTAACGTGAACATCTGAATTGCATAAAAATCTGAATTAGGCCCTTAGCCTCTAATACTAGTATATAACAATCAGAGATTGCAAAAATTTAATACATTGCAAGGAAGTATTAATTATCACATGCAGGGACAGAGATTGCGAGAAAGCTCTGTCCCTGCGAATCCTCTTACCACAATTATCAGGATATTTTTCGTTAAAAATACCCTGAGATTGTGATTGCGCATACGCCGCCATCGCCAGCTGACTCCCACGACCTGCCCTTCCGCTTACACTTACCTGCCTTCAGAACCAGTGATCAGTGATCCGGGAGGGTAGCCGGTCATCGAATCCTGTGCTCTGCTGTGACCCCCGGTGCTGTAAAGTGAGCTGCTGGCTTCACAGCATCTCATTACTGCACCGGGGTTCACAGCAGCAGCACAGAAACAGATGACCGGCTGCCCTCACTGGATCACTGATCAACTGTTCCTGGGTGCAGGTAAGTATTAACTTTTTTTCTAACTTTTTTTTTCCACACAGTGATCAACCTCTGTGTCCCTCAGACACACATGGCTGATCATAGGGGCCAGATCCCAGCTCAACCTTCACTGCCAGAAAGCAGAGATGGCTGTGCAGGGGAACTAGTGGGGAGTCTTGAGAACGCTATCTCAAGATAGTGTTATTATCTTATGGCTCCCATTGGTATTTTTTTTAACTATTTTTTATTTAGTAAATTCAGGCAGATCACATTTCCTAATACAAGTATGTGAAAATTGAGCTGATTACAAAATAAAATATATGCAAATTTAAAGGCTTAGAGGAGAAATTTGCGAATTCTCCTCCAATTGCCAATTAGTACATTCAGATGATACTAAAATAATATTAAATGGGTATGAAACACCCTTTTTCACATTATATTTGTAAAAATAATTTTGATAAATATGCCTGATCAGGTAAGCTTGCTATATTTTCAATAATGATATTAAATAATTATGAACATTTTGGTGGCAGAAAAATAAAACTCTATGGCCCAGAGGCCAGCAGCTTCAGCAGCACTAAGGGGTCAATGGGAGATTTAACCCCACCTGTGACTGGCTACATACATGAATATTAGGACAACTCTCATGAACATGTCTAGCTCCACTCTGTGTACACCAGTGGTTCCCAAACTGCGTGACAAGGCACCCTGGGGTGCTGCAAGGCTCTTGCAGGGGTGCCTAGGGGTGGTGGTCCAGGAACAAATCAAATTAATTATGGTCAAAGTGATAGGCAAAACCAGTGCTAATGGCTGCCAATCATAAAACATGAGGACAATCAGAATCACAACTGTACACCCCACATAACTGACCCTAAGGGTGACAGGTAGCCACAATTTACTTAATGTAATCATTTTTCTCTATCGTCCTAGTGGATGCTGGGGTTCCTGAAAGGACCATGGGGAATAGCGGCTCCGCAGGAGACAGGGCACAAAAAGTAAAGCTTTAGGATCAGGTGGTGTGCACTGGCTCCTCCCCCTATGACCCTCCTCCAAGCCTCAGTTAGATTTTTGTGCCCGGCCGAGAAGGGTGCAATCTAGGTGGCTCTCCTAAAGAGCTGCTTAGAAAAGTTTAGCTTAGGTTTTTTATTTTACAGTGAGTCCTGCTGGCAACAGGATCACTGCAACGAGGGACTTAGGGGAGAAGAAGTGAACTCACCTGCGTGCAGGATGGATTGGCTTCTTGGCTACTGGACATTAGCTCCAGAGGGACGATCACAGGTACAGCCTGGATGGTCACCGGAGCCTCGCCGCCGGCCCCCTTGCAGATGCTGAAACGAGAAGAGGTCCAGAATCGGCGGCAGAAGACTCCTCAGTCTTCTTAAGGTAGCGCACAGCACTGCAGCTGTGCGCCATTTTCCTCTCAGCACACTTCACACGGCAGTCACTGAGGGTGCAGGGCGCTGGGAGGGGGGCGCCCTGGGAGGCAAATGAAAACCTTTTTTGGCTAAAAATACCTCACATATAGCCTCCGGGGGCTATATGGAGATATTTAACCCCTGCCAGAATCCGTTAAGAGCGGGAGACGAGGCCGCCGAAAAAGGGGCGGGGCCTATCTCCTCAGCACACAGCGCCATTTTCCCTCACAGAAAGGCTGGAGGGAAGGCTCCCAGGCTCTCCCCTGCACTGCACTACAGAAACAGGGTTAAAACAGAGAGGGGGGGCACTAATTTGGCGTTAGAAATATATAAAAAAGATGCTATAAGGGAAAACACTTATATAAGGTTGTCCCTATATAATTATAGCGTTTTTGGTGTGTGCTGGCAAACTCTCCCTCTGTCTCCCCAAAGGGCTAGTAGGTCCTGTCCTCTATCAGAGCATTCCCTGTGTGTGTGCTGTGTGTCGGTACGTGTGTGTCGACATGTATGAGGACGATGTTGGTGAGGAGGCGGAGCAATTGCCTGTAATGGTGATGTCACTCTCTAGGGAGTCGACACCGGAATGGATGGCTTATTTAGGGAATTACGTGATAATGTCAACACGCGCCAAGGTCGGTTGACGAAATGAGACGGCCGACAAACAATTAGTACCGGTCCAGACGTCTCAAAAACACCGTCAGGGGTTTTTTAAAACGCCCGTTTACTTTAGTCGGTCGACACAGACACAGACAGGGACACTGAATCCAGTGTCGACGGTGAATAAACAAACGTATTCCTTATTAGGGCCACACGTTAAGGGCAATGAAGGAGGTGTTACATATTTCTGATACTACAAGTACCACAAAAGAGGGTATTATGTGGGATGTGAAAAAACTACCGTAGTTTTTCCTGAATCAGATAAATTAAATGAAGTGTGTGATGATGCGTGGGTTCCCCCCGATAGAAAATATGGGCGGTATACCCTTTCCCGCCAGAAGTTAGGGCGCGTTGGGAAACACCCCTTAGGGTGGATAAGGCGCTCACACGCTTATCAGAACAAGTGGCGGTACCGTCTATAGATAGGGCCGTCCTCAAGGAGCCAGCTGACAGGAGGCTGGAAAAATATCATAAAAAGTATATACACACATACTGGTGTTATACTGCGACCAGCGATCGCCTCAGCCTGGATGTGCAGAGCTGGGGTGGCTTGGTCGGATTCCCTGACTAAAAATATTGATACCCTTGACAGGGACAGTATTTTATTGACTATAGAGCATTTAAAGGATGTATTTCTATATATGCGAGATGCACAGAGGGATATTTGCACTCTGGCATCAAGAGTAAGTGCGATGTCCATATCTGCCAGAAGATGTTTATGGACACGACAGTGGTCAGGTGATGCAGATTCCAAACGGCACAAAGGTGTATTGCCGTATAAAGGAAGAGGAGTTATTTGGGGTCGGTCCATCGGACCTGGTGGCCACGGCAACTGCTGGAAAATCCACCGTGTTTACCCTAAGTCACATCTCTGCAGAAAAAGACACCGTCTTTTCAGCTTCAGTCCTTTCGTCCCTATAAGAGTCATATCTGCCCAGGGATAGAGGAAAGGGAAGAAGACTGCAGCAGGCAGCCCATTCCCAGGAACAGAAGCGTTTCCACCGCTTCTGACAAGCTCTCAGCATGACGCTGAGACCATACAGGACCCCTGGATCCTACAAGTAGTATCCCAGGGGTACAGTTTGGAATGTCGAGACGTTTCCCCTGCGCAGGCTCCTGAAGTCTGCTTTACCAAGGTCTCCCTCCGACAAGGAGGCAGTATGGGAAAAAATTCACGAGCTGTATTCCCAGCAGGTGATAATTAAATTACCCCTCCTACAACAAGAAAAGGGGTATTATTCCACACTATATTGTGGTACTGAAGCCAGAAGGCTAGGTGAGACTTATTCTAAATCTAAAAAAATTTGAACACTTACAAAGGTTCAAATCAAGATGGAGTCACTCAGAGCAGTGATAACGAACCGGGATCCATGTCCCAAATTTGCCCTTATCACTAAGGGTACCTCAGGTTCGTGGTACAGAACTGTCACTATCAGTTTCAGACGCTGCCGTTTGGATTGTCTACGGCACCCCGGGTCTTTACCAAGGTAATGGCCGAAATGATGGTTCTTCTTCGAAGAAAAGGAGTCTTAATTATCCCTTACTTGGACGATCTCCTGATAAGGGCAAAGTCCAGGGAACAGTTGGAGGTCGGAGTAGCACTATCTCGGATACTGTTACAACAGCAGGGGTGGATTCTAAATATTCCAAAATCGCAGCTGATCCCGACAACAAGTCTCCTGTGCTTAGGGATGATTCTGGACACAGTCCAGAAAAAGGTGTTTCTCCCGGAAGAGAAAGCCAGGGAGTTATCCGAGCTAGTCAGGAACCTCCTAAAATCAGTGCATCATTGCACAAGGGCCATGGTAAAAAAAATGGTGACTTCCTTCGAAGCAATTCCAGTCGTCAGATTTCATGCAAGAACTTTTCAGTGGGATCTGCTGGACAAATGGTCCGGATCGCATCTTCAGATGCATCAGCGGATAACCCTATATCCAAGGACAAGGGTGTCTCTCCTGTGGTGGTTACAGAGTGCTCATCTTCTAGAGGGCCGCAGATTCGGCATTCAGTTTTGGATGTTGGTGACCACGGAGGCCAGCCCGAGAGGCTGGGGAGCAGTCACACAAGGAAAAAATTTCCAGGGAGTGTGATCAAGTCTGGAGATTTTTCTCCACATAAATATAGCTAAGGGTAAATTTATAATGCTCTAGGCTTAGCAAGACCTCTGCTTCAAGGTCAGCCGGTATTGATCCAGTGGGATAAAACATCACGGCAGTCGCCCACGTAAATAGACAGGGCGGCACAAGAAGCAGGAGGGCAGTGGCAAAAACTGCAAGGACTTTTCGCTGGGCGGAAAATCATGTGATAGCACTGTCAGCAGTGTTTCATTCCGGGAATGGAAACTGGGAAGCAGACTTCCTCAGTAGGCACGACCTCCACCCGGCAGAGTGGGAACTTCATGGGGAAGTTTTCCACATAATTGTAAACCGTTGGGAATTACCAAAGGTGGACATGATGGCGTCCCGTCTGAACAAAAAACGGGACAGGTATTGCGCCAGGTTAAGAGACCCTCAGGCAATAGCTGTGGACGGTCTGGTAACACCGTGGGTGTACCAGTCGGTGTATGTGTTCCATCCTCTGCTTTTCATACCTAAGGTACTGAGAATTATAAGACGTAGAGGAGTAAGAACTATACTCATGGCTCCGGATTGGCCAAGAAGGACTTGGTACCCGGAACTTCAAGAGATGCTCACAGAGGACTTATGGCCTCTGCCGCTAAGAAGGGACTTGTTTCAGCAAGTACCATGTCTGTTCCAAGACTTACCGCAGCTGCGTTTGACGGCATGGCGGTGGAACGCCGGATCCTAAGGGAAAAGGCATTCAGGAAGAGGTCATTCCTACCCTGGTCAAAGCCAGAAAGGAGGTGACCGCACAACATTATCACCACATGTGGCGAAAATATGTTGCGTGGTGTGAGGCCAGGAAGGCCCCACGAAGAAATTTCAACTCGGTCGATTCCTGCATTTCTTGCAAACAGGAGTGTCTATGGGCCTCAAATTGGGGTCCATTAAGGTTCAAATTTCGGCCCTGTCGATTTTTCTTCCAGAAAGAATTGGCTTCAGTTCCTGAAGTCCAGAAGTTTGTCAAGGGAGTATTGCATATACAACCCCCTTTTGTGCCTCCAGTGGCACTGTGGGATCTCAACGTAGTTCTGGGATTCCTCAAAACACATTGGTTTAAAACCAGTCAAATCTGTGGATTTGAAGCATCTCACATGAAAAGTGAACATGCTCTTGGACCTGGCCTGGACCAGGCGAGTGTCAAATTGGTGGTTTTTTTCTCAAAAAAGCCCATATCTGTTTGTCCTTTCGGACAGGGCAGAGCTGCGGACTCGTCCCCAGTTCTCTCCCTAAGGTGGTGTCAGTGTTTCACCTGAACCAGCTTATTGTGGTGTCTTGCGCCTACTAGGGACTTGGAGGACTCCAAGTTGCTAGATGTGGTCAGGGCCCTGAAAATATAGGTTCCAGGACGGCTGGAGTCAGGAAAACTGACTTGCTGTTATCCTGTATGCACCCAACAAACTGGGTGCTCTTGCTTTTAAGCAGACTTTTGCGAGTTGGATGTGTAATACAATTCAGCTTGCACATTCTGTGGCAGGCCTGCCACAGCCAAAATATGTAAATGCCCATTCCACAAGGAAGGTGGGCTCATCTTGGGCGGCTGCCCGAGGGGTCTCGGCTTTACAACTTTGCCGAGCGGCTATTTAGTCAGGGGCAAACACGTTTGTAAAATCCTACAAATTTGATACCCTGGCTGGGGAGGACCTGGAGTTCTCTCATTCGGTGCTGCAGAGTCATCCGCACTCTCCCGCCCGTTTGGGAGCTTTGGTATAATCCCCATGGTCCTTTCAGGAACCCCAGCATCCACTAGGACGATAGAGAAAATAAGAATTTACTTACCGATAATTCTATTTCTCGGAGTCCGTAGTGGATGCTGGGCGCCCATCCCAAGTGCGGATTATCTGCATTACTTGTACATAGTTACAAAAATCGGGTTATTATTGTTGTGAGCCATCTTTTCAGAGGCTCCGCTGTTATCATACTGTTAACTGGGTTCAGATCACAGGTTGTACAGTGTGATTGGTGTGGCTGGTATGAGTCTTACCCGGGATCCATAAATCCTTCCTTATTGTGTACGCTCGTCCGGGCACAGTACCTAACTGAGGCTTGGAGGAGGGTCATAGGGGGAGGAGCCAGTGCACACCACCTGATCCTAAAGCTTTACTTTTTGTGCCCTGTCTCCTGCGGAGCCGCTATTCCCCATGGTCCTTTCAGGAACCCCAGCATCCACTACGGACTCCGAGAAATAGAATTATCGGTAAGTAAATTCTTATTTTTTCTTCTTCAATATTTCTCTTACGTCCTAGAGGATGCTGGGGACTCCGTAAGGACCATGGGGAATAGATGGGCTCCGCAGGAGACATGGGCACTAAAAAAGAACTTTAGGTATGGGTGTGCACTGGCTCCTCCCTCTATGCCCCTCCTCCAGACCTCAGTTTAATACTGTGCCCAGAGGAGACTGGGTGCATTACAGGGAGCTCTCCTGAGTTTCCTGAAAAGAAAGTAATTTTGTTAGGTTTTTTATTTTCAGGGAGCCTGCTGGCAACAGACTCCCTGCATCGAGGGACTGAGGGGAGAGAAACAGACCTACTTTAATATTAGGCTCTGTTTCTTAGGCTACTGGATACCATTAGCTGCAGAGGGAACGGAACGCAGGTCTCACCCTTGCCGTTCGTCCCAGAGCCGCGCCGCCGTCCTCCTCGCAGAGCCGGAAGATAGAAGCCGGGTGAGTATGTGAAGAAAGAAGACTTCAGAGGCGGCAGAAGACTTCAGATCTTTATTGAGGTAACACGCAGCGGTAACGCTGCGCGCCATTGCTCCCACACAACACACGGCAGGCACTGTAAGGGTGCAGGGCGCAGGGGGGGCGCCCTGGGCAGCAATAGGAACCTCCAATCTGGCTAAAAACAATATATACAGGCTATGCACTGTATATAACAGATCCCCCGCCAGTTTTTGAATATTTTCAGCGGGACCGAAGCCCGCCGCTTAGGGGGCGGAGCTTGTTCCTCAGCACTCACCAGCGCCATTTTCTCCACAGCACACCGCTGAGAGGAAGCTCCCCGGACTCTCCCCTGCTTACCACGGTGAAAGAGCGTTTTAAAGAAGGGGGGGGGCACATAATTTGGCACAGATAAATTAACAGCGATATCTGCGTAAACATATTGTGTTTTTTCCTGGGTCATTGGCGCTGGGTGTGTGCTGGCATACTCTCTCTCTGTCTCTCCAAAGGGCCTTGTGGGGGAACTGTCTTCAGATAAGAGGATTCCCTGAGTGTGTGGCGTGTCGGCATGTCTGAGGTAGAAGGCTCTCCTAGGGAGGAGGTGGAGCAAATGACTGTGGTGTCTCCGTCGGCAACACCGACACCTGACTGGTTGGATATGTGGAATGTTTTAAGTGCTAATGTGGATTTATTGCACAAAAGGTTGGACAAAGCTGAGTCCAGGGAATGTACAGGGAGTCAAGCCCTGCCTACCACTATGTCGCTGGGACTTTCGGGGTCTCAAAAGCGCCCACTATCCCATATAGTAGACACTAATACTGACACGGATTCTGACTCCAGTGTCGACTACGATGATGCAAAGTTACAGCCCAAATTGGCTAAAAGTATTCAATATATGATTATTGCAATAAAGGATGTACTGCATATCACAGAGGACCCCCCTGTCCCTGACACGAGGGTACACATGTATAAGGGAAAGAAACCTGAGGTAACGTTTCCCCCATCTCATGAGCTGAACGAGTTGTTTGAAAAGGCTTGGGAATCTCCAGACAAGAAACTGCAGATTCCCAAAAGGATTCTTATGGCGCATCCTTTCCCGACTGAGGACAGGATACAGTGGGAATCCTCCCCAAGGGTGGACAAAGCATTGACACGCTTATCCAAAAAGGTAGCTGTCACGATCCGGGTATCTGGACGCCATTACTTACCCTTCAGATGCCTCCTGGGGCTGGCTCGGCATTCCGGGACCGGGTCCCGCTGTTTCTGAGTTTCCACATGCAGAGTGTCAGAGTGGTGATTTCGTCGGCCGCGGCCTCCGCTGTGCCCGCGTGGTTGGATGTGCGCTTGTCGGTCTGGCGTCTCCTGTCTCCTGTGGCCGGCGTCGCCATTGCTGTTTCGATTCTCGCATGGATTGCAAACCAAACTTCCCTCCAAGTGTCTGCATGGGCGCAGCCATCTTGGTTTCTGTCATCTGATCATTTCCACCAATCTGCTGTCTGTATTGTTGATTTGCATAATTGCCTAGCCAACCCCTTCCTTGCTGCAGGTATAAGTAAGCTGTGCCTGAACAAGGAAGGCGTCAGTGCTTTGGTTGTCTAACCTAGTTCCAGTTTGTCTCTCTCCTGTGGTTGTCTTCCAGGTTCCAGCTCCTGTCTCCAGACTTCTGCTATAGAGACCCGCACCAGCATTCCATCTGCGGTGTAGCCTGACTCTCCGATCCATTCTGGACTCACCTGTTTCCAGCTACAGCAATCACCTGCTTCCAGCCGAGCTTCCAGCAGTGTACAACTTCCCTTAAAGGGCCGGTGTCCTTTCTGCAGTTTACCACTCTCCACCGGTATTATTATTTCATCGCTCTCAAGTCAATCACCTGCTTCCAGCCCAGCTTCCAGCAGTGTACAGCTTCCCTTAAAGGGCCGGTGTCCTTTCTGCAGTTTACCACTCTCCACCGGTATTATTATTTCATCGCTCTCAAGTTCGTTTATTATTTAACTGGTTCCAGCCAGTATCCACTCCGTACCAACAACAGTCTGGTTCCAGCCAGTATCCACAGCAGCCGTTTTACCTTCAGCAGCCCAGCCTTTCCTGGAACACCAGCTGGTACGATCCTGGGTTCTCTCCATTGCTACAGTCAGGCCTGGTAAGGACTTTCCAACTAGAAGATTATTAGAACTGTCTCACACTACCAGTGCCTGTGGCCCTTGCCACCCTGTAGTACCCAGGAACTGTATTATTGCCCTGCTGACTTTTATGTTTTCTTATTTTCTGCTGTGTTACGGAGTTTGTCATAATAAACATCATTGACTTTTATCCTGGTTGTCGTGGTCACGCCTTCGGGCAGTTATTCTACATGTTACTTACATGTCTAGGGGTCTGATACAACCTCCCAGGTTCCGTTACATCTCAGCCCCTACAACTGAGGTTGCCTCCCGTCAACTCAGGCCCTCAGTTGTGACAGTAAGCACTGACCTAATGAATCCAGCCGGAGACCAGGATCAAGCGGCCATGCCGATGCAAGAACTGGCAGCCCGACTTGAACATCAGGAGGCTGCACAGGGCCACATCATCCGCTGTCTCCAGGATCTCTCCACACGGCTGGATGGGATTCAAACGACCCTCCGTGGACCTGGCACGTCCGGTGCGTCCACTACAGTGACACCAGCTGTAACCCCACCCACCTTACCCATTTCCAGTCCACATCTTCATCTTCCAACGCCAGCAAAATTTGATGGATCTCCAAGGTTCTGCAGGGGATTTCTCAATCAATGTGAAATCCACTTTGAGCTTCTACCTGGCAATTTCTTCAGTGACCGTACCAAAATTGCCTATATCATCTCCCTTCTCAGTGGCTCAGCCCTTGACTGGGCATCACCTTTATGGGAGAAGTCTGATCCCCTGCTATCCTCCTATACTGACTTTGTAGCTACATTCAGGCGCATCTTCGACGAGCCAGGCCGGATAACATCTGCTTCATCTGAGATTCTTCGTTTACGCCAGGGAACACGTACCGTGGGACAGTATCTTTATACAGTTTAAAATCCTGGCATCCGAACTGGCATGGAACGACGAGGCCCTGTATGCTGCATTCTGGCATGGCTTATCAGAACGCATCAAGGATGAGTTAGCTACCAGAGACTTGCCCTCTAAGTTGGATGAGCTAATTTCTCTTTGCACGAAGGTTGATCTACGTTTTAGAGAGAGAGCAACCGAGCGAGGAAGATCATCTACTCCTAAATCTTCTGCTCCTCCTTCTCGTCAACCCTCTCCATCCAAGGATGAGCCTATGCAAATTAGTCATTCCCGTCTATCTCCTGCTGAGCGCCGAAAACGTCTCTCTGAGTCTCTCTGTCTCTACTGTGCAGCTCCGTCGCACACTATCAATGCCTGTCCCAAACGTCCGGGACTCCAGATCCTAGTTCGCCAAGGAGAGGGCCGGCTAGGAGTGATGATCTCCTCTCCATCTCCTCATGACTGTAACCTCCCAGTGTCGCTCCAAATTGCTCAACGTTACAGGAACGTCATTGCCCTCCTTGATTCCGGAGCAGCTGGGAATTTCATAACCGAAGCTTATGTTAAACGGTGGTCCCTACCCACCGAGAGACTGTCCTCGTCCATCTCTTTGACTGCCGTGGATGGCAGCAAGATTTTTGACGCAGTCATTTCCTTAAGGACTCTTCCAGTTCGTCTGAGAGTGGGAGTTCTTCATTCTGAGTATATTTCTTTTTTAGTGATTCCAAGAGCCACACATCCAGTGGTTTTAGGCCTTCCATGGCTCCGTCTCCACAACCCATCAATTGACTGGACGACTACGCAAATACTGGCATGGGGTCCCTCCTGTGCTGAGACTTGTTTAGCCAAAGTTCTTCCTGTTTGTTCTTCCTTCCCCAGGTCAACTGATGTTCCGCCTCCTCCATATCAAGACTTCACGGATGTGTTCAGTAAAGCCTCTGCTGATATCCTTCCTCCTCATAGAGAATGGGACTGCCCAATCGACCTCATTCCAGGGAAGGTTCCACCGCGAGGCCGAACTTATCCGTTGTCTCTGCCCGAGACACACTCCATGGAAGAGTACATCAAAGAGAACCTGGCGAAGGGTTTCATCCGACCATCTTCTTCTCCAGCCGGCGCAGGCTTCTTCTTCGTTAAGAAGAAAGACGGTGGTCTGCGTCCGTGCATCGACTACAGGGGTCTGAACGACATTACCGTCAAGAACCGATACCCTTTACCCCTGATTACTGAGCTCTTTGATAGAGTTAGTGGTGCAACCATTTTCACAAAGCTGGACTTGAGGGGTGCCTACAATCTCATCCGAATCCGTGAGGGTGACGAGTGGAAGACCGCCTTTAACACCCGTGACGGACATTATGAGTACCTCGTCATGCCCTTCGGATTGAGCAACGCTCCAGCAGTCTTCCAGCACTTCGTGAATGAGATCTTCAGGGACATCTTGTACCGCCATGTCGTGGTTTATCTAGACGACATCCTCATCTTTGCTAATAATCTCGAAGATCATCGTTTCTGGGTAAAAGAGGTTCTTTCCCGTCTCCGTGTCAATCACCTCTATTGTAAATTGGAGAAGTGTGTGTTTGAAGTTAAAACCATTCCGTTTCTAGGTTACATTGTGTCCGGTTCCGGACTAGAGATGGATCCTGAGAAACTCCAAGCAATCCAGAATTGGCCTATACCCTTAAGCCTCAAAGGGGTCCAGAGGTTCTTAGGGTTCGCCAATTATTATAGAAAATTTATACGAGACTTTTCCACCATTGTGGCGCCTATCACTGCATTAACCAAGAAAGGTGCTAATCCGTCCAAGTGGTCCGAGGAAGCTACACAGGCCTTTCACCTTCTGAAGCAACGGTTCATCTCTGCACCAGTTCTGAAACAGCCTGACACCGACTCTCCTTTTATCTTAGAGGTAGATGCCTCCTCCGTTGGAGTAGGAGCAGTGTTATCCCAGAGGGCCAAAGATGGACATCTACATCCTTGCAGTTTCTTCTCCCGGAAGTTCTCCCCAGCTGAGCGCAACTATGCCATTGGCGATCAGGAGTTGCTAGCCATCAAGCTCGCTCTGGAGGAGTGGAGATACCTGTTGGAGGGAGCTTCCCACTCAATCACCATACTTACCGACCACAAAAATCTTTTATATCTCAAAGGCGCACAATGTCTGAATCCTCGTCAGGCCAGATGGGCACTTTTCTTCTCTAGGTTTGACTTTAAACTCCAGTTCTGTCCGGGTTCTCAGAATCGTAAGGCCGATGCCCTTTCCCGCTCATGGGAGCAAGAAAATGAGTCCGAGTCTGCAGACAAGCATCCTATTATTAATCCGTTGGCATTTTCCACGGTAGGGATGGACTCTACGCCTCCACCAGGGAAAAGTTTTGTTAAGCCAGTTCTAAGGAAGAAGCTCATGCATTGGGCCCATGCTTCCCGTTTTGCTGGACATACAGGCATTCAGAAAACCCTTGAATTTATTTCTAGGTCCTACTGGTGGCCAACTCTGAAGAAGGACGTTATGGAATTTATTGCCTCCTGCCCAAAGTGTGCCCAACACAAAGTCTCCCGCCAGTCGCCTGCGGGGCAACTGGTTCCATTATCTGTTCCCCGTCGACCTTGGACCCATTTGTCGATGGACTTTGTTTCCGATCTACCTATCTGCAACAAGTTTAATACCATCTGGGTGGTAGTTGACCGGTTCACCAAGATGGCACATTTCATCCCTCTCACCGGTCTTCCGTCAGCTTCCAAGTTGGCTCAAGTGTTTATACAAGAGATCTTCCGACTTCACGGTCTTCCTGAAGAGATCATCTCGGATCGTGGAGTACAATTTGTAGCCAAATTTTGGCGAAGTTTGTGTCAAGCCCTCCAAGTCAAGTTAAAGTTTTCCACGGCTTACCATCCTCAGACCAATGGTCAAACCGAGAGGGTGAATCAGGACTTGGAGGCCTTCCTCCGTATATATGTGTCTTCCTCTCAAGATGACTGGGTTCAACTCCTTCCTTGGGCCGAGTTCAGCCACAACAATCAATACCATTCCTCATCTTCTTCTACACCATTCTTCATTAATTATGGATTCCACCCTAAAGTCCCAGAATTCCAACCGCTTCCCGCAACTTCTGTTCCAGCAGTGGATGTCACCTTGCGTCAGTTTTCAAATAACTGGAAGAACGTCCGCGCAGCCCTGCTTAAAGCCTCATTCAGGTATAAAAAGTTTGCCGATAGGAAGCGTAGAGCGGTTCCTGCTCTCAAGGTGGGTGATCGTGTGTGGTTGTCCACGAAGAATTTGAGGTTGAGAGTTCCCAGCATGAAATTTGCACCTCGCTACATCGGACCCTTCAAGATTGAACAAGTCATCAATCCTGTTGCCTACAGGTTACAGTTACCATCCTTCTTGAAAATACCCAGGACATTTCATGTTTCTTTGTTGAAACCGCTGTTGCCTTATAGGTAATTGTCTGCACTTAGTATAATATTAGGGCAATGGATATTGTCTGAATCAAAATATAATTCATTATAAATAGGCGATGTTACCATAGTGGACAGTATACTGGATATATATAGTAAGGAATAGATATGAAATAAGTTTGAATGTATGAGGTAATGTTTAGCTGATTTAAGAAATTAGGTTTGTGTATGTGTTTATATAGATATACTGTATATTTGTGTTTTACAGCAAGATGGTAAAAAATAGTGTAGGGAACAGGTTTATTCTGCTCTAGTCATAAATAAGGCCAGAGAGGTTACAGTAAGATCAAGAGTCATTGTAGAGAAAAGGTATTAGGCCATAAATGATAATAGGTATGTGACAGAGCTCTGTTGGTCATTGGAATTCCCAGGTGTGCTTACAGTAGATCAGAATCAAGATTGCAATACCTATCGCAATTATAAAACTGGTTTGTCTATTGTCCAGTAAAGTTTAAAGCTAGGGAGCATAATTTAACTACTATGAAAAGAGATCACATCCATTGATAAAACATTGTGTAACCGACCCCAGGAAAACTTGTCAATACAACAGAACTTTGGCTGAAAAGACATTCCAGATTTTACAATACTATACTTGCTTAAGGCAGTGTGGACACCACACTTTTATGACACCATGCCTCCGTGAACAGGACACGACAGCCCAGTTCAATGTTTGTTTTATTACACCTTGGAATCTGACAAACCTATAATTACCTATTCCATTGGAAACTATGAGAATATGATAGTTTGAATTGGTAAAATATGAGATAAAAGGACCAGACTTGTAGTTAGAAGGAAGAGGGAGAGGGAGAAGAAGAAGGAGAAGGAAGGAAGTCAGTCAGGAGGAGAAGTCATGGAGAACATGCAGAAGGAATGATTCTTGGGATGGCAATCTTTAACTTGCAAGTATAAATATGATAATAATTGAAACTGTTTGTGAAACTTATGTCATGTTGTTTTATGTTATGTAACGAAGGAAACATAGCATAGCTTAATATAATTATAATTAGCATATATATCACTACTGTGTATATCTTATTCTGTACGATTTGATCTGCCTGTAAATAAAGAATCATATAAAAAGAGCGGTAATATTCAAGCTTGAACTCTCTTTAAGGAATCTTAACTTCATAATTTCATAAGTCATATATATATAAGGACTGCATATATTTATCAGCCAATTAATTTGTAAGCCTGACATAATATATTTGCAGATATATATGATAACGCATATTAATTTAAATATATCCATATATTAATAACCATATATGTTATATTAAATATTAATATTCATAAATATGATTCCATAAATCAATATTGGCGACCACGAAGGGACTTGTTATTACTGAATCTGATTATCTGATTTATAATATTTATGAGGAGTAGCAAATGCTATAAGCTGGCTACCAAATCTGCAGAATCACGGTGGGGATGTATCTATGAAAATTTATTACCATTGTGTAATGTCAATTTTGTATTCTGTATAACCTAGGATAAATGTGTTAGTGCAATATACGTTATTCTAACTAACATAATATCTATTAGGAAGCAGCACCAATGGCTATAAGCCTGCTGGCAAAGTACAAGATCACAGTGGAATAGGTTACAAATGAGAATAAAGAATTTAAAGGCCTAGAATAGAAAATGTGCACAGTGGAAATAAGTATTTCCAAATAAATGTATAAATGTACCAGGTATTAGAGTTTAACCTTAAGACACCGGTCAATCTTAAGGAGAGGATACCTTCAGTACTAAAAACAAAGAATATATAAATTTAGCATTGTAATGTTAAATATGCAAAAAGTTGCAGCAGCATTAGGAAAAATGCGCAGAACTGCGGCTTCAGAAGCCAAACAGAAATGTAAAGAAGGATCAGGTTCACGTCTTCGTAAGGCGTGCCTGACCATTAATGCAAAAATGCATTCATTATTTAAGTCCCTTAAACAGAAAAATAAACAGAAAAAGTTTGGGGCAGAAGCAAAAAGCCTGGCAGATTGTAAGCAAACTGTCATGACCTCTCAGGAGGAGATAAAAGAAAGTACAAGGGAGAACATTGTAGATGTAGGTGAGACTCAGGACAGCATTGTCCATGTGCAGCACACAGAGTCTGCTATGGTCACACAGACCACCAGCAGAACAGCCTCTTTGGTAAATGAAGAAAGTAGCAATGTGCCGGATGTGTCTATCATCAGACAGCACATTAATGTAAAGGAGGTAGCAGCAATAGGAGATGTCCCCTATACTGTTTCTAGTAAGGGGGAAGATCATTGTAACTCAGATTATGAGTATTCTGCTGAATACACTCTCAGAGTTCCCAATGTAAATGAAGAATTTGTTATGCCCTTAGGCAAAGGTGAATTGTCAGCAGATTTAAACACTGATAGCTGCAGTACAGTGCACACAGGGGTGAAGAAGTTCCCCATGGTGAAAACTCCCATGGCAACCAGAGTTGCAAACCTGGAAATGTATTCACCTGGAAACATGTTTAAAGGGAAAATCCATGAAATTAATTCAGGAATGCATGTTTACAAACAAAGTTCCCAAACCTTTGTAACCCCCACACAACACTCAGAGAAATCTAGTGATGGTGCAAATGTTTGCATGCTCTCAGAGAGACCACATGCAGAGTGTCATTCTGCAAACCACACACCAATTAACAATGACAAAAAGGATCACCAGGATGAAAATGTTTTTATGCACTGGCGCCATAACCATTTTATTACAGGTGTGGAAAGACAGAAAGCCCTGGGACCTGCAATACATATTTGGCAAAGTCTAACAAGTTTCTCTCCCCACAAGAATATTTTTCAGGAAATACAAGATGCTTCAAGACCAAGAAGCCATGCCAAGCAGCAAACGCTATGGTTGGAGACAGTCTGGGACCAGGCTGCATCACAAGGGAGTATGGTCACAAGTGAATACGGTAGTATCATTCCTTTACTTGTTAGATCCAATGTAGCCATTGTTTGCTTTGATGTTCCAACAGCCACAGTTTCCAAATTAAACCTGCATCATATCTGCAGCGACAATTGTGCTGCCATTGACACACAAGGTGACAGGAAAGATTGGCACAGGCCAGAAACAATTGTTTGTTTGTTATTCCATCTTTAAAGACACATTTGCAAATTCTGTACCTGATAACATGCAGCAGATAGGACAGAATGCATAGCAAGCTATGTTAAATCACTGTATAAATATCTGTGATATTCATTGTATGTCTTTTTGTTTGATTCATAGTAATCCTGGCAACCTGTATACAGAATGGTGCAAGACTCCAAAAAGACTCCAATTTACAAGGGAAAAGGTCTTCATTAACCCTTTCATCGCTGCTATCCAGCAAAATCTACATAGCATCCCTAAAGACTGATATATGGACAAATCCTCAAGGAGTTTTCTAGTTTCACAAGAAAGGGGAATGTTTTCATTAACCTTTTCATCACAAGTAATCATTACTTGTCTTTCAAACTACATGTACACTCCCAAAACAGTGTACAGCACATCTCATCACTGTGATTATACAGAACTGTCTCATCCCTTCATATACCTTAATCACATATATGTAAACATTTGTCTGATATATATATATATATTATGTAATTGTATTATATACCTTGTAAATATTTTATGTTTTTTTAATATTACACAGTAGATACTACCTATGCTTCCTTCGTAAAAGCTTCAAAAGTAATTAAATATCTAATACAGGATGGTATACCGCGTTATAACAAATTGGGCCGAGATTATTAAGTGGGATGAATAATTCTCTTAATAAAGACTGTCACAAGTCTAAGATAATTATTTGTAGCATAACAGGGTCACTGTATATGCACATGGCTGCATATAAAATAATATTGGATGGAATTAGATATATTTAAAGCCATTCCTAAATGATATTTAATATCTGTTTGAAGCAAAATTATATTCATTTATTGTATTGATAGGATGTTACTATATACACATCAAAAGCATTTTAAATAATTATTAGTCAAAATATAGGTAGGATAGAAAACGCCTTTATATGGGTTAAACTGGTATAAGTTTATGTAAGATTGAGATGTATAAATAGGTACAAGGTAGAATAAGGAGATTTAAGACTGCATGGTAATTTATTCAGTGAGGAAATACAGAACAGAGTAGGTGTACTACTCACAGCCATTTGTGGTACTATTGCCCGAAGACAATTAAGACCTACTATTAACAAGCAAGGAAAGAAAGAAAGAAAGAAAAAAAAAAAAAGACTGTTTCATATATGCCTGTTCTATTCAAAATCACAACCTGTTTGTGCAAAAGCAATATGGACACTGGTCACAACTGCGGCATTGGATAAACGCAAAGGAAACAGAACTGCTAAAGACTGTATAAAGACTATTACTATTACTGAGGGTCGTCACAAGTACTGAATGTTCAAGACACAGCACTCGACGTACACAGCCCTCTGCCTCAAACAGCGAAATGGCAAGCAAAGGAGCAGCTGCTACGAAGAATTCTACTTCTAGTAATGGTGCAAATGTTGCAAACGCAAGGCCATAATGCAAACGCAAGGCATCTCCAATTGCAAGCAAACCACGCAGATGACAGTCTTATCCCAGTAAATTGCTACAGACAAGAACAGCAAAAATGTCCAAACGTACTGATCCAGATACAGAAAAAAGGTCTACAATTGGGCTATGGTATTCCAAATGTCTGTAGAAATTAGTTTTCCTCATGAATACTGAATAAAAACCTCAGTTTTGTCTGCTTTAGTTAAAAAGTAGAATAAGGTTAGGTAAGCTAAGAATTTTTAGAGATTTTTAAAATCATAATGGTTATTATTATTACACTTATGGTATATATTATGGTTACAACGAAAGTTATGTTTGAAGGAATATTTTGAAATGTATTTGGAAGCAATTACGCTAGTTTAATGTGTGGCCAATCAAAAGAATTTCTCATGGCCACAAGGGGGCGACTGTTGCCTTATAGGTAATTGTCTGCACTTAGTATAATATTAGGGCAATGGATATTGTCTGAATCAAAATATAATTCATTATAAATAGGCGATGTTACCATAGTGGACAGTATACTGGATATATATAGTAAGGAATAGATATGAAATAAGTTTGAATGTATGAGGTAATGTTTAGCTGATTTAAGAAATTAGGTTTGTGTATGTGTTTATATAGATATACTGTATATTTGTGTTTTACAGCAAGATGGTAAAAAATAGTGTAGGGAACAGGTTTATTCTGCTCTAGTCATAAATAAGGCCAGAGAGGTTACAGTAAGATCAAGAGTCATTGTAGAGAAAAGGTATTAGGCCATAAATGATAATAGGTATGTGACAGAGCTCTGTTGGTCATTGGAATTCCCAGGTGTGCTTACAGTAGATCAGAATCAAGATTGCAATACCTATCGCAATTATAAAACTGGTTTGTCTATTGTCCAGTAAAGTTTAAAGCTAGGGAGCATAATTTAACTACTATGAAAAGAGATCACATCCATTGATAAAACATTGTGTAACCGACCCCAGGAAAACTTGTCAATACAACAGAACTTTGGCTGAAAAGACATTCCAGATTTTACAATACTATACTTGCTTAAGGCAGTGTGGACACCACACTTTTATGACACCATGCCTCCGTGAACAGGACACGACAGCCCAGTTCAATGTTTGTTTTATTACACCTTGGAATCTGACAAACCTATAATTACCTATTCCATTGGAAACTATGAGAATATGATAGTTTGAATTGGTAAAATATGAGATAAAAGGACCAGACTTGTAGTTAGAAGGAAGAGGGAGAGGGAGAAGAAGAAGGAGAAGGAAGGAAGTCAGTCAGGAGGAGAAGTCATGGAGAACATGCAGAAGGAATGATTCTTGGGATGGCAATCTTTAACTTGCAAGTATAAATATGATAATAATTGAAACTGTTTGTGAAACTTATGTCATGTTGTTTTATGTTATGTAACGAAGGAAACATAGCATAGCTTAATATAATTATAATTAGCATATATATCACTACTGTGTATATCTTATTCTGTACGATTTGATCTGCCTGTAAATAAAGAATCATATAAAAAGAGCGGTAATATTCAAGCTTGAACTCTCTTTAAGGAATCTTAACTTCATAATTTCATAAGTCATATATATATAAGGACTGCATATATTTATCAGCCAATTAATTTGTAAGCCTGACATAATATATTTGCAGATATATATGATAACGCATATTAATTTAAATATATCCATATATTAATAACCATATATGTTATATTAAATATTAATATTCATAAATATGATTCCATAAATCAATACCGCTGATCCTGAATCGGTTTCATTCCGCACTTCCTCCAGCTCCCAAAGTTCAGACTCAACGGGGAGTCGAGTACGAGGTGGCCAAGATTTTGGACTCACGTTTCCGTTACGGTCAGTTACAATACCTCATTGACTGGAAGGGCTATGGTCCTGAAGAACGCTCTTGGACCAATGCCTCAGACGTCCATGCTCCTGCCTTGGTCCGAAATTTCCACGCAAAGTTTCCTTTAAAGCCTAAGAAGTGTCCTGGGGCCACTCCTAAAGGGGGGGGTGCTGTCACGATCCGGGTATCTGGACGCCATTACTTACCCTTCAGATGCCTCCTGGGGCTGGCTCGGCATTCCGGGACCGGGTCCCGCTGTTTCTGAGTTTCCACATGCAGAGTGTCAGAGTGGTGATTTCGTCGGCCGCGGCCTCCGCTGTGCCCGCGTGGTTGGATGTGCGCTTGTCGGTCTGGCGTCTCCTGTCTCCTGTGGCCGGCGTCGCCATTGCTGTTTCGATTCTCGCATGGATTGCAAACCAAACTTCCCTCCAAGTGTCTGCATGGGCGCAGCCATCTTGGTTTCTGTCATCTGATCATTTCCACCAATCTGCTGTCTGTATTGTTGATTTGCATAATTGCCTAGCCAACCCCTTCCTTGCTGCAGGTATAAGTAAGCTGTGCCTGAACAAGGAAGGCGTCAGTGCTTTGGTTGTCTAACCTAGTTCCAGTTTGTCTCTCTCCTGTGGTTGTCTTCCAGGTTCCAGCTCCTGTCTCCAGACTTCTGCTATAGAGACCCGCACCAGCATTCCATCTGCGGTGTAGCCTGACTCTCCGATCCATTCTGGACTCACCTGTTTCCAGCTACAGCAATCACCTGCTTCCAGCCGAGCTTCCAGCAGTGTACAACTTCCCTTAAAGGGCCGGTGTCCTTTCTGCAGTTTACCACTCTCCACCGGTATTATTATTTCATCGCTCTCAAGTTCGTTTATTATTTAACTGGTTCCAGCCAGTATCCACTCCGTACCAACAACAGTCTGGTTCCAGCCAGTATCCACAGCAGCCGTTTTACCTTCAGCAGCCCAGCCTTTCCTGGAACACCAGCTGGTACGATCCTGGGTTCTCTCCATTGCTACAGTCAGGCCTGGTAAGGACTTTCCAACTAGAAGATTATTAGAACTGTCTCACACTACCAGTGCCTGTGGCCCTTGCCACCCTGTAGTACCCAGGAACTGTATTATTGCCCTGCTGACTTTTATGTTTTCTTATTTTCTGCTGTGTTACGGAGTTTGTCATAATAAACATCATTGACTTTTATCCTGGTTGTCGTGGTCACGCCTTCGGGCAGTTATTCTACATGTTACTTACATGTCTAGGGGTCTGATACAACCTCCCAGGTTCCGTTACATCTCAGCCCCTACAACTGAGGTTGCCTCCCGTCAACTCAGGCCCTCAGTTGTGACAGTAGCGCTGCCATCCCAAGATACAGCTACCCTCAGAGATCCTGCTGATCGCAAGCAGGAGGCTACCTTGAAGTCCATTTACACACATTCTGGTACCTTACTCAGACCGGCGATAGCGTCGGCTTGGGTTTGTAGCACTGTAGCAGCGTGGACAGATACCTTATCGGCGGAAATTGATACTGTGGATAAGGATACCATTTTATTGACCCTGGGTCATATTAAAGATGCTGTCTTATATATGAGAGATGCCCAAAGAGACATTGGCCCACTGGGTTCTAGAGTCAACGCTATGGCGATTTCTGCTAGACGAGTCCTATGGACCCGACAATGGACAGGTGATGCCAACTCACAGAGGCATATGGAGGTTTTACCTTACAAGGGTGAGGAATTGTTTGGGGAAGGTCTCTCGGACCTGGTTTCCACAGCTACGGCAGGTAAATCGAATTTTTTGCCTTATATTTCCTCACAGCCTAAGAAAGCGCAACCTTATCAGAGGCAGTCCTTTCGGTCACATAGAAACAACAGAGTACGAGGATCGTCCTTTCTTGCCAGAGGTAAGGGCAGAGGGAAAAAGCTGCCAACCACAGCTAGTTCCCAGGAGAAGTCCTCCCCGGCCTCTACAAAATCCACCGCATGACGCTGGGGCTCCGCTGAGGGAGTCCGCCCCAGTGGGGGCACGAAATCGACTTTTCAGCCACATCTGGGTCCACTCGCAGGTGGATCCCTGGGCAATAGAAATTGTTTCCCAGGGTTACAAGCTGGAATTCGAAGAGGTGCCTCCTCGCCGGTTTTTCAAATCGGCCCTACCAGCTTCTCCCCCAGAAAGGGAGATAGTTTTAAATGCAATTCACAAATTGTGTCTTCAACAGGCGTTGGTAAAAGTTCCCCTGCTTCAACAAGGGAGGGGGTATTACTCAACTCTGTTTGTCGTCCCATTTTAAATTTAAAATCCTTGAACCTATACTTGAAAAGGTTCAAGTTCAAGATGGAATCGCTCAGAGCGGTCATCGCCAGCCTAGAAGGGGGGGATTTTATGGTATCCCTGGATATAAAGGATGCATACCTTCATGTTCCCATATATCCACCTCATCAGGCGTACCTGAGATTTGCGGTACAGGATTGTCATTACCAATTTCAGACGTTGCCGTTTGGGTTTTCAACGGCCCCGAGGATTTTCACCAAGGTAATGGCGGAAATGATGGTGCTCCTGCGCAAGCAGGGTGTCACAATTATCCTGTACTTGGACGATCTCCTCATAAAAGCGAGATCACAAGAGCAGTTGTTGAACAGCATGTCACTTTCACTGAAGGTATTACAACAACACAGCTGGATTCTCAATATCCCGAAGTCACAGTTGGTTTCTACGACTCGTTTGACTTTTTTAGGCATGATTCTGGATACGGACCAGAAAAGGGTTTATCTTCCAATAGAAAAGGCCCAGGAACTCATGACTCTGGTCAGGGACCTATTGAAGCCAAAACAGGTGTCAGTGCATCACTGCACTCGAGTCCTGGGAAAAATGGTGGCGTCTTACGAGGCCATTCCCTTCGGCAGGTTCCATGTGAGGACTTTCCAATGGGACCTACTGGACAAGTGGTCCGGGTCACATCTACAGATTCATCGGATGATCACCCTGTCCCCCAGGGCCAGGGTATCTCTCCTGTGGTGGCTGCAGAGTGCTCACCTTCTAGAGGGTCGCAGGTTCGGCATTCAGGACTGGATTCTGGTAACCACGGACGCGAGCCTCCGAGGTTGGGGAGCAGTCACGCAGGGAAGAAACTTCCAAGGTCTTTGGTCAAGCCAGGAGACTTGTCTTCACATCAACGTCCTGGAGCTGAGGGCCATATACAACGCCCTTCGTCATGCGGAGACTGCTTCGCGACCTACCGGTTCTGATTCAGTCAGACAACATAACCGCAGTGGCTCATGTAAACCGCCAAGGCGGCACAAGGAGCAGAGTGGCAATGGCAGAAGCCACCAGGATTCTCCGCTGGGCGGAAAATCACGTACAGTAAGTGCACTGACAGCAGTGTTCATTCCGGGAGTGGACAACTGGGAAGCAGACTTCCTCAGCAGACACGATCTACATCCAGGAGAGTGGGGACTTCATCAGGAAGTCTTCGCACAGATTGTAAGTCAGTGGGGACTGACCCAGATAGACATGATGGCGTCCCGCCTCAACAAGAAACTACAGAGGTATTGCGCCAGGTCAAGAGACCCTCAGGCAGTGGCAGTGGACGCCCTGGTGACACTGTGGGTGTTCCAGTCGGTCTATGTGTTTCCTTCTCTTCCTCTCATCCCCAAGGTGTTGAGAATAATAAGAAAAAGATGAGTACAGACAATTCTCATTGTTCCAGATTGGCCGCGAAGGGCCTGGTATCCGGATCTGCAGGAAATGCTCACAGAAGATCCGTGGCCTCTTCCTCTAAGACAGGACCTGTTACAACAGGGGCCCTGTCTGTTCCAAGACTTACCGCGGCTGCGTTTGACGGCATGGCGGTTGAACGCCGGATCCTAGCGGAAAAGGGCATTCCGGATGAGGTCATTCCTACTCTGATAAAGGCTAGGAAGGACGTGACAGCAAAACATTATCACTGTATATGGCGGAAGTATTTTTCTTGGTGTGAGGCCAGGAATGCTCCTACGGAAGAATTCCATCTGGGCCGTTTCCTTCACTTCCTACAAACTGGAGTGAATTTGGGCCTAAAATTAGGCTCCATTAAGGTTCAGACTTCGGCCCTATCCATTTTCTTTCAGAAGGAGTTAGCTTCTCTCCCAGAAGTACAGACTTTTATCAAGGGAGTGCTGCATATTCAGCCTCCTTTTGTACCTCCAGTGGCACCCTGGGACCTTAACGTGGTGTTGCTGTTCCTTAAATCTCACTGGTTTAAACCACTTAAAACGGTGGAATTAAAATATCTCACTTGGAAAGTGGTCATGTTGTTAGCCTTGGCATCAGCTAGGCGAGTGTCGGAGTTGGCGGCTTTGTCTCACAAAAGCCCCTATCTGGTTTTCCATGTGGATAGAGCAGAATTGCGGACTCGTCCTCAATTCTTGCCCAAGGTGGTTTCATCTTTTCATATGAACCAACCTATTGTGGTGTCTGTGGCTACGCGAGACTTGGAGGATTACGAGTCCCTTGATGTGGTCAGGGCTTTGAAAATTTACGTGGCCAGAACGGCTCGGGTCCGAAAAACAGAGGCACTGTTTGTCCTGTATACAACCAACAAGGTTGGCGCTCCTGCTTCGAAGCAGACTATTGCTCGCTGGATCTGTAACACGATTCAGCAGGCTCATTCTACGGCTGGATTTCCGTTACCAAAATCGGTAAAGGCCCATTCCACTAGGAAGGTGGGCTCTTCTTGGGCGGCTGCCCGAGGGGTCTCGGCATTACAGCTGTGCCGAGCTGCTACTTTGCACCTTTGCAAAGTTCTACAAGTTTGATACCCTGGCTGAGGAGGACCTCATGTTTGCTCAATCAGTGCTGCAGAGTCATCCGCACTCTCCCGCCTGTTTGGGAGCTTTGGTATAATCCCCATGGTCCTTACGGAGTCCCCAGCATCCTCTAGGACGTAAGAGAAAATAAGATTTTAAACCTACCGGTAAATCTTTTTCTCGTAGTTCGTAGAGGATGCTGGGCGCCCGTCCCAGTGTGGACTGCATCTGCAAGACTTGTATATAGTTTTTGCTTACATAAGGGTTATGTTACAGTTTTGATCAGTCTCGGACTGATGCTGTGTTATTTCATACTGTTAACTGGTTCGTATATCCCAGGTTATACGGTGTGGATGGTGTGGGCTGGTATGAATCTTGCCCTTAGATTAACAAAAATCCTTTCCTCGTACTGTCCGTCTCCTCTGGGCACAGTTTCTCTAACTGAGGTCTGGAGGAGGGGCATAGAGGGAGGAGCCAGTGCACACCCATACCTAAAGTTCTTTTTTAGTGCCCATGTCTCCTGCGGAGCCCGTCTATTCCCCATGGTCCTTACGGAGTCCCCAGCATCCTCTACGGACTAGGAGAAAAAGATTTACCGGCAGGTTTAAAATCTTATTTTATCAATAAAAACTTTTATCCTAGGGTGCTGTGAAAAAAATGCTGATACTCTAGGGCGCAGGTTCTCAAATTCGGTCCTCAGGACCCCACACGGTTCATGTTTTGCAGGTCACCTGTAGATTTTTTAAATGTGACAGTTGGTGATACACAGTGCACCTGCCGGGTGACATGGAAAACGTGAACCGTGTGGGGTCCTGAGGACCGAGTTTGAGAACCCCTGCTGTGAGTCAAGAAAGTCTGGGAATGACTGGAGTATACAATAAATGCGCTTTAAGTAGTAAAGATACAGTATTTTGGTTGTGTCATATAAACATGAAATGTAGTTATTAACTGCTAATACACAAGTCATGTCTGCTGAATACTCCCTTTCATTGGAGTAAATTCCTGGCTAAAATGGAGGTAAACCAGACAAGTAAGATAGGGTATAACTATTGTCCGGCTAATTTACATAATGTTACAGTGACCAGGGCAGAACTGCCCATCTGGCACTTCTGGCAAATGCCAGAAGGGCCGATGGGGTGGTGGGCCGGTCCGGTCACACAGAGTTCTGGGAAGGCCGTGCCCAACGCAGCTTCTGGCTCTCTGTTTGTCCCCGCCTCCCGAAATGCTCATTTCTAAGAAATGTGGGGGCGTGCCACGAGTCCACGCCCCCTCCCTTGTGGCACACCCCTGTGAATAGTGGGCCTAATTCAGACCTGATAGCTGCTGTGCGTTTTCATACAGCAGCCGATCAGGTTTGAACTATGTAGCCGATGGCTGATTGACAGGCAGAGGCGTTTGCTGGGCGGGCCGGCGGTGTTGGCCTGCTGTTTTAGGGGCGCTGGCAGGGAGCTACCTGTCGCTGTCTGGGTCGTAGCGGCTGCATGTGACATCATGCAGCTGCAGCAGCCCACCCCCGCATGGTCTGGGCACGCCTGCGCTGCCCAGACCGTGCGGGGGCAGGCTGCGGCTGCCCGGACAGTGCGGGGGCGGGCTGCGGCAGCTGCATGATGTAACACGCAGCCGCTACGACCCGGACAGCGACTGGTAGCTCCCTGCCAGTGTGCAGGAGCTGCGCTGGTACGGAGCTACTCTTCAGGTACAAAAGCATTGCAGCCGTGCAATGTTTTTGTACCTGTGCGGGGGAAAGGGGGGGTAGGGCCTGACATACGAGGCGGACTAGCCATGTGCTGAGCATCCCCCCACATGTCTGAGTAACTGATTGTAGCCGTGCAAAATGTTGCACAGCTGCGATCAGGTCTGAATTAGGCCCAGTGTCCCAGTCCATCCCGGGCAGTGAACATTCCCCTAGGGCAGGGCTGGCCAAACCAGTCCTCGAGATCTACCAACAGTTCACATTTTCCAGATCACCTAGCTGGTGCACAGGTGTAGTCATTACTAATTAAGGATGTGCTGCATTCATTCCTAACTGACAATTAACAGATCTCTAGGAGGCCTGGAAAACATGAACTGTTGGTAGATCTCGAGGACCGGTTTGGCCAGCCCTGCCCTAGGGTTACCACCTCATCCCTTTAATTCTGGACACATATTAATTACACAGGTTCTGTGGCTGATTAAAACCAGGTAAAATGGAGTCTTGAAGTCAGCCAGCCAGCTAGCCACAGAACCTGTGTAATTAATATGTGTCCAGAATTAAAGGGATGAGGTGGTAACCCTACATTCCCCTATGAAATTAAAATAAGCTTTAGATTATTGCATAAAGTCTGGTTTCAGTAAGTATCAATGATATGACAAAACAAGCTTGGAGAAAACAGGTTTTTCCAGTTCTACCTATTGGAAGTAATGCACACAATGAGCAACACTGAGTATATACTGTACCTTACACACCCTACTGTAATAAATTAAAAATGATAATAACACCTAAAAATGAAATAGCAATAATGAAAGCAGAAAACTAATAATTAACTAAGAAACCAACATATATTATGAAGACATAATTAGAAAATACATAATTATAAATAATAAAATACATATAATTAGCCATCAGAATGCAAGTAAGCAGAAAACACATAACTGCTAAAGAGAATACATCTGTACTCTAATACCTCTTACATGCTACTGAGGGGTCTATTTACTAAGCTTTGGAGAGAGATAAAGTACCAACCAAAAAGCTTCTAACTGCCATGCAGGGGAGCCAACAGCTATGTTGGGCCCAGATACTGGGAGGGGGTGTGGCCAATGCAGGGAGGTGTGGCCACATCCCCTTCCTTAGGACATATAAAATAAATATTAGTCATTCTGCGGCCGCATGGGGGGGTGGGGGTGGGGTGTTTGGCTGTTGGAGCGCCGGATTGGGAACTGATGGCTGGTGGGCACTAGGTGATTGATCACTTAAACTCCCCACCTCCCTGCATATCATGCAGGGAGAGAGAGCAGTGGCTGTCTCCCCAGCGCAGCTTGCAGCATTGTGTGTGCTGGGCTAGGGAGAGTGGCTGCAGCAGTTACTTCTCACTCCTGCACCCAAGTGTCGGCACTGTCTACGAGGGGGGAAGGGGCAGCGGGGACCTGGGCTGGGTAAAGAGTATCTGCCCCCCCCCCCTCTCGGCACCATTGCTGCCGTATTACATGGTGTGATTAAAAAATGAAAGGAGCTGATCGGCTCATATTATCTCCATCCACTTAATTTTTCTCCAAGGCTTAGTAAATAGACCCCTGAGAACTCAGTAGCTCTAATTATATAATCTATCACATTACGGGGCGCCTAGTTCCGAGTTACATGCTATAGCCATGCAGCAGCCTATATATATATATATATATATATATATATATATTTATATATCCTTATACGTCACCATTAGTCGCACCATGAAAACTTGCATCAGCCCTATAGCAGATGCAGTTTCTCCGTCTGACCACAGCCTCCTCTGCTTGTGTCTGTGTGTCTGCGAATGCAGCCTCCTGCACTGACATGCCTCTAACTCACCCATATGCCCAATGAGCGGCACATTTGTACATGCACAGCTAGCCACCTCCCAGTCATCGTCCTGAAGCGCCCATCACTTTTCTACCATCGATCTGATACCATCTGAATTGATGGCAACAGCACCTTTGTGTACACTCTCTGTGTAACACATGCACCGTTGTAAATAATAGTCCTACTACATGAACTATGCCTTGCGTGTGGCTTAGAATCAGGCGCTATATGTAAGTTAACGTATGACAGAATGAAATCAACTTACAGTTTGGTTTACCCAGTCAAGGTACTGCGTAAAATATTCTAGAGACTGATGCAGCTGACACTTGCTCTCCTGGTGAAATAAACAGAAATCAAAATTATTATTAGATTCCATTTATATGGCACCACACGGGTTCTGTAGTGCTGCAGAGTTCCAGTAGTTATTTACACATAGTCAAGTCGTGCAATAGTAGCTGACGTCTGCATACTGAGCACGTATTACAGTCACATCTCCATCTCCGCACTGAGTAGCGGATCTTGCTATGGGCACGCAGGATTTTTGCCCGGGGCGCCGCCTTCCAGAGGGCGCCACCGCCGTGGCAAGATCTGGTACTGGTGGTGCCCCCTGGTGCTGTGCGGTGCTGACTGTGCGGTGCTTGATGAAGTCATCGCCCACTGCACTGCATTGTGGGAGCGGCACATAGACACTAGAGGTCATGATTGACCTCTAGTGTCTATGCGGTGCTATGGGAGAGACGTCATGACGTCATGGGGGCAATACTACCTGGGGCATAACTGACCATGCCCCTTCATGAAACCACGCCCCTATTTTTCCCCCGGGGGTGCCACAAGGGTTAGATCCGGCCCTGTCTGCACTCTCTGTACAACTTACATTCTTCAGCAGGCCAATGGTCCCTTCTAGTAAAGGTCCTTTTACAGTGTTGACATCCTGGATTGTACGGACTATCCGAACCTTAAATGATAAAAAATATACCTGTTATATAAGATCAAATAGTATGGTATATATGTAACTGTAAGGGGCAGCATTTATGAGCTGCATAGAATGGGTATCCATATGGAAGACAGACAGTAAATAGACAGTCAATAGGTCAAAATGGTCAAAAGTTTGACAGTTAAAAGGTTGTCGTGGTTGCCGTGGACTTAGGTTGACAAAAAGCCGACATACAAATTGTCGATACAAAAAAAGGTTCACACTTGGTTTTTTAGGATTTTTAGGCTTAAGCACTTGGGGGAGGAGTAGGGTTAGGCCGCTGGAGGGGACACTTAGGGTCAGGTATGTGCTGGAGGGTTAGGGTTAGGCCACAGGGTTAGGGTTAGAGAAAGAAAAAAAAAGTTGACCCTTCATACATTGACCATTTGACTGTGTTGACCTTTTGACCCTGTCAATCTAAGTACATGTCAACCATTTAACCGTTGACCTTTTAACCATGTCAAAACTATTGACTGTAGACAGTGTCGCTCGCACACGCCGAGTTACGGTCCTGCTTTGGTATTTTTGAAGAGCAACTGGAAGAAGCAACATTTGGCTCCCCCCCAAACCCTGCCATCTCTATGTGCAAACTCATATGCAGTACTTTTGGCAGATTCTAGGCACACCAACACAAATTGAGCCGCATGGCAAAAGCGGAGAGGTTTTGCTCTCTGCTCTGAAAGCTTTGTATATGCGGGACCGGTGCAAGGTCTCTCTGCACCCTAGGCAAAGCTTCAACCTGGTGCCCCCTAACCTGCAACCCCCCTGCAGGAGGTGCATCAGGGCTATGATAAGCGGCCGTGAGAGCACCCCCCGGGAGCCATATTTACATCTGCCTCCTACGTGCCTTCGCACGGCTTGATGTTACAGGTGTTGGCACAGAGGAAGCACTGAGGCCCAATTTGGTACAACCTGATATTGGTGGCTGCACCTGATTAGACCTGCAGCAGCCAGCACAGAGTAAAAGGAGGAGTGCACACATAGAGACATCCTTCAGTGTTGTGCTAGATGAATTCAGTGGCGCCCCTAGGCAGCCGCCTAAAGCTGCCTAATGGTAGAACCGGCCCTGTGTATATGATCTCAGTACAGTATATTACTCTCCTTTTATCCAATTGTAGACAGAAGCCTGAACTCACCTTAAGGGTTGGGGCCAACACAGCCAGAGACTGGAGACTGCTGTTCAACTTACTCTAAAAACAAAGCACAAATAATACATACTCAGTGAATATTGGTATCAATGCTGCAATCACAGAGGATTTTATAAGTTATTATACATTCTTAGAACAAGTTCCAATCTTAACTCTTCCATCTGGAGGTATTATCCTATCGTACCGCTTGGAAAATCTGACAGCTTTGCAGCCCTATAGAAACCTACTGTATGGAGAAATTTGCGGTTATCCCCTAAAGACGGGTGTTTTGGGAGAAAATCCAGCAAATATTAAATTATAAATAGCCCATTTGTAAATGTTCTTCATCCGACTTCCTCTAATCTAGAAACTCCATGACACAGCTCTAATGTGACGTGATTTCAACTTGACATTTGCAGTTTGTATGTTAGCCAAGAAGTTCAGTGTAAATCAGTAAAACCTCTGTGTGTTACTAGTATCTTAGTTAAGGCTTGACATCTTCTTATTATTAACATTTTTGTATAAGGACGATACAGTAAAAAATATAGAATGGACTAAAATATAGTTACGTAGCTTGATATACAGTACATTCTTTCTTGTTCCATTTAGAGAAGTAGATCTTATAATAAATAGCTAAATTGTTTTGGGGGTATGAATTAGCAGGATTCATACAATTCACTTAACTGCTTTCTTGTTTCTGATCTTAAGATTTGTAGCTCCTATTTATCACAGAGTCCTAACTTTAGAGAAAATTATAATTTTCACCAGATTTAGGGATTCGACCGGACAACCATACCAAAGGCTCTAATGCAAAAACTTTGACATACAAAGCACTTGTAATATTTAGAGATGTGCGTCGCAAAGGAATGAACCTGTGCCTGGCGTTGAATGAGGGTGACTTCCAGGAGCAGAAGAGGATCACTTATCTGGAAGTAGCTTGCTGTCCAGATGTCGATGACATCTGCAATATCCTACAGTAAGTAGGAGTTCCATATTAGCACCGTATTGTGAACTAGGCCCTAATCTTCATCAACAGTTTTTGGTATTAGGTCCTGACCCTTCTGTGTTAGGCATTGTTTAGGTCCTAAGGCACTCAGTCCTGCATCATTAACTATAGTTGGGCAGTAGACCCATGACCTCCAAACTACTTTAGACTCATGACCTCCAAACTGCTTCAGACCCATGACCTCCAAACTGCTGCAGACTCGTGAGTGGCTTTCAGGAACCCACAGGCAGTAGATATTCCTGCCCTTGCCAGCACTGCTATAAGAGTATTGGTGTCTGGGCCCTTTTATGGGATGAGCTGTATAGCCCTACTGTTATGCACACCAGTGCCAGCAGGAAAGTACTGGTATCAGAACTGTTATGCACTCCAGTGTCTGCAGGAATGTACTGGTGTTTGAACTGTTATGCAAAACAGATGGACTCACAGACAAACTGGGGGATATGACATAACGTACACAGAAGGGGATAGGGTAACAAAATACACACAAAGTGAACAGAGAAGCCCAGAGGCTAAGGAACTGGGTATCTCCCTTGTATTAGAACTGCTAAGATGGAAAAAGCAAGATGTTGTGTTTTAATACGTAGAGTACCCGAAATGCTGTTGCTAAGGGCAACAGCAAAACCCTAAAGGGTTACCAACGGGTGTGGCAGTAAACTCCTTGGTCAGAGATGGAATGATAGACACAAGGAGAATCTCCACAATCCAAATTCTCACTTGCAGTGCACAGGTTTTAGCTTACTGCCACTAAACTGACCCCTGACACCTAGCACAGTGAGACAGGATTAGACAGGCAAGTCTTAGAATACAGCCGCAAACTTGCTAAGTTCACAGAGTAGTAACAGAACCCCAGCAAGCTAAACGACTGACTCCAGTCTTACTGCTAGGTCTGGATTGGCAGAGTGTAATACCAAATCCCAAGGCCTATTTGCAGTAAGCAACAAACAAATACAAAGCTACACAGTACTGGCTAACTTTCATGAACTGACTAACCAACAAAGATTCAGCAGCATCTGCTTACCCTGAAAAGAGGCCTTATAAAGCAGGTGCTGTCCACGCCCCACTCAGACCTCACAGACTGTGAGCACAAAAACCAGCACCGGATCCCCTGCCGTGCACAGAGCCTATAACCACTGCACAGCAAAAGACCCGAACCGGAGTATCAGCTGCGCTCAGGTTACTCCACTAGCACTTGTCTCCCGGTTGCCATGACGACGTGGCAGCACAGGGCAGGAGACCCTAACAGTACCCCCCCTCTGACGAGGGGTCAAAGAACCCCTACCACCGGGTTTATCGGGGAACTGCGAGAAGAAAGAGCGTATCAGTCTGGGGGCATGAAGATCACAACTGCGCACCCACGACCGCTCCTCCGGGCCATACCCCTTCCAGTGCACCAAAAATGACAGCCGACCCCGAACCACCTTGGAGTCAAGAATCCTTTCAACAACAAACTCCCTCTGGCCACGTATCAGAAGAGGGGAAGGTCTTCCACTGGAAGAAGGATTACTAATCGCCCGTTTTAAAAGGGAACAATGAAATGTTTTATTGATACCCAAAGAACGGGGCATATCTAACTGAAATGCCACCGGATTGATAACCCTGGTGATCTTATAAGGGCCGATGAACCGGGGCCCTAACTTATGAGATGGCTGTCTCAACTTCAAATTCTTGGTAGACAACCAGACGAAGTCTCCTAATTTGAAGCTGCAGGGTCTTTTCCGCTTATCAAAAACCCTTTTGGTCACTAATGACACAGACACAAGGGCTTTCTTCACTTTCCGCCAAATACCTCTAAGGACCGAAACCACAGAGGAACCACCAGGCGTGGAGTCCAGGGGGTCAAAAGAATTGGCCTTAGGATGATGCCCATACACACAAAGGAAGGGAGAGATCCCTGTAGCAGAGTGAGCCGCGTTGTTATAGGCAAACTCCGCCATGGACAGATGAGCAACCCAGTCAGTCTGACACTTGGAGACATAACACCTGAGGAACTGCTCCAAGGACTGGTTCACCCTTTCAGTCTGCCCATTAGACTGCGGATGGTAGCCTGACGACAAGCTGACAGAAATCTGGAGATCGGAACAAAATGCCCTCCAGAATTTGGCCACAAACTGGGATCCGCGGTCAGAGACCACATCAAGTGGCAACCCGTGGAGACGCACAACATGCAGCATAAATAATTCAGACAGGCGTCTGGCTGATGGCAGCCCAACCAGTGGAACGAAGTGCGCCATCTTCGAAAACCTGTCAACGACAACCCAGATGGCTGTCATCCCCGAGGATTTGGGCAAGTCCACCACAAAATCCATTGAAATGTGGGTCCATGGCTTAGATGGGATAGAGAGTGGATGTAATGGGCCAACAGGAACCCCTCTAGGAGTCTTATTTCGGGCACAGATGTCACATGCCCGAACCCACTGATCCACATCCTTAGCCACCGAGGGCCACCACACCGCCCTAGATAGCAACTCCCGAGTTCTGGCAATACCCGGGTGACCTGCCGACTTCTTGGCATGGAATTCCAGGAACACTCGCTGTCTTAACCTAGGAGGCACAAACAAAAGACCTACCGGAAGGTCTGGAGGAACCTGCTCCTGTGCTCTAAGGACTAATGATAAGAGGTCCTGGGTAATGCCCACTTTAATACATGATGGGGAAACAATGGGCAACGGCTCCTCGGTGGTCTCCTGGATTGGAGCAAAACTCCGCGAGAGCGCATCAGCCTTGATGTTTTTTGACCCAGGGCGATATGTTATCAAAAAATTAAAGCGAGCAAAAAACAAAGCCCATCGTGCCTGCCTGGCATTGAGACGCTTCGCTGACTCTAAATATGCCAGATTCTTATGGTCAGTGAGAATTGAGACCACAAACTTAGCCCCCTCAAGCCAGTGTCTCCACTCCTCGAGTGCATCCTTAATAGCCAACAATTCCCGGTTACCCACGTCATAATTCATCTCGGCAGGCGAAAATTTACGGGAAAAGTAAGCACAGGGATGAAGGCGATTATCAGACACTCCCATCTGAGAAAGCACTGCCCCAATACCCATCTCAGAGGCATCCACCTCCACCACAAAAGGACGCTCTGGATCTGGGTGTCGCAGCACCTTGGCCGAAACAAATGCCCTTTTGAGACGGGCAAAAGCCGCTTTAGCCTCACAAGACCAGTGAGCAACATCCGCCCCTTTCTTAGTGAGTGCCACCAAGGGCGCCACTATAGACGAAAATCCAGCGATAAATCGTCTATAAAAATTCGCAAAGCCCAGGAAACGCTGAAGCGCCTTCAAACTAGTGGGCTGCACCCAATCCAGGACTGCCTGTACCTTGGAACCCTCCATTTGGAAACCTTCTGGGGAGATAATATATCCTAGAAATGCGATTTGCTGAACTTCAAATTCGCACTTCTCCAGCTTTGCCCCAAGCCGGTGGTCTCTGAGTTTCTGGAGGACTAAGCGTACATGCTTCCGATGTTCCTCCAGGGAATGGGAGAAGATTAGGATGTCATCTAAGTATACAACTAAGAATCTATCCAAATATTCCCTGAGCACATCATTCATGAAATCCTGGAAGACTGCCGGGGCATTACAGAGCCCAAAAGGCATCACCAAATATTCATAATGCCCTGAGTGGGTATTAAAGGCAGTCTTCCATTCATCCCCCTCTCTTATTCGGATTAGATTGTACGCACCGCGTAGGTCAATCTTAGAAAAAATGGTGGCAGTACGAAGCTGGTCAAACAAGGCCGAAATGAGAGGCAGTGGGTATGAGTTTTTAATCGTGATACGGTTCAATTCCCTGAAGTCGATGCAGGGTCGCAACGAACCGTCCTTTTTACCCACGAAGAAGAACCCCGACCCAACTGGAGACTGTGAAGGTCTGATAAATCCCTTAGCCAAGTTCTCCTGAATGTACTCTGCCATAGCCTGAGTCTCAGGACGTGACAGGGAGTACAACCTGCTCTTGGGAAGCTTAGCATTTGGCAACAAATCAATGGCACAGTCATAGGGGCGATGGGGAGGTAGTACCTCTGCAACTTTTTTGGAGAACACGTCCGCAAAATCTGCATAACACCCTGGCAATCCTGGCAAACTTAGCTGCGAGAGCCTGACTGGAAGGCTCAAGCAACTCCTGAAACAATCAGTACCCCAACTAAGAATCTCCCCAGAGACCCAGTCAAATTGAGGATTGTGGGCCCTTAACCAGGGTAACCCCAACACCAATGGGGCAAAAGTACAGACAGTCACATAAAAGGACAATTTTTCAGAGTGTGTGGCTCCAATAAACAAAGAAATCTGGCTAGTGCAAGAGGTAATTTTACCTTGGGATAATGGTTCCCCGTTTAACCCACAAATCTCAATTTCCGATGCCAAGGGTACTAAGGGAACAGAGTGTTTCAGGGCGAATTGGCGGTCCATAAAAACCCCGTCGGCCCCACTGTCCACAAAGGCCTCAGTCTTGACAGTTTGACCGAGGATCTTCAAGGTCACCGGAATGATAAAAGTCTTCTTGGGAAATTCTGACTTCTGGCCTGACAGGATATTTCCCATCACCCTCAGGCCCTGAAGTTTTCCGGCTTTTCTGGGCATGATACTACCACATGACCTTTATTCCCACAGTACAAACACAACCCCTGCTGTCTCCTCCGCGTCTTCTCACGCGAGGAGAGGCGGGTAGCCCCAATCTGCATAGGCTCCTCAGAAAATTCCTCAGAGTCTGAGGTTCCCTTGGGAAGGAAGGAAATCTCAGTCTCCCTTTCAAGCCTACGCTCTCTCAGCCGTCTATCCACCCGGATGGATAACTGCATGAGCTGATCCAAGCTATCAGGCAAGGGATATTGTACCAGTTGGTCCTTTATCTGGTTAGAAAGACCTCTTCGGTACTGGTGTCTCAGGGCTGGGTCATTCCACTGGGTATCATGGGCCAACCTCCGAAACTCCGTACAGTAAACCTCAACTGGCCTGCGCCCTTGCTTAAGGATCGAAATCTGAGCCTCGGCTGAGGCCGTCTTGTCAGGGTCATCATACAACATGCCCAGTGCCGTAAAAAAAGCATCAACACTTTTAAGCGACGGACAGTCAGGCTGCAACCCATATGCCCAGACCTGTGGGTCTCCTTGTAGCAAGGAAATCACTATGCCCACCCGCTGAATCTCCGACCCAGAAGACTGAGGCCTAAGCCGGAAGTATAGCTTGCAGCTCTCCTTGAAACAAAAGAACTGCGAGCGATCTCCAGAAAAACGATCCGGGAGATTTACTTTCGGCTCCTTAACCCCTGCAGGTGCTGCTGCTGCGGGAGCTCCGCCAGCAGCCTGGGAGGTGTGCATTTTAATGGACAAATCATTAAATTGTCGAGTCAGGACCTGCACCTGATCGACCACCTGTTGCAACGTATTTTGAGGGGTATGCTCCATATTCCCACAAAATTTCAACAGGAGTATTAGGCTGCTGAATATGTTATGCACACCAGTGCCAGCAGGAAAGTACTGGTGTCAGAACTGTTATGCACTCCAGTGTCTGCAGGAATGTACTGGTGTTTGAACTGTTATGCAAAACAGATGGACTCACAGACAAACTGGGGGATATGACATAACGTACACAGAAGGGGATAGGGTAACAAAATACACACAAAGTGAACAGAGAAGCCCAGAGGCTAAGGAACTGGGTATCTCCCTTGTATTAGAACTGCTAAGATGGAAAAAGCAAGATGTTGTGTTTTAATACGTAGAGTACCCGAAATGCTGTTGCTAAGGGCAACATCAAAACCCTAAAGGGTTACCAACGGGTGTGGCAGTAAACTCCTTGGTCAGAGATGGAATGATAGACACAAGGAGAATCTCCACAATCCAAATTCTCACTTGCAGTGCACAGGTTTTAGCTTACTGCCACTAAACTGACCCCTGACACCTAGCACAGTGAGACAGGATTAGACAGGCAAGTCTTAGAATACAGCCGCAAACTTGCTAAGTTCACAGAGTAGTAACAGAACCCCAGCAAGCTAAACGACTGACTCCAGTCTTACTGCTAGGTCTGGATTGGCAGAGTGTAATACCAAATTCCCAGGCCTATTTGCAGTAAGCAACAAACAAATACAAAGCTACACAGTACTGGCTAACGTTCATGAACTGACTAACCAACAAAGATTCAGCAGCATCTGCTTACCCTGAAAAGAGGCCTTATAAAGCAGGTGCTGTCCACGCCCCACTCAGACCTCACAGACTGTGAGCACAAAAACCAGCACCGGATCCCCTGCCGTGCACAGAGCCTATAACCACTGCACAGCAAAAGACCCGAACCGGAGTATCAGCTGCGCTCAGGTTACTCCACTAGCACTTGTCTCCCGGTTGCCATGACGACGTGGCAGCACAGGGCAGGAGACCCTAACACCTACAAGGAGTGCTTAGTAAATGTTCTGGTGCAGGTGTGTTCGACCTACTGTACCAAAGAAGCAAGTTAGGAGGTCGACCCCACTCTGAGCGTAACTGTAAGGGGTACTCCAAATCGTTTTTTTGCCAAATCTCGCAACATTTTCTGACCAAAATTTTCAGTTGAAAGTAAATGCCTATAGGGGGCTAATTTAGACTGTATCGCTGCAGCGGCAGCAATCGCAGTCTGAATCCTTTTGTGGAGTGCGTACGCGTATCGGCTGCACTACACGTGTGCACCCCGGGAACCCAGTGAGATGCTAAAAGGGCTGCGATCGCCTCTGCCTGATTGACAGGCAGAGGCGGTCGCAGGGCAGGAGGGGGTGTGCCAACAGTGTTGTTAGATCGCCGTTGGCGGGGCACGGTACTGACAACGGAGGCGTGTCCGGACCGTTGGGGAGGCGGGCTGTGGTTGCTGCGTTACGTCACACGCAGCTGTTGCGACCCGAGAAGCAGCGAGTAGCGGCCTGCCAGCGTGCATGAGCTGCATTGGATAGGGAGCTACTCGCCAGGTACAAAAGCATCGCTCCCATGCGATGCTTTTGTATCTGTGAAGGGTGGGTAGGGCCTGATATGCGGTGTGGACTAGCCCTGTGCTGGGCGTCCTCCCGCATGTCACAGTAAATGAACATAGATGTGCTATATTTAGCACATCTACGATCAGACCCCCATAGATTGGAGAAGATAGCCCCAGGTACAGTAGTATTCATTCGGGAACAATCTCTTGTCACCCTGCAAATAAGTATCTAGCAGTCAGGACCCCATGAAAGGTAGGTTGATTCTATTTCGGAGTGGGAGAAGGGACCTTCTGATGTATCTGGGGGAGGAGACATGTCACCAGGGGGAGGAGCTACGGGCGAACAGGGTACCCGAAAAGTACCCTCGCGGGCTCGCTTCACTTGCCACGCTTCGGGCTCGGTGGCTCGCTCCGCTCCGCTTCGCTCACCACCTGATTACTAAAGGTAATAGTTGGTGGCGTGGATAGTAGAGGAACTATCCCGCTGGCCTTGCTCCTCCCCCTTATGTTGTGACTCCTCCCCCGGACGGAAAAGGTCCCTTAGCCCACTTGATTCTAGCATCTACCATGAAAGGTAGGCTGTTGCTGCAGCTTTCTCTTTGCACTTATATTGTTTGTCGCTTTCTCTGCACTTATCATGAATTATGTTGTTTTACATTGTTGTTTTGAAAGTGTTGCATACGCAGTTACGCACACGAAGGTTTTTTTTTAACGAGTACCTGGAAACCCCCCCTGCCCGCCGATCAATCAAGCAGGCTGTACATAACACAGCATCAGCCTTACAATAAATGCATTAGGGCACCCAGCTGTACAGAAGTACAGGCAGGCAAGTGTGCTCTTCTAGCTCACACCAGCCTGCATCAACTGCGGGCTTGCGGAACATTGACGCGACTCTGCCTATACCCCTGCTCCTCCCACCCTCCCGCATCTCCTCCTCTCCTGCGTCTCTGCCTGTCCCCCGTCTTCCGCGTCTCTGCCTATTCTCCTCCTCCCGCATATCTAATATCCACCACAACTGCCTAAATGTCACCGGGCTGCCGGGAGTGGACTGGGCCTCCAGAGCACTGCACATCCCGGGGGCACCAAGCTTGTGGGACCACGGGGCTTCCTCCAGACCTGAAGGTATTGTAACTGCTCTCCCAGGCACTGCTCCTCATTGTGCTGCTGTTCAAATCTCTCTCTCCTCATGCCTCACTCCCTCGCTCTCGTTCCCCCCATTGCCCCTTACCCCCCTCTCACTCTCTACACCCCCCATGCCTCTCTCTCCCATGCCTCCTCCCCCCTCCACGCCATCCTCTTTTGCTGCGCCTCTCTGTTTCCATGCCCCTCTATCTCTCCATGTAGCTGTCTCCCAATGCTCTCCTCTCCCTGTGCCTCTTTCTCTGCCCCCTCTCTCTCCTTGTGCCTCTTTCTCTGCCCCCTCTCTCTCCTTGTGCCTCTTTCTCTTCCCCCTCTCTCTCCCCATGCTTCCCTCTACTCCCATGTCCCCTCTCTCTCTCCCCATGCCCCCCTTCTGTTTCTCCCCATGCCCCCCCTTCATCTCCATTCCTCTTTCTCTGACCCTCTCATGTATCCCTTGGCTCTGTATGTGTGCACACATGGGGTTTAATATATATATATATATATATATATATATATAGCGACAGACAGACAGACAGAGATAGTTAGATATATGTGTGGGTTGGATATGTTATGCCGGCGACCGGGATCCGACGGTCAGCCTACCGATGCCACTGCACTCGCAACGCTGTGGGCTTGGTGGCTTGCTGCGCACACCACAGGTTCTATTCCCGCTGTGTGGGTGTCGTGGACACCCATGAGTGGGAATAGCCACTGTTAGCTGGCTGTTTGCAGTGTCAGTGGTCGGGATTTCGGTGTCGGTATCCTGAGACCGCTGTGATCCTGACTGCCGGCAATGTAACTGCACCTCATATGTGTGTGTATATATACAGTGTATATTTTTATATATAAATATATATATAGTTTCGCATATCTGGAAACACCCCCTAAAAACCCTGCATTTGCCCCTGTGTTAGAGAGACCGTTCCACAGTAAATTAGTGGGTCGTAGCACACCAGTCAGTGGGCGGGATGTACTAAGCGGAAAATGCGGTAAACTCCCTGTTTACCGCATTTTCCAGATGTACCATCCCTCGGCCGGCAGGTCAGCGCTGCGGCGGGGGTTCACCAGCTTTAGCTGGCGATAGTCCATAGAAGCCTATGGGCTTCTCTCCGCGGCGCTGTGTGAGGGATCCGATCGGATCCCTCCCAGCATGCCTTGCGGCCACCCCCGTCACCCTGCGCATGCGCAGACTAACTCCTGGGGCCGAATCCCGGAAGTCAGGCTGCCGCTGTGCATCGCGGAGGACAGCTCTTATCGGAAGAGCTGTCCTCCGCAATGGTGATCGCATATGTAAGTACATATGCGATCAGCATCATGGCGCAGGGCGGCGATGTACATTAGTACATCCCGCCCAGTGTGTTAATGGCCTGTTTACTGTTAGCCGGGCTGCTGTGGGTGGCACACACAAGCTGTTACTTACTTGTGTAGCCAGTGTGGGTGGGCTGCGTTCCTTTGTGCAAACACTGAATGCATATCTCTCACCTTCTTGAGAATATTAATCGTGACCCTCATACACGCTTTCTGCGCTTATAACCTCTGGGAGCTGCTGCCCATTCCTCCAGTCCCTCTCCATGGAATAGACACTGCAAGCATGTGCACAACATCTATTCACCGCTGCTCTGTTTGGCGGGTGAGAGAGGGCCTCCCAACCCTCCCCCCCACACCACACATACACACACACACACACACACACACACACACACACACACACACACACACACACACACACACACACACACACACACACACACCATGAGCAGGATGGCTGGACAGTGTCTGGAAGCAGAACTGTCCCATCATAATACTCTCTGACAGGCGCTAAAAACCGCTGCTGGCTGACCGTCGAGCACTGAATAGGTGATTAAGGATGTCTGGACCACTTGTGCCATTGATTACCTGTAGCCACCTTGGCAATAATTAGGTGTTCCCAGATACTTCCTTTGCTGTGTTGGTTAGAAAGTATCAGGTTCTAACTCCCTCTCTCATCCCAGAGTTCTGTACTGTGCCGCGGTACCAGCTGCAGAACATCTCATATTCTGAAGATGAGAGTGAGTGGAGCAGGTAAGTGCCACTTCAACACCAAAACCCTCCACTTACACAACTCACACATGGATGCATCCACATCATACAGCGTCATTTGTAGTCTCTGGAGTAAATATAAATGTGCCCTTTTTATTCTATTTCTGTTTGCTTGTAGTTAATTTTCCCCATTTTAGTGTTCTTGACTGACTTTAACCTATTTGAATGGGATGCGACCGCCGGTCACAGTACCAACGCCGGAATCCCGAACCCTGAATATCCCGCCAGTTGGCTTGTCGACCAACAGGGACTATTCCCACTCATGAGTATCCACGACTCCCATAGAGTGGGAATAGAACCTGTTGCAAGAGCAGCAAACCACCAAGCCCGCAAGGGGCTTCATTGCGCTCGCCCTCCTCCAGCCACCTAACAGCTGGGATTCCAGCGTCGGTATGGTGACCGGCAGTCACACAAACCCAACCCATTTGGATGAATGGTGCAGATTTGCATTTTAAACCTCCCTTGTCTGTCTATAGACTTGTGTCATTGTGATAATCGGACACTTGCTCTTTGTGGGGGCCACAACCGCGGGGGATCCCTCAATGAAACCCAATCTCTCTTGAAAGGATCTCTGGTGAACATCAGAATCCTCATTGGTGTCCCGGGGATCTACCAATTTCCTTTGTATGACTATGTAATAATTATTATAGTGCTTTGGCTCAGTTTAGGACTGACCCGTTGAACCTGTCATGTACAGTAAGTAGAAGACATCATACACAATACATAAGGGACACAAAGATGTGTCAGGACTGAATCATTAGCATGACGGTAATTACAGTATGCGTGTGTCATGTAGACAGCGTGTTTGAGAGTGGATTGAACAGATGGCAGCGGGTAATGAACTAGATCAGTAGCAATTGAAGGTAGCAGTCACCATGTGACCAGACAGGGAGCGAGGTCTCCAGCACAGGTGGTACTTGCTTACCACAGTAATTCAGGCAAATTAAAAAATTCTATTTTCTTTTAAATGTTAGATAAAAATAATACATTAAAATTGTTACCTGTGTTTACAGCTGCCAAGGGGCATATCTACCCATTGGCTAGGATGGCACTTGCCAGGGGCACCAGCCAAAAGGGGTGGGGGGGCACACGGCCAGGAAGTAGTGAACCTGCCAGCGTCCCACCCATTGAGGTGGGCGCCGCCAAAAAATTACTGCTGCTGCAACAGCTGCCGTGAGTGGCAAGCAAAACGAGCATCCAGCATTTTGCTAAGGCTACAAGTCCGCTATCGGGCTGGGAGAGTGTGGGATCGGCGTGTCCTGGCAGAAGCGAGGCTTGTAGCGCACACTGCCTCATGCGCTGATTGGCTGCCATGTGACGGATTATCTGTAGGGGGCTGGAAAATGAGTGGGAGAGTGTCTGTGCCCAGCTCCTGCTGCACATTCTCACTTTTAAGCTGTGAACAGGTAAGTGGGCAGCGGCTGTGGTATCTGGCAGCATGGGTGTCACACCCGCATCTCCACACCCTCACCCCAAGCACTGGGTGTCACATGCAACATCTGAACATTCTCAACAGTGGGATGTTTTTGTTTCTCCATTTGCTAATGACTCCTCCCCCATACAGTGTGCTCTCTGTACATTCGGTATATGCTGCTGTACATCCGTGTAGTTTAGTATTATGTGGCATATGTAGTCTAGCATAATGAACTACATAGCTAAATCAGTGGATGCAATTCTGTAAAAAAACAGTCTGCCCAATTACACATCTTTGGCCATTTGAGGCAATGGGACAGTGGTTCAGCCAGGTTTTGAGTAAGACACACCACCCCACCCACTCCTCGCTGTGCCCATGCATTGGGATGTGAGTGGTTCTATAAGGTACTACTGTGTTGCACAACATGAATAAGGGGTACTACTGAGTGGCATAATGTGAATATGGGGTATTACTGTGTGGGGTAACATGTATAAGGGATACTACTGTGTGGCATAATGTAAATGAGGGGTACAACTGTGTGGCGTAACATGTATAAGGGGTACTACTGTGTGGCGTAATATGGATAAAGAGTACTACTGTGTGACGTAAGGTGAATAAGGGGCACTACTGTGTAGTATAATGTGTTTAAGGAGTACTAATGTTTGGTATGATGTGTATAAGGGGTACTACTGTGCTGCGTAACATTTGTAAGGGGTACTAATATGTGGCATAATGTGTATAAGGGGTACTGCTGTGTGACGTAACGTGAATAAGGGGTACTACTGTGTAGCATAACGTGAATAAGGGGAACTACTGTGTGGCGGAACCTGAATAAGGGGAATTACTGTGTGGCGTAAGGTGAATAAGGGGTACTACTGTTTGGCATAACATGTATAAGGGGCACTACTCTGTAGTGTAATGTGAATTACGGGGTACTACTGTGTGACAACAATGTGATTAAGGGGACTACTGTGCTGCAAAATGTGAATAAGGGGAATACTGTGTGGCATAACATGATTAATGTAAGTAAAAGGGGCACTACAATGCTGTGTAATGTGAATAACGGGGACTACTGTGTGGTGTAATGTGAGTAAGGTTGCATCAGTGTGTTGGTGTAATTTTAATTGGTATTGTGTGACAATGTATGTGTGTGTGTGTGTATATATATATAATATACACACACACACACACACACACACACACACACACACACACACACACACACACACACATTCATATAAATATATATCGATCATCTTATATATATATATTATATTAGAGATAAGTGAACTGTGTTATATTATTGATGCTAGAATGCATGCAGGTACGAGTTGATGAGAATGATGACATTTGGCATAGGGATGACAGCATGAGTACTGTACAGTAAGTGTACATACCACGTCAGCCTCTTGATCTCGCACAGTGGTATTCTGTAGATCTCTCAGTGCCACTGACTCGTTCTGCAGCTGACTTCTTATTGTCGCATTACTCTGAGTGATGATGAAATGAAGAGACAGGGAAATGAGTGTCAAATATGATCTAGGCCAAAGCAGATTTGATGGGGGAAATACCACTTGATTTAATCCTGGTGTAATTACACAAATCTATCCCAGAGATTAATATGCGGCCTAATAGATTCAGCAGATTTAACTGCAATCACAGCAGAACTATAAGATGCAACATGTGTTCTAGAATAGCTCCTCTCTGAATTGAAGAGGTCACTCAGAGGTTGCTCCAGGCAGCACATAAAGGAGAGTTATGGTAGACGTACCTTTGTTAACTCTCTTTCTTCGAGGTCCATAGGGTCAACAGGGATTACAGTGAGTTATAGCTGGTAGGATCAGCTCCTGGGTACCATACAGTTAAGTCTTTAGATATCCCAGGATGCTCCGGTCCCTCTCCCTATAAGCCTGCCCCCTGCAGAGGCAGGTCAGTTTAGTAACAAATTCAAAGCAGAAGCAGAGGGAAGGAAGATATGGTACACAGAAGAACACACTCTCACATACAGGAGAAGGGAACCAGTGACCAAGGCCACAAACCCCTATAGACCAGGTATGTCAGGATGGGCGCCATGTGGACCCTACAGACCTTGAAGAAAAAGAGTTAACAAAGGTAAATCTAAAATAATTCTCCTTTTCTTCTTAGGGTTCCATAGGGCTCCACAGGGATAACAGTGGGATGTCCTAAAGCAGTACTTCAAGGGTGGGGACGTGCCTGAGTGGATAAGACTATCCGGCGTCCAAATGAAGCATCCTGGGAGGCAAATGTATCAAAGGCATAGAACTTAAAAAAAGTGTGGATTGAAGACCACGTAGCCGCCTTGCACAATTGTTCAGTGGACGCGCCGCCCATGATGGTCCAACAGACCGAGTAGAATGAGCAGAAATAGAAGTCGGGACTGGTAGTCCATCTTGAGAATATGATTTTGCTATTGCCATTCTAATCCACCTGGCCAGAGTCTGTTTATTAGATGGCCAACCACGTTTGTGAAAACCATAAAGAATGAAGAGGGAATACGATTTTCTTAGGGAACTAGTTCGGTCAACAAAAATACGGAGAGCACGAACCACATCCAAAGAACGCTCAGCAAGTGAGAGATCTGAGAAGACGATGGCTGGAACTACAATGTCCTCATTCAAATGGAAACGGGAGACCACCTTAGGTAGGTAACCCGGTTTAGTACGGAGTACAGCCCAGTCCTCATAAAAATTGAGGAAAGGATTGCGACAAGATAGAGCACCCAAGTCAGACACCCGTCTGACAGATGCAATGGCCAGAAGGAATAATGGCTTAGCAGTGAGCCATTTCATGTCAGCTGTTTCCAGAGCTTCAAAGGGAGCCTGTTGAAGAGCGTCCAGAACCACCGTCAGATCCCACAGAGTCACAGGAGGAACGTAGGGAGGCTGTACACGAAGAACACCCTGTAGGAAGGTTATGGACATTTGGTAGAGGAGCAATTCTTTGTTGAAACCACACCAACAAGGCTGAGATATGGACTTTTGGAGGAAGGCCAGAAGCCTGGAGTTCCAGAAGACCGCAGGGTCATAACGCCTGGCAGCACACCATTGGAAGTAAGTATGCCAAATCCTGTAGTATATGCGGGCAGAGGCCGGCTTCCAAGCCTTAAGCATTATTTGCACCACTGGGTGAGAAAAGTCTTGCGCCTCTAGTAGGGAAGATTCAAGAGCTATGTCAAAGACAGACATGGCAGGTCTGGGTGCAGACACGGGCCCTGAGATAGGAGGTTGTGGCACGAGGGAGTGGAGGAGGGACTCCCACTGAGAGTCCTTGTAGGTCCAAGGAACCAATGACGTATGGGCCACGCTGGGGCTACTACAATGAGGTTGCCTCCCTCTTGTTTAAATTTCCGCAGAACCCTTGGCAAAAGGGATACCGGAGGAAATATGTACATGAGACAGAAAGTCCACTTGATGGAAAGGGCATCCACAAATGGTGCTTGCGAATCCCTGGATCGGGATCCATACACCGAAACTTTGTGGTTGTATCTTGACGCCATGAGGTCGACATCTGGGAGACCCTACTTGTCTACTAGAAGTTGCAAGACTTCCGGATGCAGGGACCATTCGCCTGCGTGGACATCCTGATATCTGAGGAAGTCTGCTTCCTAGTTGAGTGTGCCTGGCATGTACACGACAGAGATGGCCGGAAGGTGACGTTCCACCCATCGGAGAATGCAGGCCACTTCCTGCATCGCCATTTGGCTGCGAGTGCTGCCCTGATGATTGGGATAAGCCACCGCACTGGCATTGTCGGACTGAACCTGAACCAGCCGGCCGTGAAGAAGAGGTTGCACCAAAGATTTGAACACAGCTCTCAGTTCCAGGACATTGATCGGGAGATAGGACTCTGACAGTGTCCATTGCCCTTGAAACAAGTGTTGACCCATTACCGCTCCCCAACCGCGGAGGTTGGCATCCGTCGTTAGAAGTTCCCAGTCCGGAATCCAAAAGGGTCAACCTTTGTCCATATGGAGCCACCAAATGAGGGACAAGCGGACCTCCAGAGTGAGAGTCATCAGTTGAGACCTGATCAGAGGAGGTTGTCCGTTCCACTTGACAAGGATCAGGTGTTGCAGAGGACGAGAATGGAATTGAGCATACTTTACCATGTCGAAGGTCGAAACCATCAGTCTTATGACCTGCATGTATGAGTGGATGGACACTCGGCGCGGCTGGAGCAGCAGGCGAACCCTGTACTGCAACTGAGCTGGGTCCGTGTAGTGGGGGTCCGTGTAGTGGACCTAGAGGATGGTTTAGTCCCAGGTAACATACTTTGTAAGGCTAGAGATGTTTGAGTTAAGCTCTGAACAGTAGTATTCAGAAAACTCACCCAAGGGGGGGTTAGCCACAGGAAGTTAACCAATCCACTAACGTACCCAATAACTGAGTAAAAGAAGCCCAAGCGGGTTCTTGAGTAGGTGTTGGGGATGTGAACTGGGCAGGAGGTGTATAACAATTTACACAAAGTCCATCTTGCACCACATCCTGTGCAATTTACCCTGCTTTGCACAATCTGCATGACTGCAGCACTGGGGTGCCAGGCTGTTTGCGCCACACACACACACACACACACACACACACACACACACACACACACACACACACACACACACACACACACACACACACACACACTAATATACAGTACTAGAAGGGTGTGATAGCCTGATGCAGTGTGTGAGTAACACTGGAACAATAAAGAATTACTCCTGAAAACACCTGGTATTACAGGGAGAAAAAGACAGAAATAGATAGAAATATGTAAAGCTGAAGAGTGATTTTCAGACAGCAGAAACTAGCACAAGTCACATACAATGCAGAGAAATACAATGTATAACTGCAATGAGCACTCTATCAATGACTCAGCTTTGGTTGTCAGCAGGTATGATCTCAGTGATGTAAAAACTCTTCGTAATGGCAACGTTTTTACAGGGAGACTGGACCCAGAGTTCCCGGACCTGGCTTGCTTGCACTTTATGGCTGCCGGCGTCGCTGAGGGGAGGAGGGTGTGGAGCTGCATATAAACGGCGGGAAGTCCACGGTGAACTGGTGTCCAAAAGCTGGGGGAAGGGCTACAGGATGGCGCTTCCTCCCCTATGCTGGCATTCAATCACCGGTACTGGAGTTCCCTGATAAAGATTTCTTGTGCCCCCATATGCCCTGGAGATCTAGTGGAGTCCCTGGTCAGCGCCAGAGTCCACAGCCAGTGCCGGCGTCCGTCTCCCAGGATGCGCGGCAGACCATGATTTGGAGACCGGCACCCTCTTACCTGCTAACTGATGGACGGCTACGCAGTCCTGGGGTTGCCAGCAGTAGCAGGTGCTAGACGCCTGTTTTGGGCCCTGCTGCAAGTTCCCATCTGTGGCCATTGCCAAGCGTGGAGTTTTGGCACCGACGGGGAGTGTAGGAGCCAGAGTGCTGGAGTCTATGAGACTTCCAGCAGTGACAGGCGCAGTGTAAAAATAGAAAGAAATCAAATAAAAAAGACTTTTGGGGCTGCAATAGTAGCCCCCTGTAAAAAGATGCATCCAGCTTCCTGATGTACCATACAAAAAACTGACCTGCCTCTGCAGAGTGCGGGGTTATAGGGAGAGGGACCGGAGCATCTTCGGATATCTTATGAATTAACTGTATGGTGCCCAGGAGCTGATCCTACCACCTATAACCCACTGTTATCCCTGTAGAGCCCTATGGAACCCGAAGAATAAATATCTGTTACGTGATTATAAAGACATCATAAGTAAAAGCACAATGTAACTACGGGGTCTATTTACTGTACTAAGCCTTAGACAGAGATGTACCAGACAGACAGCTCCTAACTGTTATTTTACACACACAGCCTGTAATGAAAGTTAGGAGCCGACTGGCTTGTACTTTATCTCTGTTCACTTTATCTCCATCCAAGGCTTACTAAATAGACCCCATTGTGAGTTACACACAGTACATTAATATACTAGCAATGAAAAATCTGAATTTGTGCAAAACTTAAAAAAAAGGAACTCTGATACTTCCCGGGACACAAAGCTTAAGTAAACTCTGTTACACTTGTTGGAATGGTTGTGGCAATAATGGGAAACCATACAGTTGAGAAACATTTATGACAAATAGCACAATCAAGTTGTGGGTGACAGGCGCTCCATCGACAAATGCACTGCGTCCGATTATACAAACAAAAAGCATGGTGTGTCGCATAGTACATGTGCTGTGTAGTGCTGTACTGCTTCATCCTCATATGTGCCGTGTGTCTTAGTGGACTCAGCTTTGCATTGTGGGTTCAAATTAAACTGACTCCATCTGTACTTAAGGAAAGTATTGTTTAAAATAAAAAATACTACGCATATATAAGTACAGGTTGAGTATCCCTTATCCAAAATGCTTGGGACCAGAGGTATTTTGGATATGGGATTTTTCCGTATTTTGGAATAATTGCATACCATAATGAGATATCATGGAGATGGGACCTAAATCTAAGCACAGAATGCATTTATGTTACATATACACCTTATACACACAGCCTGAAGGCAATTTTAGCCAATATTTTTTATAACTTTGTGCATTAAACAAAGTGTGTCTACATTCACACAATTCATTTATGTCTCATATATACCTTATACACACAGCCTGAAGCTCATTTAATACAATATTTTTAATAACTTTGTGTATTAAACAAAGTTTGTATACATTGAGTCATCAAAAAACAAAGGTTTCACTATCTCACTCTCACTAAAAAAAGTCTGTATTTCGGAATATTCCGTATTTCGGAATATTTGGATATGGGATACTCAACCTGTATATATTTAAAAAAAACGCAAAATAGTACCATAAAAAAAGTACATCCTCTATTGGTATTTTATAGTTCTTAAAAACTAGAGATATGCAGTTACATTTTTTTTAAAATCCAAACCCATCCCAAATTTAGGGGCTCCGAGTCTAACAGAGTTCCGGGTCAGATCTCCTCGGATTCCAAGTCGAATCAAGTTCCGGTTTGGATCTTCACATGGAGTCATATCTCGTTTTTTAATTCAGAATTTTGTGTTTTGGATTGCATTTCGGAATTTTTTTACATGCCATATCAGTGGGCAAAATTTACTGGAAATGACTGGAAATTAATATTATTGATCATAATAATAACGAATGTACAAAAGCAGGTCCAAGTTACATGATTTTAGCTATTTTTTTTTTCAATTTAGAAAATACAAAACCAAATCCAAATCAAGACACTTAAGAGTGGTTTTGCCAAAAGCAAAAACCAAATCCAAACCATGAGGGTGGGTACGGAAAAACCAAAATATGAGAGTTGGCGCACATCTCTAATAAAATAAACATAATCACATTGGTGGGTTGGCCAAGTAGCTAGATAACTTGGATAGGTGCTTCTTTATTACCTGGATGGATGAAAGACTTTCCAGAGCTGTGGCAAACTGCCCAAGATCCACTGTCAGAAGAGGATTTTGTATCTGGAAAAACAGAAAGGAGAACTGAGAATCACTTATGGTAGAGTAAGTGTTTTGTAAGGGGGCTGAAGAAATGTATATGCATTTAGTTTTACAGGTACATTAATGGGCAAAGTATTGGCACTGAAACTGAACAATTAAAATTGGAAAATAATTCATGTTGATAAATCGATACAGCATGACTGGTCTTTTTCTTATTTGAATACTACACAGGAAGTGAATGTGGGTGTGTCTGATGGTCTCCAATTGCTGATGGTATAAATATCTCAGTGTGTGAGCTGGCTGGGCATGCTGCTTTTGGTGTCCTGCTGTCTACAATACCTTTGTGGTGTCTTGACAAAGATCACTTTGATGTGATCGAAACGTTGACTTGATGATGTGGTAATAAATAACCTTACAGACGATGATGCTGACAAAGTATTATTTGATCACCGTGAATTCCAGAAATTGCCTGATGATACACCAATAGATCTTTACCATAAAGTGTTACGATTGAGGAAAAGAGAAATAGATCTTACCCTTCACTGGCAATTTTTGTCCGATTACTATAGGAATAAGAGGATACCACGTGGCTTTAGGGTCAATAATACTCCCACCATCGGGCGCCATAATTTGGCATTCTGTACCCGGTGGAGTGGAGTATTAAACAAATGTTCACTAGATTTGATATTACTCGTAATAGAGGAGGTTGGAGTTGAATTGACTAAAGTCAGACAAGAGCTCACTGACTTTAATTCCATACACCTCAATAATCTTACACGTGAGAAATCTGAAAATTGGATAGAAAAATTAAAAGATCAAGTATTGTCTTACCAGCGAGATCTTATAGCGTTTAAACGGAAAAAGTTGGATATTGTGAACTCTGATTACTCCAACCACCAAGTGCATAGGTGGTTGAAGGGAGATTCTAGAAATTCCACACGTAGATTCCAACAATTCCGCTCGAGATCTCAGAGACAATGTGATAGTTCATCACAATCCAACTCTGACAGTGAGTTCACTGACTCTAGGCCACCAAGAGGTAATTTTTTAGGACGGGCCACTCGCAAAACTTCAGATCCCCCAGAAAAACGTTCCCCAAATACCCAACAAGGAGGGGCGGGAGGAAACATAAGAAAAGGCAGGGGTGCAAAGACCTAACCACTGTGTTTAATCTATCTTCCAGTATGTTATCTGATACTGAGATGGAGGTCCTTTCCTTGGGTCTCTCTTTCATGCCAACAGTGAGACATTATGCCTTTCAGTGGTCAGTTGATCACTTCAAGTTTGGTAGAAAGCTGAGACTCAGGGAATATTTTACCAATCGAATTGCTGACCCATTACAGGATAGAGTTTTTGCCAGACCTAGTACTTTTGACCCCATATCACAAAACTCGATTATTAAACCTTTTCTTAGATTGACCGAACATGAGATGAGGACACACAGGTCGGATCACCAATATGATAATTTGAGTAAGCCACAAAGGACAGCATTACAGTCCCTTATGAAAAATGATCAAATCGTCATCCGCCCTGCGGATAAAGGCGGGCCCATAGTCATACAAGACTGGGTCATGTAAGACACTAAAATACGCCGACAACTATCTGACTCACTTACTGTAAGATTGTCTCCAATCCCATGCCTGGCATAAAGAAACTGGTTGACACCACTATTATCATTGGTTTACAAAATGGGTGGATTGATGCCAAAATTGCCACTTACTTGACTGTCGACCACCCTGTGTGTCCAATCTTATATATGCTCCCCAAAATCCACAAATCGTTGGACGCTCCCCCGGGCCGTCCGATTATCTTTGCGAGAGATTCGATCCTACAACCGATTGCTAAATTTGTGGATAGTTTTGTACAACCCTTTGTTAGTGGTATGTCGAGCTATATTAGGGATACTGGTCACTTCCTAGAAAAAATCTCTCAAATATCTTACAGCACTGATGATATCTGGTTGGCTTCATTAGACGTGAATTCACTATATACAGTGATTCCACATTCCGCTGGTCTGGATTCGCTTCAGATGGCGCTCGGTGGAGGTGCACATGTCGGTCCCCCTGTCGAATTTTTACTTGCATTGGCAGAGTTGGTTCTTAGTAAGAACCATTTCTGCTATGGTAATGAGTTCTTCATCCAGAGCACGGGGACCAACATGGGCTCTAACCTGGCGCCGTCCTACGCGAATCTATTTATGTACCAATATGAAAATACCTACATTCTTCCTAAATTTGGTGACAAGCTTGCCTATTTTGGGCGCTATATAGATGATATATTCATTTTATGGAAGGGTACCAAGAGTGAGTTCTGTAATATGGTTCAATTTCTTAACTCCATTGATAGTCCCATTCATTTTACGCATCAAATAGATTATGAGTCTATGACTTTTCTTGATGTGACGATTTTTCGCGAACAGAATCAACTGGGATCCATCTTGTTTCATAAACAGACTGATCGCAATACATTGCTGTTTGCCACCAGCCATCATCATGAGAATCTAAAAGAAAGTATGCCAATTTCACAATTTTTACGTGTACTGCGCAATAATTTGTCTTCAGCGATTGCCAAGCAGCAATTAACAGAGATGTCTGAAAGATTTCTGGCACGAGGGTACTCACCGAAAGTCGTCTCTAGATGCCTTAAGAAAGCAAAGGTCAAATTCAATAACTCTGCTCAAAAGCCGGTCTCAGCATTTGATCCAAGCCGGCTGATATTCACATCAACATTTGACACCAATGCAAGAGTCGCTGAGAAAGCTATCAAAAAGCACTGGTCTATAGTTGCAACTGATGCTAAATTGGAAGGTATAAGCCAAAGACCTCCTATGCACTCCTATCGCAGAGGACCAAATCTACAACAGCTGCTGATGCAACCATCTCTACAAACGCAAAAAACCAACTCATTGTGGTTGACAATGAGAAAAACAGGCTGTTTTCGTTTCCCTGACTGCACGACCTGTAGATCGATGACCAGCGGATCCTCATTTGCACATCCACACAGTGGAAAACGTATTCCGATCAAACATAAGTTATCATGCTTGTCTGAGTTTGTCATACACTGCTCAAAAAAATAAAGGGAACACTTAAACAACACAATATAACTCCAAGTCAATCATACTTCTGTGAAATCAAACTGTCCACTTAGGAAGCAACACTGATTGACAATCAATTTTACATGCTGTTGTGCAAATGGAATAGACAACAGGTGGAAATTATAGGCAATTAGCAAGACACCCCCAATAAAGGAGTTGTTCTGCAGGTGGTGACCACAGACCACTTCTCAGCTCCTATGCTTTCTGGCTGATGTTTTGGTCACTTTTGAAAGCTGGCGGTGCTTTCACTCTAGTGGTAGCATGAGACAGAGTCGACAACCCACACAAGTGGCTCAGGAAGTGCAGCTCATCCAGGATGACACATCAATGCGAGCTGTGGCAAGAAGGTTTGCTGTGTCTGTCAGCGTAGTGTCCGGAGCATGGAGGCGCTACCAGGAGACAGGCCAGTACATTAGGAGACGTGGAGGAGGCCGTAGGAGGGCAACAACCCAGCAGCAGGACCGCTACCTCCGCCTTTGTGCAAGGAGGAACAGGAGGAGCACTACCAGAGCCCTGCAAAATGACCTCCAGCAAGCCACAAATGTGCATGTGTCTACTCAAACGATCAGAAAGAGACTCCATGAGGGTGGTATGAGGGCCCGACGTCCACAGATGGGGGTTGTGCTTACAGCAGGACGTTTGGCATTTGCCAGAGAACACCAAGATTGGCAAATTCGCCACTGGCGCCCTGTGCTCTTCACAGATGAAAGCAGGTTCTCACTGAGCACATGTGATAGACGTGACAGAGTCTGGAGACCCCAAGGAGAATGTTCTGCTGTTTGCAACATCCTCAAGCATGACCGTTTTGGCAGTGGGTCAGTAATGGTGTGGGGTGGCATTTCTTTGGGGGGCCGCACAGCCCTCCATGTGCTCGCCAGAGGTAGCCTGACTGCCATTAGGTACCGAGATGAGATCCTCAGACCCCTTGTGAGACCATATGCTGGTGCGGTTGGCCCTGGGTTCCTCCTAATGCAAGACAATGCTAGACCTCATGTGGCTGGAGTGTGTCAGCAGTTCCTGCAAGACGAGGGCATTGATGCTATGGACTGGCCCGCCCGTTCTCCAGACCTGAATCCAATTGAGCACATCTGGGACATCATGTCTCGCTCCATCCACCAACGCCACGTTGCACTACAGACTGTCCAGGAGTTGGCGGATGCTTTAGTCCAGGTCTGGGAGGAAATCCCTCAGGAGACCATCCACCACCTCATCAGGAGCATGCCCAGGCGTTGTAGGGAGGTCATACAGGCACGTGGAGGCCACTGACACTACTGAGCCTCATTTTGACTTGTTTTAAGTGTTAGGTTCCTGGTGCTCAGAACAAGGGAGATGTTGCGTAGTGAGTCCTGAGCACCAGAACGTGACGCTGAAACAAGGTGTGGTGTGGAAATAGCCCCTAGCACCCTACCTCCGTTGTTTTACCCGTGTGGTCAGTTCACGCCTGCATGACTATGGTTTCTTGGGCCCATGGCAGCTGCGTTTGAAGGGCGGATTAGGTCTGCCCAACTCCGATGCCCCCGCAGGTCTTAAAGGGAGACAAAGCGTGAACTGAGACAGGGTAATAACAAGGGGACCTCTAACTGAAACAACCAAAGCCAGGGGCTACTGACTAGCCTAAAACTAAATATATGTGCGGCTTGCCGCCAAAGGAAAAGAACAACCAAAGGAAATGCTGTCCACACGCCGACACAATACTTTTGTGTACCGGCGGTGACAGCATAAGCAGAACCCTCTGCAAAACACCAGTAACTAAATATAACAAAGGAATACAACGTCCTAGGCCGACGGACGCGGCAAAGCCGCTACTCACAGAACCGGTACAAATACTGGCAAACGGACAGGAACCCCCAATGCTGCCGACACAGACTCTCAGAACTGGAGGACAGGCAGAATCCCAAACGACAGACCGGTGGACACCAAGAAGCCAGAAACTCGACCAGGCACAGGCAAAGCCACAGGACTTCTGGACAGGAATGCTTCACGGCAGGACACGGAATCAGACACAGGAATCGACACCGGAAGCAGCTAGACAGACACTGCTAGACAGGAGCTCAGGCACTGGCAGGGACTAGCTCAGAACTCAAGAACTCTGGAACCCAGGAAATATCACCAGCGTCTGTGAATTGCACTGAGCCAGCATATAACAGAGAGGCCTAATTAATTATGTCGTGCAGCTGCCCTGTTGCATGACTCCAAACTGACAAGATGCAATTAGCAGACAGGTGAGGCCAACCACATGGAAACAGGCTGCAATTACACAGACTCACCACTGACAGAAAACAATAATCTTCTAAACCAGAGCAAAGGGAAATCCTGGCCTGCAAGAGAACTAAAAACATAAAATAGGAATGAACCACTACCTGTGGTTCATAACAGTATCCTCTCCTTAAGGGTGAGCTCCGAGCACCCCATGACACCCACGGGGAACATAAACAGAAGTATAACATAAAATACATAACTAAAATGCAAAACAGGAATGAGCCACAGCCATGGCTCATAACATTAAGGACATTACATCAAAGTTGGATCAGCCTGTAGTGTGTTTTTCCACTTTAACTTTGAGTATGACTCCAAATCCAGACCTCCATGGGTTAATAAATTTGATTTCCATTGATAATTTTTGTGTGATTTTGTTGTCAGCACATTCAACTATGTAAAGAACAAAGTATTTAATAATAATATTTCATTCATTCAGATCTAGGATGTGTTGTTTAAGTGTTCTCTTTATTTTTTTGAGCAGTGTATATATCATCATATGCCCATGTGGGCTCTATTATGTTGGACTCACGACTCGTTGTTTTCGAGAACGGATGGCCAACTATCGCTATTCCATCCGTCAGGCACTAGAGACGAACAAAACAGATAAGCCGGTAGCAACTTATTTGCCACAACATAAACATTCCATATCAAGCCTTAAATGTATGCTGATTGACCAGATCCCTCCCCCTATTCGTGGAGGGAATAGGGAACTCAAGTTAAAGCAACGAGAATCAAGGTGGATTTTTGAATTAGGGACTATCACTCTACAAGGACTCAATGAAGCTAACCCGTATGGTATTTTTTTGTACTGATATGGATGAATTCCTTATATTGATATAGTCCTAGCAATATTGCCGAGTTCTTTCATCCTCTCTTTGCACCTGCAGCAGAGTCTCTTTTGTTTTTCTTTGTGTTGTTATATGTTTCTGATTTTTTCAGGGTAATTTAAATGTCCAGATGGACAGTGTCACCCTAAGTGCATGTGGCCAGACTGCTGTGATTGACACCTGATTGACTGGTGTCGGATCGTGCCAGCTTGCCACAAAGCATGGTTGATGATCATTAGTATAATTTTTAAAGTTAGTAGTATAAGTTATGTTTTATTGAGTCTCATGTTTATGAATATCATATCTGTAGATTGTACACGTGCCGCAACAATTGGAGACATCAGACATGCACTTTTTATGTTGTCTTGCTATATAAGCTCTTGACCCCACTAATTGACTAATCTATCTATATTATGTACATCTATTATGATGTTCTGATAAATTTGAGCACTGGGTAGTCTGGCGTCTGCGGGGCCCTTTACTATTTGTAAATGTGTCAGATCGCGGGGCAGGACCTCCGCCCGTGTTTGCGTTCCAGCTGGTACGCATGGGACACTTCATTTCCTTATTAGCACTGACATCGGGCAGTTACTATGATGATGCAACGTCACTTCCGCCTCGCGGTGCGTCACTTCCACCCCCGGCGTGCGTTCCAGGTGTCCTGGAACGCACGAGCACTTCCTGCCTTGTAATTTAGTCTATTAAGTCCATTTTGACTCAGTTTCGCTGTGCGTTTTTCTATATAAGGGTGACAGCAGATGTTGATCTGTGTCCCATGTGTCTCTGTGAGCTGTTGATCAATCGATACAGCATGACTGGTCTTTTTCTTATTTGAATACTACACAGGAAGTGAATGTGGGTGTGTCTGATCTGGTCTCCAATTGCTGAAGGTATAAATATCTCAGTGTGTTAGCATGCTGCTTTTGGTGTCCTGCTGTCTACAATACCTTTGTGATGTCTTGACAAAGATCACTGATGTGATCGAAACATCGACTTGATGATGTGGTAATAAATGACCTTTGACCTTTTTTAAAAAAATTGGTGAGTGCCCTCTTTTATAAATTACTATCTATCTATAGATCTATCTATTATGCAAATTTTCTATTTTTACTAACCAGAGGAGTTTGTGGATGGTCAAGGATGGACATAGTGCTAGCTGTGGCCTGCCCAGCAGGGATAGCTGAACAATGGGGCAAATGGATTTGTAGCTCCAGCTGACCACACAGTCGCCCATTATTCATAAGTATTAAAATTGTAATTCTATTTTCCTCACAAAATGATGCACTTTTTTTTATACTTTTACATACTATGGGAGACATTGGTGCTGATTTAGGAGGTGTGCAGGCCCACATGGCACTGGGAACACTCACATGGCACTGGCCACACTCACACAGAACCAGTCACACCTTGTTCCCGTCTGATAACATGCCCTTGAACATTTTCAGGACCAGGCCGAACCTTCTCCTCTGGACCCCAGCTCCTTCCTTCTATATGCCATATTAGTCCTTTTCTCTGCTTTATGCCCACTAAGCTTTGCATGGTACCCTGATATTGTAAGCCAGAGAATAACACTAAAATGAATCTTGTTTTTCACAAGGAGCAGCCAACTTCTACCTTACATGACCTCCTCCCCGCATAGTGAAAGAGGTCAGTGGCGTCACAACCCAGGTGCGGGGGGGAAGGGGGGTTGACATCAAAGTTCTGGCTCTTCTACAGTGACAGGAGCCGGGTGCTGCAGAGTGATATCCTCCTGCAGCACTCTGATTCTGCCACAGATGAAGAGCCAACACTACACCAGCCTTGTCTCCGGGGGCAGCTAACATCTCCGGAGATGCTGGACATCCGCCCCCAGAGAGACATAACAGGGATCCCTCGAGGCTACACCCACTTTTTATTAGGCCACATCCCCTTTTTGGGCAGCCACGCCTACGGTGCAGGGGGAATAATACTGAGTGCGCACCAGGTGTCACCACACCGGGTGACGCCTATGCAAGATGTTACACGGCTTCAGCACCCGCTGTGAGCTCAGATTCGGATGTTCAGTACACACAATGTAACCTCCATGCTTGTTTTACAAAAAGGGAAGTTTGTTTAAGCTGTGTACACCACACCGGTCAATATATTGTTGTCATACTGATGAATGATATAGATATATCGCGAGTGGATTGGCGGGTCACGGTGTATACATCCAATATGTCTGTGAGCTATGTCGTTCACAGACTTATTGCGTTGGCCCTGCAGCATAGCTGATCCTGTCTGGCTGTGTGTACGGGCAACCCGCCGACTGCCCACACACTGGCTGCAGGGACTGTCAACAATGATGTCACAGCTGGACGGACAAATTCAAATGCCTGCCCAGCTGTGATGTCTGGACCGAAATATCAAGCAGACGATTTGTAAGTGTGTATAGCTTACCTAATCGGCCACTTTGGTTGGCGCAACGGCCAGTTGGCCACTTTATCTTTGCAGTGTGTACCCATCCTTAGGATCCTGCTATGTATGTACTAGTGTGCTGCAAAGTTGTTGCCTTATTTGGTTACACTTGCACATGTGATGATGTGCCTGAGAGAGGAAATCCTGGGCCATATCCTAATCTGGATCCGCCAGCTAATAAGCAGCCCGTGACCCAGACACATTTTACAGTCTGGGTAACTGGTGACGGCGAGCCCTACTGTCACTCTGGGCACATTATAGTTGTATACCTGGTACCAGGGCCGCCATCAGGGGGGTGCTGAGGGCACAGCTGTCCCGGGCCCAGCCTCTCTGAAGAGAGAGGAGGGCCCGGGAAGCTCATGCAGCCGCCTGCCCACCCGCTGCCGTCCCCGCCTTTCTGCTGTCATCCCCGCTGTTCTGCCGCTGTCCTCCGATCCTCGAGTAGCTCTGTATTGAAAAACATATCTCACAAAATGGCCGCCGCTACAGAGGAGACAGTTATTCAAGATACTAGAGGAGCACTCTAGTATCTTTAATAACTGTCTTGTTTGAGGCGGTGGCCATTTTGAGGAGGACATTTTCAATACAGAGCTGCAAGAGGACGAAGGACAACAGCAGAACAGCGTGGACAGCAGAACAGTAGAACAGAGGCGGGCAGGCAGCAGCATGAGCATCTTTGGCTCTCCAGACAGCGGCACATGTATGTATGCATGTGTATATATTATATATATTTTAAAAAAAAAGAAAAATGAGGTGAGATCTTAAGGTGTCTGACGGCGAATTTAAAAACTTCAACTAAAATAAATAAATAAATGTTCCTACCTTAAATACACAGACTTGAGGGGGTGGCTTCGTGTCTGCATAGAATCTTTTTAAATTATTTTTTGGAATATATATTTGTTTTTATTTAACTTTTTTTCCGGGGAAAGTGGGGGCGGGCTTCCTATTTTGTCAGTCCCGGGCCCCACAATTTCTGGTGGTAGTCCTGCCTGGTACTCTTCTGGTGGCATTGTATACCTTAGAACTAGTTAGCCACCCGTTGTGAACACATGTTTTTTTTTTACTGACACTGATTTTTATTTGCAGGGCTTGTAGCCTACCACTTGTACTGACAAGGCCATGCCAGCTGACGAGACTCTTAATGCCGCACCTGTGCCAGGATGGTAGTATAGGGTACTTGGTCCAATCCACTGTTGTTATAGTCTGTGAGAACTCTCAATGCAATATTGGAGATCATGTTGAGCCCGTCCACATCCACAGTAAAGTTTTCGATCTTCGCCTCAAGCTGTGCTGTATACTGGGAGGAGATGGGAAAACAGGTTTATCACAATTCATTCTGACACTGTGATTAGAGCTCAGTGTCATTGTCCCTTCACAATTACTCACTAGTTACTAGACTGGTAGCTCAGGGTGACTCAGCTCTCGCACTGTATTATAAAGCTGTCTCAGCCCATCAGACAATACTAGCCTGAAGCTGAATATAATATGGCATGGACTGAAGTATAGAGCGATACTAAGAATACAATGGTATATAACTAATATTCTTTATATGATCTGTTTGCTCCATAAACTTCTGTAGTCACGTTATGCGAGCTGGGCACTCCCAAGTGTGTTCTCCGACATGGCATAGCGCCCCCTAGGCTATATGCATTACATTATTAGGTGCAAAGGTTATACTTCATACAGTATGACAGCCCACTCTTAATGGGCTCAATTAATACATTTTGTTTCTCCACCGCATGCAGGTAAAGACACACATATAAAAAAGCACATTTATATGCCCAAAGGGAAATGTACTAAGCAGTGATAAGCGTGGAGAGATGAGCCAGTGGAGAAGTTGCCCATGGCAACCAATCGGCTGCTTTGTATAATTTTAAAGAATGCAAATTGTAATTGTTAATTGTTACTTCAATGCTGATTGGTTGTCATGGGAAACTTCTCCACTGGATCACTACTCTGCCATTTTCACTGCTTAGTACATATCGTATCTTTAAATACAACCAGCTGCATATTACTATGGTATAAGCCAAGTGTAGGTCCAGCACAAGTGTGTATACAGAGACCATAGAGATGCGGCTTATTATTATTATTATTATTACATTTTATTTATAAGGCGCCACATGTGTTTCGCAGCGCCGTACAAAGGACAGTACAGGGAGACAAAACATAGAATTACAGTAAATAAATAACAGAAATAGTGTACAGGTAACATAGAGCACCACACATTCTCAAGACATAATACAGCTAAGATGTAAGTATTGAGGGATTGATCATTGTACTACTAGAGGCTGGTGGCCATAGATTGAGATGAGCCTTTACTTGCAGAGTAAAGATGGTCTTTGAGTAGGGGAAAGCTGCGAGTGAAATGTGTTGAGACGAGGTCTTAGATAACAAGAGGAAAGAGGGCCCTGCTCTGAAGAGCTAACAATCTAGTGGGGAGGGGCGACAGACAGATGACAAGAGGTGCAGGCAAGCGGGAGTTAGCCTGATGGCAGTATGCAAGCAAAGCTGAGATGTACACGGCATGAGGCAGGGGGGTGTAGGCGCGGCTTCAGGACTGGGTTATGCATCGGGAGGGTATGCTTTGATGAATAGGTGGGTTTTTAGTGCCCGTTTGAAGCTTTGCAAGGTCGGGGAGAGTCTAATGGAGCGGGAGGGGAGCAGCATGGGCATAGTCTTGAACACGAGCATGGGAAGCAGTGACCAGGGCAGTGGAAAGGCGACGGTCATTGGTCGACCGTAGGGGGCGGGAGGGAGTATGAAGGTAGAGGAGGTTGGAGATGTAGGGAGCAGTGGAATGAGAGATGGCCTTGTATGTGAGTGTGAGGAGTTTGAAGAGGATTCTGTAGGGGAATGGGAGCCAGTGTAGATTTTGGCGAAGGGGAGTGGCAGATGTGGTGCGGCGGGAGAGGAAGATAAGCCTAGCTGCAGAGTTTAGGACAGATTGGAGGGGAGCAAGATGGGAGCAAGCGAGGCCAGTGAGGAGAACATTGCAGTAGTCAAGTCGTGAGATGACCAGTGAGTGGATGATGAGTTTAGTTGCACTCTGGGAGAGATATGGCCTGATACGAGCAATGTTGCGTAGCTGGAAACGACAGAATTGTGCCAGAGCTTGGAAGTGGGGTGCAAAGGAGAGGGAGGAGTCAAGAGTGATACTCAAGCAGCGGAGTTGGGGGACGGGGGAGATGGTGGTGTTGTCAACAATGATAGAGATATTGGTCGGGGGTGTTGCTCTGGATGGGGAGAAGATGATGAGTTCAGTTTTGTCTATGTTGAGCTTCAGAGAGCGCTCAGACATCCAGGAGGAGATTGCGGAGAGGCAGCTGGAAACCTGGGAGAGGACAGAGGGGGACAGATCAGGAGAGGAGAGGTAGAGTTGTGTGTCATCGGCATAGAGGTGGTATTGAAGGCCAAAGGAGTTAATGAGCGCACCCAGGGAAGAGGTGTACAGGGAGAACAGAAGGGGTCCAAGGACAGAACCCTGAGGGACACCAACAGGAAGGATGGAAGGGTGTGAGGTGGTGCTGGAGGCAGACACAGAGAAGGAGCGGTTAGTGAGGTAAGAAGAAAACCAGTCAAGGACAGTGCTAGAGAGGCAGCGTTTTGGAGTGTGCGCAGGAGGAGAGGATGATCTACGGTGTGAAAGGCAGCAGAGAGGTCCAGAAGGATGAGCAGAGAGAAATGGCCCTTGGATTTGGCCGAAAGCAGGTCATTGGTGACTTTCACCAGGGCAGTCTCAGTTGAGTGGAGTGGGCGAAAGCCAGATTGTAGTGGATTGAGGATGGAGTTGTAAGAGAGGTGGCTTGTGAGACGGCTGTAGACCAGTCGTTAAAGTAATTTGGAGGCGAAAGGGAGAAGAGAGATGGGGCGGTAGTTAATGGGTGATGAGGGGTCGAGGTTGGGTTTTTTGAGAATAGGTGAGACCAGAGCATGTTTGAATGGCGAGGGGAAGATGCCGGTAGAGAGGGACAGGTTAAAGAGGTGAGCAAGGTGGGAGCAGGCAGTGGGGGAGAGGGAGCGGAGAAGACGGGAGGGAAGGGGGTCCAGGGGGCAGGTGGAGGGGGGGGAGGATAAGATGAGGGAGTGGACTTCCTATTCAGAAGTGGGACGGAAGGAGGACAGGGTGGGATAGATGGAGGGGAGAGATAGAGGGGGCAGGGGGGTAGCAGAGGGGTGACGGCGGGAGATGTCGCATTGGATGTACTCAATTTTGGAGATGAAGAAGGAGGCAAAGTCAGTGACAGTGAGGGAGGATGGGAGGGGAGGAGGAGGGGGGCGAAGGAGAGTGTTGAAAGTTTCAAAGAGACGGCATGGACAGGAGGACTGAGAAGAGATGAGTGCTTAGAAAAAGGATTGCTTGGCGAGGGAAAGAGCAGAGCTGTAGGAGGAGAGAATAAACTTGAAATGGAGGAAGTCCGGCAGAGAGTGAGATTTCCTCCAGGAGCGTTCAGCGGAGCATGAACATTTTTGTAAGACACGTGTTAGCTTGGTGTGCCAGGGTTGGGGTTTGGAGCGGTGGAGGGGGACAGAGGAGAGGGGGGCCACAGAGTCGAGAGCAGCGGTTAGGGAAGAGTTATAGAAGGAGGCTGCCTGGTTGGGACAAGTCATAGTGGAAAGAGGAGGGAGGACATGAAAGTGGGGTTGAGAGACCCGAGATTGCGTCTGGTGGTGGTGGGTCTGGGCGTGGAGAGGAGGATGAGAGGGTGAAAGAAAGCAGATGGTGGTCAGATAGAGGGAAGGAAAAGTTGGAGAAATCAGAGAGATCACATCGGTGGGTGAAGACAGGGTCGAGGGAGTGGCCGAGATTGTGAGTAGGGGTGGAGGTCCATTGAGAAAGTCCAAAGGAGGTGGAAAGGGCGAGAAGATTAGTGGAAGCAGCATTAGTGATGTCAATAGGGATGTTAAAGTCACCGAGGATGATAGAGGGGAGGTCGGAGGAGAGAAAGTGGGGAAGCCAGGCAGCAAAGTTGTCGAGGAAAGGTGAACAGTGGCCAGGGGAGCGGTAGATCACTGCCACAAGGAGGTGAATGGGGTAGAAGAGGCGGATAGTGTGGACCTCGAAGGTGGAAAAGGTGAGGGAGGGCTCAGGTGGGATGACACGAAAGGTGAAGTTAGGGGAGAGAAGGATGCCCACGCCTCCACCCTGGCGGCCATCAGGTCTGACCGTGTGGGTGAAGGAGAGGACTCCATAGGAGAGGGCTGCAGGAGAGGTGGTGTCAGAGGAGGAGAGCCAGGTTTCAGTGATGGCGAGAAGGTGAAAAGAGTGGGAGATGAAGAGGTCGTGGATAGTTGGCAGCTTGTTGCAGATTGATCTAGCATTCCAGAGTGCACAGGAGAAAGGAAGGTAGGGGACATGGGAGATAGGGATAAGGTTGGCTGGGTTCTTCTGAGTGTATGTGGGTGATTTGGAATTTGGGGGGTGAGACCTGGCAGTGAGGATTGGAATGGGGCAGGAACGAGGAGCCATCATTCGGTACAGTAGTGTGGTTCAGAGGAATAGAGTGGTGTGGGTGTAGTATAGAATGAACAAGGTGAATGCGGGGTGTAGTGAAAGCAAAAGACAGTGCAAACAGGATTTTAAGAAATAATGGAAGGAACGGAAGGGCTGAGATGGATACACAGTGGTTGTAGATTGTGTAACTGAGGAGTGTGAGCAGTGTGTGAGAGCAGTAGGGCAGTTACGTAATCAGACAGGTAGTTCAGTGTCCAGGCTGAGCAGGCTGCAGGCGTTGCTGGTAGTGGTTTAGATAACTCACTGTAGTCTGATGCTTAAAAGTATTAAATGTGGACGTTGCATTCACATATCTGTACACAATATAGGGGGTCATTCCGAGTTGTTCGCTCGCAAGCTGCTTTTAGCAGCTTTGCACACGCTAAGCCGCCGCCTACTGGGAGTGAATCTTAGCATATTAAAATTGCGAACGAAAGATTAGCAGAATTGCGAATAGACACTTCTTAGCAGTTTCTGAGTAGCTCCACACTTACTCGGCATCTGCGATCAGTTCAGTGCTTGTCGTTCCTGGTTTGACGTCACAAACACACCCAGCGTTCGCCCAGACACTCCTCCGTTTCTCCAGCCACTCCCGCGTTTTTCCCAGAAACGGTAGCGTTTTTTCGCACACACCCATAAAACGGCCTGTTTCCGCCCAGAAACACCCACTTCCTGTCAATCACATTACGATCACCAGAACGAAGAAAAAACCTCGTAATGCCGTGAGTAAAATTCCTAACTGCATAGCAAATTTACTTGGCGCAGTCGCACTGCGGACATTGCGCATGCGCATTAGCGACTATTCGCTCCGTTGCGACAAAAAAATAACGAGCTAACAACTCGGAATGACCCCCAATAATACTGCCATAGACACAAAGGAGACGTATTGATATATGTGAAAGGTGCATAATTTAATACAAACATAAATAAAAAACACATAAAAAAATGAAATTCAGTTAAATTAAAAGGGGGGGGGGGAATTCAATTGTTTGAAAAGTCAGTTGGGTGTCTGTTTTTCCCCCCTATCTAATACACAGGAAAAAACAGACACCCAACCGACTTTTCAAACAATTGAATTCCACCCAAAATATCTCTTGTTTCCTATCTGCGTACAGGATTACAATAACTTGTCCTGCACTTTTCTCATCTCCATTCACAAGTAATCAGAAGAAGAACTGAGAGCAGAATATGCAATAAGTGGCTTAAACCACAAGGTTGGTGGGGGCAGGGGGGAAGAGGCCTTGGCCTAAGTGTCAATCACATGTTGTGTAGCCTATCAGACTTATGGGGTGGGTTTACAGAGGCTTTAAGATCTGTGGCATTATTGCACCTCTTTGTTGGTGTCAAAAGCTGCATATGGAAGACATTATGCGTTCATTATTTGTACACATACAGGTTATGAAAATGCAAACAAAATACATGTGTCCAGCTCTGCATGAGACCTATAACATACAAACTGCACAAGTGACCCGCAGACCAATCACATGCCTTTCTTCTTACCTGGCTGATGTTGAAGGCACTTTCCAAATCCATGGGATTGCTAATTTGAATGATGTCCCAGATTGGTTTTCCACGCTTGCACTGACTAGAAGGAGAAAGACAATCAAAGTCAGACTAATATCCCTTTTACACCAAAAACGTCACTGAACACATGTTTCAACTCAAGCCATGTCACAGCGGCTTTACACCACAGACTGAACCCAGATTATTGCTGGACCTTCTCCTCTGGCACATGGAGATGACTGCTCTGCTACCCGGGTTGGATTCCCGGGTCACTGGACCCGGGTAATTTTTCGGGAACCCTTTTATACCATGCCGCGACCTGGGTCAACCCTCAATAAAGGGTTATAATAGTTACATTCCACATCTGTGTTTTATGTATATTCTACCAACTGTATTGAATGTGTGCTGGAACAAGGTCATATGTAGCGCCCAGCTGCCCTAGGCACTGGACAAGGACTTTAGGCACAGCAGCAGGGGCGTAACTCCCAGAAGCAATGGAGATGCCTGCCTCGCGGCTACAAGCCCTAAAGGTGCGCCTGCATGTACAGCAGCAGCTGTGGGGTTCACAGCAGTGTGACTGCTACTCTTCTAATAGAGTTCTGCAGCGCACCTGCTGCTGCAGAGTTAATCTGCTCTGTCCGAGGAGCCCTGCTAACACCTGCAATAGGGGACAGGATGGATCCTGCCTTGTACCACTCAGCCTGTGCTGAGGCAAGTACGGTGCATCCGCTGCTGCTGCTGGACTGTGAGTTGGGACCCGCCGGTGAACGCTGAATCTGCATGCTGCAGATGGCTGAATCTTGTGAGTCTGACCCTGACCCACTAGCTGTTATCACACAGCAGGATTTAGTCAAGATCCTGGTGATCAGAATACCAGCAGCGCTGCCACAGCTATTCCCACTCCTGGATGTCGTGGACCCAAGGGGCTTCGTTGTGCTCGCCCCTCTGCCGGCATTCTAGCGGTCGGGATCCCGGCGTAGGTATTCTGACTGCCAGGATCCCGTACCCAGTAGCGCACGCAGGGGGGGTTTCTGAGTACCCAGAAACCCCCCCCCATACCAGCCGAATTCTTTTATTCTGAGACGGAGACAGCTGTGTCTCCGTCTCAGTACAAACCGCGACTGCTACCGCGATCGCGATCACAGAATCTGCTGCACGGAGCTCTCTCGTCCGCAGAAGAAGAGAAGAGCATAGTAAGTGCTGCTCCCTCTCCTCCTCACATTCTGCCCCGGGTATGCGTGGGTGTGTGTGTATCTTTGTATGTGTGTCATATGTAAATATATATTTTTATAGACACCATATATACAGTATATATTTTATATACATACATATACTCTATATCTACATTGGTGGTCAAGTCATCTCTTTGAGTGCCACACACCCTATATATCTTTGAGTGCCACACACCCTATATATATATTAAGCTACATCAGAAAGAGATAGACTACTACCTTCATGGTGTTAGTCTATCAGACTATTACAGAGACAAGAGAATCCCAAGAGGGTTCAGAGTACAGAACATCCCCACCATAGGCCGGGAGAGAAGAGGCCGGGAGCGAGCTTAAGAATATAAAATCTAAGATTGAGGCATTTGAAACTTCCCATCTGGACAAGCTTAAACAAGACTCTGAGAACAAGTGGATGGAGCAATTTACGGAACAGATTACCAAGTACAAAGCGGATCTGGTAGCTTTCAAGAAAAAGAAACGGTTAACGGTGGAGAAAGACTATGAGGAACACCGCGTCTATGCGTGGGTGAATCAGAAATCTCATCATCCACAAAGCAACAGGAGAAACCCACAGAGATATAGGAAATATAATCGATTTGACACTGACAATTCCAGCGGTGGGGCCACATCTACCAGTGAGGGAGAGGTGTCTGGGGCCCGTACTAAAACTCAGGCAAAAAAACTCCCTTTAGGGGTGACCACCCGAGCCAAAGCAAGCTCGGTGGAAGATCTCGGACCAGACGCGGAGGCGAGTGGGCAAGGCAAAGGAAAGCGCAAATACAAGAAGAAAACATAGTTTTCAATCTATCTTCCAGGGAACTTACCACTGATGAACTATCTATGCTTAAGAAAGGTCTATCCTTTGTGCCCACCAATAAACCTAATGAATTTAAGAATAAGGTGGATTTATATAGCCTCAATAGACAGCTGAGACTCAAAGAATTTTTTGGGGACAGTAAAATGCCGGATAGCCGTAAACCTTCTATAAAGAAAACATCGACTTTCGATCCAGTGTCCAGCAACCCTGCCATCAGATGTTTTACCTCTCAATTGGGTAAGGCCCTGGACAAGTGTGCTGATGTGAAACCCCCTATACGCAGTAATTTCACTGAGGGGGAGACAATTGCTCTAAAGAACTTGAGCTCTTATACGGATATAATTATCCGCCCCGCCGATAAAGGTGGGGGCATCATCATCCAGGATCTCACACAATATAAAGCTGAAATCGAAAGGCAACTTAATGAGCCGAATGTGTACAGTCGACTTGATCAGGATCCCACCCTCCTCTTTAAAAAGGAACTGGACACCCTCCTTTCTACAGCTGTCCAAAACAACATCATCTCCCAGAAGGTATGTGATTCCCTCACTGTTGAACATCCCAGGATTCCACTATTGTACACTATACCTAAGGTACACAAAGATGCCAACAACCCTCCAGGACGGCCGATTATCTCTGCCCGAGATTCTCTGTACTATGGGATCTCCAAATTTTTGGATTTCTATTTACAACCGGTTATCCAGAATGAAAGGACTTTTCTTAAAGATACGACGGCATTTATCCTTAAACTGCTCGATATCTCCAAAGTAGAGACACATTGGTGGATGGCGACCATCGATGTCATTAGCCTCTATACGAGCATCCCACACAGCAGGGGGTTGGCTGCAATGAGGAGGCTTCTTACTAACAACCTGCTCTATCAGGGTCCAGATCTAGATTTTTTCATGAGTCTTCTAGAACTGACACTGACAAGAAATTACTTTCAATATGATGGAAAATTCTTCATACAAAGACTTGGCTGTGCAATGGGGTCTTGCGTGGCGCCCAGCTACGCGAATGCCTTTATGTTCTCTTTAGAACAAGATCTATTCTTTGCTGATCCCAACTTTGGGCAATTCATCCACAGTTTCCACCGGTACATAGATGACATATTTGTCCTCTGGACAGGCGATAAAAACCAATTCTTGTCCATGATGCAATTTATTAACCAGGCTGATGAGAGCAGTAAGTTTACCTACAACATCAGTAATTGTTCTATTAATTTTCTGGACGTCTCTATCTCTATACAAGATGGTCAATTTCATACCTCTGTTCATCACAAAACTACGGATCGAAATACCTTATTGAGAGCAGAAAGCCATCATCCTAGGACCCTAAAACAAGGACTGCCATTATCACAATTCATGAGGGTTCTCAGAATCTGCAGTGATGGTCAAGATCTCAAGACACAATTGAACCTGATGATGAACAAATTTATTGCCAGAGGGTATAACCCTATATCTTTAAAGAAAACCATGTTAAGAGTGTTGTCTACCCCTAGAGCCAAATCCCTGGAAGTTAAAAAATCCTCCAATCAACAGGAATCCATAATTTGGGTGACTGATTTCTCCACGGCGAGTGGAGCAATCAATGCAGCAGCCAAGAGACTATGGCCCTTGGTGAATAACGAACAGGAGCTTCCTGCACTTTACAACAAACGTCTCATGATTGGTCAACGCAGGGGAAAAAACATAAAGAATTATGTGGTGCATAATGATGTCTCCAAATTGAAAATAGTACCATCGGGACATTTTCTATCCAGGAAACCTGGCAATTTTCGTTGCCTAGGTTGCACCACATGCAACTATCTTGATATTGGGGACACCTTCTCACATCCAAGGTCTGGCAAAATTTTCCAAATCAGATACCCTTTAACATGTTCCTCTAAATTCGTCATATACTACATTAAATGCCCATGTGGGCTACTGTACATTGGCAAAACTGTCAGACAATTTAAGGAACGCATGGCCATGCACCGTATGTCCATACGCCAAGCATTAGAAGGGACTGACCAGGAACAACCTGTAGCCAGACATTTTAAAAACTCTAGACATACCCTGGCCAGTTTAAGATACAAGATGATTGACCATGTACCCCTCAACAACAGAGGGGGTGACAGGGGACGCCTTTTGCTTCAAAAAGAGGCTATGTGGATTGACAAACTGCAGACCCTACACCCGCTAGGACTGAATGACCATTGTTCATTAAACAGTTTTATTTAATCACATATCTTGAATATAGCATATAGTATAAGCTAGTAAAGTGCTGTATTGTCGTTCATCTATGTAAACCATGTCCTATGCCTTTTTGATTGTTCTGCAGCCGACAGACATCGCTTGCTGTTTTTGTTTATATGTTTCTATGGTGATGGGAGCACGGATGCCGCCCGTCTCCGTTGCCATGGGCAGGCACGTCAGCGCTAGTCGCAGGAGAATGACGTCATTGCGCCACAGCACGGAGCGGGACGGCAACGAGCGCACATGTCTGGGTGAGTGTCTATAAAGGTAGTTATACATGTATGTTTTGTTTATCCTTGACAAAATGTCGTAAATAGACATGAAACGTTGGATTTCTGGCTGTCTGACTCTTTGTCTTCGTCTGGGAGATTTTTTCATTTTGGAAGTCTGTGAGTGCAGCTCTTTTTCTTGGTGTATGCAAATTCTACAGAGCCGCACCGCAGCAGCTGTGAGCTATATTGGAGTGCCGGACATCCCCTTGGTCCATATATATATATATATATATATATATATAAAATATAGATCTATAGCTATATATAGATCTATAGCTATATATAGATCTATAGCTATATATAGATCTATATAGACAGGGGTGTAGTGAGGGTGACTCCAGTGGAGCACGAGCTCCGGGCGCCAAAAAAGTTAGAGGGCGCAGATGGGGCACACACTGACTCGGACTCGGAGACTAGGTGGGGAACAGGTCAGGCCAGTGGTGACAGCAGGAGACACTGACATCCAGCACATGCCGGAGCTCTGCCCACCCTCTTTATATGTCTCACTGTCTGCTTGTAGCTGTGCAGTCGGGTTACTTTTGTCCTGCAGCCCTCACTGCTGCTGCACCTCTTTCTGCCCTGGCTGCTGCAGCACCTCTCTCTGCCCTGAATGCTGTAGCACCTCTCTCTGTCCCGGCTGCTGCAGCACCTCAGTCTGCCCTGGCTGCTACAGCACCACTTTCTGCCTTGGCTGCTGCAGACCTCTCTCTGCCCCAGCTGTTGCAGCACCCCCTCTGCCCCGTATGCTACAGCACCTCTCTCTACATTGATACTGCAGCACCTCTCTATGCCCCAGCTGCTGCTGCTGCTGCACCTCTCTCTGCGTTAGAAGCTGCAACATAACATGTATAAATGGCTCTTCTGTGGTGTAACGTGTATAAGCGGCTCTACTGTGGTGTAACATATATAATCAACTCTACTGTGTGGCGTAACGTGTATAAGGGGCTCTACTGTGGAGGTCATCGCAGTTCAATTAAACAAGCCTTGGAAAAAGGAACCAGCGACCAAAAAAAGGTCGCGAGACATTGTTTACAGGCCCATCATAACATAGCGAGCATCAGGGCTATCATTATAAATCATGTGCCGGTATCACATAAGGGTGGTAATCGGGGAAAAATTATTCTACAGAAAGAGTGTAGGTGGATACATAGGTTAAATACTATAGCCCCTAGGGGACTTAACGAATATCTGGGCATACAATCTCTTATGTAATTGACAGACAGCTATTAGTTAATTAGAGATACTGATAATGGGATCAGTTTTCCTGTTTGTAGCCTAGTAATGATAGAAGGGCTAAAGCTTGATTCAAGTGGTCATCCAGTATTCATTTTATTTACTGTTGTTTGCATAAAGAAGACATTGTGGGGGAATCACGTTTTTTAATTAAGTGTTTAGATAGAGGGTTTTGTCTTTAGTTTTTACGTTTTTGTGTGGAGGACAGCTCCATAATAAAGTATGTTATGTTGTTTTAGTGTTTCCTAGCAACGACCCACTATCATGTGACCAGTCCACTGGCGTTACCGGCTGACGTCATGTTTCAGCGTCCACAGGATAGTGAGAGCGGGATTGACGAACGCCGCGCGCCTGGGCCAGGTGAGCATGATTATTTTTTGAAACAAATGTTTGTACAGCTATATAAGCTCAGTTTATTTGCTGCTTGTATAACGCTTTGTCCCTGACGACGGGGTATAGCCCCGAAACGCCGTAGGATGGATTAAACAGAGTCCTTTTGCATTACTACTCGTATCAGTCTGCTTGAGTGCCGCCGGATTTGTGTGCTATAAAGGGTAGGGCCGTCTACCCACGGAGGGCACCGCAGCAAGCAATTACCAGTATCCAGTATTAAGTGCCAGGTGAACAGTTTGTCTATATATATATATATATATATATATATATATATATTAGAGATGTGCACCGGAAATTTTTCGGGTTTTGTGTTTTGGTTTTGGGTTCGGTTCCGTGGCCGTGTTTTGGGTTTGAACGCGTTTTGGCAAAACCTCACCGAATTTTTTTTGTCGGATTCGGGTGTGTTTTGGATTCGGGTGTTTTTTTTTCAAAAAAACCTAAAAAACTGCTTAAATCATAGAATTTGGGGGTCATTTTGATCCCAAAGTATTATTAACCTCAATAACCATAATTTCCACTCATTTTCAGTCTATTCTGAACACCTCACACCTCACAATATTATTTTTAGTCCTAAAATTTGCACCGAGGTCGCTGGATGACTAAGCTCAGCGACCCAAGTGGCCGACACAAACACCTGGCCCATCTAGGAGTGGCACTGCAGTGTCACGCAGGATGGCCCTTCCAAAAAACACTCCCCAAACAGCACATGACGCAAAGAAAAATGAAAGAAAAAAGAGGTGCAAGATGGAATTGTCCTTGGGCCCTCCCACCCACCCTTATGTTGTATAAACAGGACATGCACACTTTAACCAACCCATCATTTCAGTGACAGGGTCTGCCACACGACTGTGACTGAAATGACGGGTTGGTTTGGACCCCCACCAAAAAAGAAGCAATTAATCTCTCCTTGCACAAACTGGCTCTACAGAGGCAAGATGTCCACCTCATCATCATCCTCCGATTCATCACCGTGTACATCCCCCTCCTCACAGATTATCAATTCGTCCCCACTGGAATCCACCATCACAGCTCCCTGTGTACTTTGTGGAGGCAATTGCTGCTGGTGAATGTCTCCATGGAGGAATTGATTATAATTAATTTTAATGAACATCATCTTCTCCACATTTTCTGGAAGTAACCTCGTACGCCGATTGCTGACAAGGTGAGCGGCGGCACTAAACACTCTTTCGGAGTACACACTTGTGGGAGGGCAACTTAGGTAGAATAAAGCCAGTTTGTGCAAGGGCCTCCAAATTGCCTCTTTTTCCTGCCAGTATACGTACGGACTGTCTGACGTGCCTACTTGGATGCGGTCACTCATATAATCCTCCACCATTCTTTCAATGGAGAGAGAATCATATGCAGTGCCAGTAGACGACATGTCCGTAATCGTTGGCAGGTCCTTCAGTCCGGACCAGATGTCAGCATCAGCAGTCGCTCCAGACTGCCCTGCATCACCGCCAGCGGGTGTGCTCGGAATTCTGAGCCTTTTCCTCGCACCCCCAGTTGCGGGAGAATGTGAAGGAGGAGATGTTGACAGGTCGCGTTCCGCTTGACTTGACAATTTTCTCACCAGCAGTTCTTTGAACCCCTGCAGACTTGTGTCTGCCGGAAAGAGAGATCCAAGGTAGGTTTTAAATCTAGGATCGAGCACGGTGGCCAAAATGTAGTGCTCTGGTTTCAACAGATTGACCACCCGTGAATCCTTGTTAAGCGAATTAAGGGCTCCATCCACAAGTCCCACATGCCTAGCGGAATCGCTCAGTGTTAGCTCCTCCTTCAATGTCTCCAGCTTCTTCTGCAAAAGCCTGATGAGGGGAATGACCTGACTCAGGCTGGCAGTGTCTGAACTGACTTCACGTGTGGCAAGTTCAAAAGGTTGCAGAACCTTGCACAACGTTGAAATCATTCTCCACTGCGCTTGAGACAGGCGCATTCCACCTCCTATATCGTGGTCAGTTGTATAGGCTTGAATGGCCTTTTGCTGCTCCTCCAACCTCTGAAGCATATAGAGGGTTGAATTCCACCTCGTTACCACTTCTTGCTTCAGATGATGGCAGGGCAGGTTCAGGCATTTTTGGTGTTGCTCCAGTCTTCTGTACATGGTGCCTGTACGCCGAAAGTGTCCCGCAATTCTTCTGGCCACCGACAGCATCTCTTGCACGCCCCTGTCGTTTTTTAAATAATTCTGCACCACCAAATTCAAGGTATGTGCAAAACATGGGACGTGCTGGAATTTGCCCAGATTTAATGCACACACAATATTGCTGGCGTTGTCCGATGCCACAAATCCACAGGAGAGTCCAATTGGGGTAAGCCATTCTGCGATGATCTTCCTCAGTTTCCGTAAGAGGTTTTCAGCTGTGTGCGTATTCTGGAAAGCGGTGATACAAAGCGTAGCCTGCCTAGGAAAGAGTTGGCGTTTGCGAGATGCTGCTACTGGTGCCGCCGCTGCTGTTCTTGCGGCGGGAGTCAATACATCTACCCAGTGGGCTGTCACAGTCATATAGTCCTGAGTCTGCCCTGCTCCACTTGTCCACAAGTCCGTGGTTAAGTGGACATTGGGTACAACTGCATTTTTTAGGACACTGGTGAGTCTTTTTCTGAGGTCTGTGTACATTTTCGGTATCGCCTGCCTAGAGAAATGGAACCTAGATGGTATTTGGTACCGGGGACACAGTACCTCAAACAAGTCTATAGTTGGCTCTGCAGTAATGATGGATACCGGAACCACTTTTCTCACCGCCCAGGATGCCAAGGCCTCAGTTATCCGCTTTGCAGCAGGATGACTGCTGTGATATTTCATCTTCCTC